>NC_029774.3:66754750-66757270 GCF_000817695.3 Arachis duranensis | reverse complement strand
TCTCCAACATTGATTTCCCCTCCTTTCATTATGCAATGGATCATTATTGCTCTATTCACCGTTACCTCAGAATTATTTGAAGTGGATATCAATGATCTCCTCACTATGTCATGCCATCCTTTTGCTTGAGGTATGAGATCATCTCTCCGAAGTTTGAGTGGTTGTCCATGTGAATCCAGCACCCAATCCGTGCCTACTCTGCATAGGTCACTTACCACATCCATGTACCTTGGGTCATTTTCAACCCTTTCTTCATAGCTAGCTCGTTTGAACTGCTTTGCCTTGACCTTTAGCACCCTGTTGATGGTGTATGGGCTAAAATCAACAGTCACACCTCTTACATAACTCATGTATGGTTCTTCATCATCATATTCTCTTATCACATTAGTGTAGAACTCATGGATGAGAAGCATGCTCACTTCTTGAGGTTGGTCACAGAGAAGCTCCCATCCCCTTTTTCTGATTATTTTTTGTATCTCAGGGTATTCATCTTTTCTTAGCTTGAATGGTAACTCTGGAACAACATCTTTGCTTGACATCCAGCTGAAGATACGCTCATTGTGTTTGGATTTGAATCTTCTTTGATCAAATTCATCTTCTCTCCTATCCCTTGATGATGCCATTGAGATTCACTTGCAAGGTTGAATCTCCCCAACACCAAACTTAGATGAATGCTTGTCCTCAAGCACAAGGAAAATGGTTGTGAATGGACGAGATATATGATAACAATGTGGCTTAGGTAAGCTAGAAAATGATGGTGAGGAGGGGTGGAGTGTTTCGGTTATGTGAGGAGATGTGATGCTTCAAGAGTTTTGTTGGGTAAAGATGAGGTTCAAGACTAGAATTTGTGAAACATGGAATAGGTGGGAGGTTGAGTATGAGTTCGGGTACTTAAATGAGGTTATGGGGGTAGGAGAATGAGTGATGAAGAATGAGGTTTGATGAATATGGTTGAAGCATTTAAGGTGAAAGTTGGTGGGGAGGCAAGGTTCTAGTGACATTTAAGGCTCGGTTATGGCATGGGGAGCATGCTTCCTTGTGCCCAATGCATGTTGAGTTCACTTCTTTCCAATGCACAAAGTTTAAAACTCATGTGACTTCCCTTCCTTGTGTATCCGTGACCTCACTCATTAAGATTCCCCATCATTTCTTTCTTTCTTTCATTATATGCTTCCAAGATTCCCCATCACTTCTTTCTTTCTTTCCTGCAATAAAATAAAGTGCTGAATTCTAAAGAGCAAGAGAGTAAGAGATAAAGAAACAGAATGTAAATGACAAGAATAATAAATTGCAAGAATGTAGAAGGAATTGGGTAATGGGTTTTCAAACACTAAGAACAAAAGAAATGAGAATTAATGATAGAGAGGATCATTAGGGATCAGAGATGTTAGTTTTCATGAATTGATGTTAGTCAAATCTTCCTCAATCATGGGTATAGATCCATGGCAAATGGGTGATTGAATCCCAATCTCTTGGTGATTCAATCTCTCTCAACATAGCCAATTGCCACTCTCGTGATCTAATTGTTCATGAGAAGAGATGAAGCTCAATTTTAATCCAGCCACACAATTCCCTTAATCTCAACCAAGGAGAGTTACATCTCACATACTAACCAAGGTGTGTTGATTAAGGAAATCATGAAAGGATGAACTCTAAACTGAATTATGTGGCTCATTCCTCAAATTCACCACATAATTCATATAGATTAACCCCTCTCTCGAATGGTGGTTGAATCTTTGAAGAGCAAGAATTCCCTCTTTAGATCAGCCACTAGAATTGAGAAAGAGAAGATGGGTTCACCAATTCATTCCAACAAACAGAGCTCCTCCCCCTAATGAAAGTGGGGTTTAATGAGTCATTGCTCCAAATTCAACAACAATTGATATAAATCAAAATTAAACTAAATTGCAAAAGATTGAGATTCTTAAAGTGACATTAATAGCTAAAAACTTATGATGATATTCCTATGCAAAATTGACTAACTAAATTTAAAAATTTATGAATTGATTCCCTAATCTATATTTTTTTTTTAGCATTAATAATGTAAGTAAAGACACCAAACTTAGTTTGTGACTAAGTGTTCTATGGAATTAATTCCAAAGATAGCCACATCAAACTTAGTATTTTACCTTCATTACATGCTATTTCACGTTTTTTTTTTTAACTAAAATAGAAGACTATACTTTCATAGTCTAGCATTTTCGTGTATGTATAGACACCAAACTTAGTTTGTGGCTAAGTGTTGTAGAACACACTTTTGCTATTACTTCAAGATTGGCCACACCAAACTTAGTGCCTTGCATACACCATGTACTAGTCTACTTAATCATTATTGACTACTAAAGTATGAAAATAAAAGACTCCCTGTGCATGGGTTGCCTCCCATGAAGCGCTTTGTTTATTGTCCTTAGCTCGACAATGCAGCTTCTTTGCTCATGTTAAGAGTTGCACACTCTCTTCCTTGCTCCAAGGGCCACCAAAATAGTGCTTCACCCTATGTCCATTAGCTGTGAAGGTTTG
>NC_029774.3:66749389-66750649 GCF_000817695.3 Arachis duranensis | reverse complement strand
ATCCATTCTCTTTGTTATCATCTCCATTTGTTGTTGGATTTGTTGGTGCATTAACTTGTTTTGTGCCAAGATAGCATCAACACCTTCAAGCTCCATTACACCTTTCTTTGGGCTCGGATTGTGCTGCCTCTCTGATGAGTAATAATATTGATTGTTTGCCACAATCTCAATGAGGTCTTGGGCCTCCTCGGCAGTTTTCATCATGTTGAGTGATCCTCCTGATGAGTAATCTAGTCCCTTCCTTGCTTCGAAGCTTAGGCCTTCATAGAAGTTTTGAAGCTTAACCCAATCACTAAACATGTCAGGGGGACATCTTCTCATTAATGCTTTATACCTTTCCCAGGCTTCATACAATGACTCCCCTTCCATTTGCCTAAAAGTCTGAACCTCTGTCTTCAACTTGATGATCTTTTGAGGTGGGTAAAACTTTGCTAGGAATCTGTTCATCAAATCATTCCAATTGTTGATGCTTTCCTTGGGGAATGACTCTAGCCATTGAGTGGCCTTGTCCCTCAAAGAAAATGGAAATAGTAGCAGCTTGTAGACATCTGGATGCACTCCATTTGTCTTCACTGTATTGCATATCCTCAGAAAAACAGAGAGATGTTAATTTGGGTCTTCAAGAGGTCCCCCTCCATAAGAGCAATTGTTCTGTACCAAAGTAATGAGCTGAGGCTTTAGCTCAAAGTTATTGGCCTGAACATTTGGTGTAGCAATACTGCTTCCACAATGTCTTGGGTCAGGGATGGTATACGAGGATAACACCCTTCTAGCTTGTCCACCATTATTGTTGACCCCTCCAGGAGGATTTTGCATCTCATCCTCCATGACTTGATCTTCTCCCTCTGATTCCTCTGACCCTTCTTCACCAACTATGAACTTTCCTCTTTTTGCTCTCCTTATCCTTCGGAGGGTTCTCTCGTCCTCAATATTACGTCTACTAGCTCCTGACATACACAAACAAAACCAAAATCACAAGTGAGACACTCTAGAACTAGAGTGAAATTGGGGTTAGTGAAACAAAATATCAAACAGTTAGTGGGCTTAACAAAAACACAAAGAAAAATGCTTAATCTAAACCACCTTTCACTTAATCATTGTCAATCTTTCCAATCCCCGGCAACGGCGCCAAAAACTTGATACGTAAAAATGAAGATTTCACGTATAACCGGCAAGTATACAGGGTCGTATCAAGTAATAAAACTCACAAAGAGTGAGATCGATCCCACGGAGATTGGTAGATTAAGCAACTTTAGTTAA
>NC_029774.3:66709514-66749349 GCF_000817695.3 Arachis duranensis | reverse complement strand
CTTGGTGATTCAATCTCTCTCAACATAAGCAATTGCCACTCTCGTGATCTAATTGTTCATGAGAAGAGATGAAGCTCAATTTTAATCCAGCCACACAATTCCCTTAATCTCAACCAAGGAGAGTTACATCTCACATACTAACCAAGGTGTGTTGATTAAGGAAATCATGAAAGGATGAACTCTAAACTGAATTATGTGGCTCATTCCTCAAATTCACCACATAATTCATATAGACTAACCCCTCTCTCGAATGGTGGTTGAATCTTTGAAGAACAAGAGTTCCCTCTTTAGATCAACCACTAGAATTGAGGAGGAGAAGATGAGTTCACCAATACATTTCAACTAGCAGAGCTCTTCCCCCTAATGAAAGTGGGGTTTAGTGAGTCATTGCTCCAAATTCAACAACAATTGACATGAATGAAAATTAAACTAAATTGCAAAGAAAGATGAAGAAGAATAATGAAATGCTTAAAGATTAAGAAAATGAGGAAGAGAAGTTCCAAGAAGAAAAAATGCTCTCCGGGTATCCTCCCGGAAGTGCTCAAAAGTTCTCAAGTAAAAGTGCTAAAAGTATCCAAAAAGTTCTAAGTGTCAAAAAAAGTGAAAAAGTCCTCTACAAGTACACCAATCTCTTCTATTTATACTACTCCCAAAACTTCTTCAGAGATCTTCAATTTGGGTTAGCAATGTGGGCTTTCTCATTGTTGCATTCTTGGTTCAATTGAAGAAGTTGTTGGCCTTTGTGATGAATAGGGGAAGCAGAGCAAGTTGGCAACCATTCTGGCCCATTGAGGGGCGTTATTGGCAATAACTTCAGGCTTAATGCACGTTGGCAACGTGCATGACATTTTCCTGGAAGTGAAGTATGAGACTTGGGCGTTGCTAGCCCAAGTTGTTGCTAACAACTTGCTTTTCCTCTTCTTGGCTCTACTTTCATGCTAAATGTAGCCCAGAATTTGAGTGTCAACCTTCTGCTTCAATATGGACTATTATACATCATTGGAAAGCTCTTGATGTCTATTTTTCAATGCCACTGGAATCACCTCATTTGGACTTTCCTAGCTCAAGTTATGCTTCCTCAAAGAAGGTAAGGTCAAGCTGCCAAGTTGTTGCCAAAAACGCACCTTATTCTCCAAGTTAGCAACGTGCCCGTGGCTAGCCTCCCAAGGCAGGGACTTGGGGCTGGCGTTGTTGCAAAACACGCCCCCTTTCTGGCACGTTGGCAACGTGCTCGTGCCCCCCCTCCAGGGCTCATCTCTAGCCCCCTTGAATTTCACTTTATGTTCTTGTTTTTAGGGCCTAAAGATGACTATGGTTTGGCTTCAATTTTGTGCTCCACCATAGACTATCATATATGGTTGGAAAGCTCTGAATGTTAGCTTTCCAACGCAACTGAAAGCACTCAATTTGGATATCTGTAGCTCAAGATATCTTCCATTGAAGATGACATGGTTAGACTGCCTTGTTGGAGTTGTTGTGGATAACGCCCCTATATTCCAAGTTAGCAACGTGCATCACAATTTCCTGGCGTTGTTGATGAACACTCCTTCTCTTCAGCACGTTGGCAACGTGCTCGAGCCTTTCTCAAGGCTCCATGTTTGCTTCCTAGCGTTGGCAACGTGCATAGCAAGGCTTATGGGCGTTGGCAACTTGGTTGGCACCAAGACTTGGTGCCTAGCCAAGCAACCATTCCTGGCGTTGTTGCCAAACACGCCAATGCTTTCCCGAGTTGGCAACGTGCTCGAGCCTTCCTTCCTAGCTCCAGGCATTGCTTCCCACGTTGCCAGTGAACACGCCCATAGAAACTGGCGTTGGCAACGTGCTCGAGCCTTCTTCAAGGCTCTAAAACTTGCTTCCCACGTTGGCAACGTGCCTGGCAAGGCTTTCCTGGCGTTGGCAACGTGGTTGGCAAGGCTTGGCGTTGGCAACTTGATTCTGGCGTTGGCAACTTGGCTGGCAGCACATTCTGGCGTTGGCAACCTGGCTGGCAGCACATTCTGGCGTTGGCAACCTGGCTGGCAGCACATTCTGGCGTTGGCAACCTGGCTGGCAGCACATTCTGGCGTTGGCAACCTGGCTGGCAGCACATTCTGGCGTTGGCAACCTGGCTGGCAGCACAAGACTTGGTGCCTAGCCAAGCAACCATTTCTGGCGTTGCCCTGGCGTTGGCAACGTGAATGGTGCCATGTCTTGGCGTTGGCAACGTGGATGGTGCCAAAGTTGCTTGGCGTTGCCTTGAATAACGCCAGTTGCTTGGCGTTGCCTTGAATAACGCCTATGGTTCTTGGCGTTGGCAACGCCCTCGAGCTCCTCTTCAAGGCTTCATTCTTGCTTGTGTGCGTTGCCAAGGAACACGCCTTCATAACTTGGAGTTGGCAACGTGCATCCCATTTTCCTGGGCCAAGTTAGCTTGTGTGTGGCGTTATACTCCACTCCAATTCCTTGAAGCAAGAGTCTTTATATTATGTTTTTTTTGGCACTGTGTCATGGCAGTTTATGTTACACTTGTTGGATATGCCACATACTACTCCTACAATTGCTTATGTTTTGGTTTTTGGTGTTTTGTGCATTTGTTGAAAACTCACTCCTATGAGCTTATTTTGCCTTTCTTTCATGTTATTTTAGAGCATAAAGTAAAAAAGACTTCAAATTGGTATTAGCAATAGATAACTTCTGCAACTTTTCAAGTCTTATAAGACTTTTTTTGACATTTTCTGGATTTCACATGTCTACAAATGACATATATAGAATCGAATATGGGTATTTTTGTCAAACCCTAACAATGAAAACTACTTGGGCTCAAAACCCCCTGAGAATCAGATACAAAGTGCAGACAACATTACATACGACCACCATTGACATAATCACAAGCCAAATCCTAACTTTACTAACTTCAACTTCACACCTCCCTAACATCATCAGCATCTTCGCTTCAGCCTTCGCATCATTAACGTCTTCCTTAATCTTTCTTTCTGAAAGTGGTCTCCTCAAATCCTCCCATTGCCCTTCAATTTCGTCTACCCATGCAAAGAAGTTGCAGTCCGAGTTCTATACATGGCAGAAAAACTACAATCAGATACAGATTCCACTCAGACGGAACAGGATGTAAAACGGGTTACCTTCCAATTTGGACAACGTACGAACCACCTCCCAGGATTCATCGCCGTCCCTGACTGTAACAGCGTCACCCCCAACCCACAGAAACATCTCCCATTGAACTTCCTATTGTGTACCCTTCTTGAATTTGAGCTTCCAGACACACTACCACTGCCAGTCGAAGTTGGAGTAAACATTCTTCGCCTCGACATTGGTTTAATTTCGAAGATTTTTGTGAATCTAGGGTTAGGGTTCTTATTGGGGATGGAACAAGGTTTGAATTTGGGAAATTTTGGGGTTGAAGATACATTATAACGGTCACACACCTCAGCAATCCACGTAAGAGGCCCCCATGCCATGTCACGCCGGGAAGTGCCACGGAGGATGAGTTACTAACGGAGTCAACGCCGGAATAAGGCTTGGTTAGTTTCGTCCCACGAATGTCACGATTGATGGTTACATTTGGTAGTTTTCTTCTCTCGTGGGTACATTTGTCAGCGTTTTCAACTTTCATGGGTACAAATGGTACTTTACTCGCCAAAATATTAAATAAATATGCGTGTTTTAAGTTGGTGTACGAGAGAGATATGATGGGTATGATGTTCGTTTAATGGGAAATAGAGAGTAAAGATTCAATCCATTTCCTATTTATTTTTTGGAAGGAAAAGTTAATCCTTATCTAGAAAAATGGCACAAACTTCAACCCTGTTATTGTTTATTGCGACATGATACGTTCTTTTTGTTATCTCCAACGTTAAATGTCAGAAAAAGTTATCTATGTGCCATGTAAATGTAATGATCCTAGTCGTTAACTACATGCTAGCAAGTGGAATAGAAATAAGAACCAATTTATCTCTTCTTCATCCTTTCTACCTTCAGTTATAACTCTTATTTGGAGTACTACAATTTAGATTATTATTGGCCATGTTTATTGGTGCATGAATCCCCACACTCCGTATAGCTATACCAAGTAGTACACTGAGTCGTCCAAGTAATACCTGAGTAAATCAAAGTCAATTCGACGAGGATTGTAGTTTGAAACACGCTATGGTTATCTTGCAGGTCTTAGTTAGGCGAAATCATAAAGTTATTGGTTTGAATGCATATGAGGGATATTGTATAAAATACTTTGTAAATTAAATGTAACCAGTAATAGGAATATGGTTAAGGATTGGAGTTGCTTTATCTTTCTAAATTAACTCTGGTATTACTTACTTCTTTGCTTGTGAGTGATCTCTTCTATGACAGGCTGTATGTGATCAATCCCATTGGCCATGGTCATCCAATCTGAACGAGGGTGAAGCTCTAGCAGTTCATTCTCCTGGCAATACTACTCAAAACGCCAAAGACAAGGTCGAATCTTTCGGATCAGAGAATGCTGCTTCTTTGGGTTCTAGCCTCTACCACAGAGACTCTAATCTCCCCGAAAATTGGCTGAATTGGTGTCTCAAGAAGTCCTCAACGAATTTTCCAGTCACATATTCACACGAACCCAAGTAGATGCAAGTGTTTGTAAAGTATGTTCGTCTTAGTATGATGAACAGAGCTAATTATCACTGATCATCCTATTCACCATGTTGAAGAGCGAGTATACATCTTAGAATTAGATCAAACACGGATCAAAGAGAAACAGTAATACAATGCTAAACATCTAAAGTCAGTAAAAAGCTGATTAAAGGTGTATGATGTATAAAATACATGAATCTAATCCATTAAATACTAAACAGATGACTAGTAAGGATAAAACAATCTTTTTAGTGCTAAAATCTATTTCTAGGGCCCACTTGGTGAGTGTTTGGGCTGAGTTTTGATGAGATCCACGCTCTATGAGGTCTTTAGGGTGTGAAACACAGGCTAGGGGGTCCTCTATGGGCGTTTGGACGCTGGTCTCTGCTCTTTGGGCGCTGGACGCCTGGAAGGGGGCAGGAGGCTGGTGTTGGACGCCAGTTTTGGGCCTTCTAATCTGAAGCAAAGTATGGACTATTATACATTGTTGGAAAGCTCTTGTCTCTGAATCAGACTTTTGCTCCAGCTCCTCAATTTCAGCTAGAAGATACCTGAAATTGTAAAAAAATATAAAAATTCATAGTAGAATCCAAAAATGTGAATTTAGCACTAAAACCTATAAAAACTTAACAAAAACTAAATAAAACATACTAAAAACTATATGAAAATAATGCCAAAAGCGTATAAAATATCCACACATCACTTATACTAAAAAATAAGCGCTAGCCATATATTTCTCTACCTATATGTGTGCTTCTTTATGTCAAAATTTACTAATAAAAAAATATCTTCCTCTTGAGTAATTTATCACATTCAAAGCATTTATTCATATCAAACTATGATGGTCCTTTAGTCTGTAATCATTCTATATATGTAGTGAAAGAAATGAGTGACTTGCGGAATGGATGCTAGAAAAGCTTGCTTGTTTTATGTTGAGTTTATAAAAATAAATAACAAATTGATGATAACAAACATGTTGATTTGGGTTAATAACCCATGTGGGTTGTTAATGTGGTTTAAGTGTGCAGGCCCAAATTATTTTTGTTGTAGCCCAAACCTATGAAACCAAATGCACTCAAGGCCGCTGAATGGATAATGATCCACTAATCTAGCCCATTAGCTTTCAAGGAAAAGAGAAGGAACCTAAGCCTTGCTGAGTTCACTTTGGGTAATGCATCCGAGAAGAAAGAAAGATTCATCTTTTTCATTCTAACACAAAAAGAGAAAGAAAGGGAAAGCTAACTGTTCATATTGATGAGGGAAAATTAAAATTCCACACAACTAACCGGCAAGAATACTAGGTCGCATCAAGTAGTAAGACTCACGTGAGTGAGGTCGATCCCACGAGGATTGATGGATCAAGCAACTTTAGTGAGGTGATTAGTTTAGTTAAGCTAATAGTGGTAAATTGGATGAAATTTGATTAATAGAATGTAAATTGTGAAAAATTTAAATTGCATGAAAAATAAATTGCTGGAAATGTAAATGGAAATTGGGTACTGGGAAATTAAAGGAAGAAGCAAATTCAAAGCAATTAAATGAAGATCAACAGAAAAGAAAATTCATTAGGGATTGGAGATATTATAATCCATCATGAATCAAATGGGTCTCAACTTCTTTCTCAATCATATGGGTAGATCTATAACGGATTAAAATTGATTGGATCTCAATTCCTTGGCAATCGAATCTCTCTAATCACAATCAATATTGTCAATTCCTTGATCTAATTGTCATGAGAATAGGTTAAGTGCATGTCTCTCATCCATAGGCCACACAATCTCTCAGAATCTCAATTCCTCCCGAATAGTATTGATCAAGAGAGTTGTGAAGGATAGAGCCCCGATTCTAATGCTCATGATTCCCCTTTCGAGGCTCACACAAGCATTCAAGAGATTCGAACCCACTTCCGGAGTGAATGAATCTCAACAAAAGCAGTGGATATCCTATAGCTACACAAATTAATTGAAGAGAATAAGAAGAAATTCACTCAATCATGTGAATTATAATAGAGCTCCTCCCCTAATGAAATGGGGTTTAATTGATCATCGCTCTAAGAACAAGTGCAAGAAATTTAAATTGCATGAAACTAAATTAAGCTCAACATGACGGAAATGTAAAATTGCAGAAGAGAAGTGTAAGAACTTGAAATTTCATAAACCAATCAAGAGAGCTCTCTAGAGTCTCTAATCCTCCAAGAGAGCTCTCTACCAGAGCCTTCTACCCTATTCCTACTCCTACTGCTCGTAAAAAGCCTTTACTACTAGCTAGCCCCTAATGAAATGGAACTGATACCTTTATATAGGCTTTCCTAAATTACAAATTGAATTAAAATTAAAAGCAAATTACAATCAAATGAAAATTAAATCTAGATGATTCTTGTTGCCTTGATTGAGTTATATGAATGGGCTTGCTTGTTTGAAGTTTAAATAAATTTGGAGTGATGTGAATTGGGCTAAAGGGCTTGCTTCCAGGAGAGCATAGCGTTTTTAAAGACAATGTAGCGCTCGTTCACTGACGCGTACGCGTCGCCCATGCATGCGCGTCGATTGCATATTGGCCCATCGATGTGTACGCGTTACCCATGCGTACGCGTCTCTTACAACACTCTCTTTGAGAGCTTAGCGTTCGCGTCAAGAGCGCTACTCCCACGCGTACGCGTGGATTGCAAATTGTTACATCCACGCTACCGCTCCATTCACGCGTTTGTGCACTTCTTCAAAAATGCTACACCGACGCATATGCGTACCCCACGCGTATGTATCGCCAGCTGAAAATTTCCACTCCATTTATCGCAGGCGTTCTTGGTTGAAGAGCGTAGCACTCTTGCCTAAGAGCGCTCTTGGTCATGTGTAGCGCTCTTAGAGCAAAACGAAGCGCCAAGCTTCCTTGATTTAATCATGGGTCACACTTTTAAATGCATGGCCTAAGGTCCAAAGCGTGCTCAAACTTCAAAGTGTTCCCCAAAATTTCTCTTTTCTCCTTTTGAGCTTAATTGAACTTAATTTGTGCTTTTTTTTGCTTCTTTTTCTACTTATTTCTTACAAAGTTTATCAAATCAAAAGATCAAAGAAATATACTATTTAAGCACTAAAATACTCAATAATTAAGTATTAATTATCCATTTCTTGTATGAAAAAGCATAGAAAATCCTAACATGATGCGCGGTCATCACAACACCAAACTTAAGCCTTGCTTGTCCCCAAGCAAGAAAGAATCATGCAATAACGTTTTAACAATCCAAGGTGAGAAGAATAGCAAGTGATGTTCATGGTTGGCTAGTTTTCTATGCATGCTACAATCACAAAGTAAATTCAAATGATTGATGCTTCTATCTAGCTCATTTTATGAAATCTTTTCTTTATGTTCCTTCCTTGAAACAAGTTTTTAATTCTCTTTTTAGCTTATCCTTTGGGTGCTTTGCACCATGAGTTAAAACTACGACTCTAAATGCTTTGTTTTCAAGTATTACCACTTGATACATAAGCACCACAAGCGTTTAATTAGAGGACTTCTTTAAGCTCATTTGTTTCTTTTATTTGCTCTCTAATCATTGATGCTCAGTGCCTTGAGCTTTGAGGGAGTGCTTTTGCGCTTGAGCCTAGCCTTGACTCTAAGTGTTTTGTTTTCAAGCTTTTTTCTTGATACATAAACACCACAAATACTTGACAATTGTCATTGGTACTCAAAGCCTTCAGCTTTCTCATTCTTTCCCTTTATTTTTTCTTGCCTTAACTGCATTTGCTTTTTCAAGGTTTTCATGATTCCAAAAAGTTTCATAAAATGTCCTAGATGAAAACTTCAATTAAACAAATTCAAATGCAATTGAGCAACAACAAGTAATCATGCTAGCCTCATAATACTCATATGCTCATGCTAAGTTCTTCTTTAATGACCTTGTTTGTTTATGATCATGAAACTAAATTGCTTTGAACTCACAAAATTCAAGATGGTAGTCATAATATCACAGCATCATGTTACAATTTAAAATTCAAGCTATGCTTTATTCACAAGGAGCAGCCACACATGCATAGAAAGGAATAAAAGACAATCATGCAATTTAAAGTACTGGAAATAAATAAGAGAAAAAGAGACTTTACCACCTTGTAGTTTATCTTCATTGTTGTTGTCATTTTTCTCCTATTCTTCCCCTTCCCAACACCAAATATAGAATGATTGCTTATCCTCAAGCAACAATTGAAATAGTGGTGATGGGGTTTGTGATGGTTCATGAGTGTCTTATACAATGAAATGTGACTGATGCATGTGCTTAAGCAAGAAAAATTAAAAATAACAATTAAGACACAGGAAACAGAGACATTGTGATTGTAAAAATAAGTGGGGTGGGGTGTGCATGATACATTGTATGAAGGATAAGTAGCACACCAAACTTAATGTGACACTTTCACTTGGAATTGATGCAAGTATCCAGTAAGGATTGTAAATAAGTTTTGTTGCATAGCAACACCAAACTTAGATTGCAATTACATGTCAATTTATTTGAACTAAAACTAAGCAAAAGAAATTGTTCTATGCAAATAACATAATCACCAAGAGAAAAATTTATCACAAATAAGGATTTATTGGTGAAGTATTAACAAAACAGTTAAAGAACAAAATAAAAGAAAGTATTGAAAACAAAAGAATGACTAAAACAAAGAAAAAGAAAAAATGTCACACCAGAACAAAGATAACACTGCAGGCCTAAGAAGCAAAGGCATTATGATTGTACAAACAAGTGGTGTTGTTGGATTCATTACATAGAAAGTTAAGTGGCACACCAAACTTAGAGACTTAGTGTGACACTTTCATTTTAGAATGATGCAAGTACCTAGTGAAGATTGAATATTAAATTATTGCATGGCAATACCAAAATTAGAATGCAATCATATGCCAAATTATTGAAAATAGACAAAGCAAAGAAAGAAAATGTTACCTACAGTTGGTTGCCTCCTGATGAGCGGATAATTTATACGCTTTTTGGCATTGTTTTTAGGTAGTTTTTAGTAAGTTCAAGCTACTTTTAGGGATGTTTTCATTAGTTTTTATGTTAAATTCACATTTCTAGACTTTACTATGTGTTTGTGTGTTTTTCTGTGATTTCAGGTAATTTTTGGCTGAAATTGAGGGACCTGAGCAAAACTCTGAGAAGGAGGCTAACAAAGGACTGCTGATGCTGTTGGAATCTGACCTCCCTGCACTCGAAATAGATTTTTTGGAGCTACAGAACTCCAAATGGCGCGCTCTCAATGGCGTTGGAAAGCAAACATTCAGAGCTTTCCAGCAATATATAATAGTCCATACTTTATTCGGGAATTGATGACGTAAACTGGCGCTCAACGCCAGTTCCATGTTGCTGTCTGGAGTAAAACGCCAGAAACACGTCACGACCCGGAGTTGAACGCCCAAAACACGCTATAACTCGGCGTTCAACTCCAATAAAAGCCTCAGCTCGTGGATAGATCAAGCTTAGCCCAAACATACACCAAGTGGGCCCCGGAAGTGGATTTATGCATCAATTACTTACTTCTGTAAACCCTAGTAGCTAGTCTAGTATATATAGGACATTTAACTATTGTCTTAGACATCTTTTGACCATTCGGTCTTTTGATCACCTTCATGGGGGCTGGCCATTCGGCCATGCCTGAACCTTTCACTTATGTATTTTCAACGGTGGAGTTTCTACACACCATAGATTAAGGGTGTAGAGCTCTGCTGTACCTCAAGTTTCAATAAAATTACTATTATTTTCTATTCAATTCTCTTTTATTCTTATTCTAAGATATACGTTGCACTTCAACTTGATGAATGTGATGATCCGTGACACTCATCATCATTCTCACCTATGAACGCGCGTGACTGACAACCACTTCCGTTCTTGATGGCGGCATTCATGAGAATTCAGAAAGTCTAAACCTTGTCTATGGTATTCCGAGTAAGATTCAGGTATTGAATGACTGTGACGAGCTTCAAACTCCTGAAGGCTGCGCGTTAGTGACAGACGCAAAAGAATCAAGGGATTCTATTCCAACCTGATTGAGAACCGACAGATGATTAGCCGTGCTGTGACAGAGCATTTGGACCATTTTCACTGAGAGGATGGGATGTAGCCATCGACAAGGGTGATGCCTCCAGACGATTAGCCATGCAGTGACAGCGCATAGGACCATTTTCCAGAGAGGATGAAAAATAACCATTGACGATGGTGATGCCCTACATACAGCTTGCCATGGAAAGGAGTAAGAAGGATTGGACGAACGTAATAAGAAAGTAGAGATTCAAGAGGAGCACAGCATCCCCATACGCCTATCTGAAATTCCCACTATTGATTTACATAAGTATTTCTATCCTATTTTATTTTCTGTTTATTATTTATTTTCGAACTTATCATAAACCATTTAATCTGCCTGACTGAGATTTACAAGGTAACCATAGCTTGCTTCATACCAACAATCTCTGTGGGATCGACCCTTACTCACGTAAGGTATTACTTGGATGACCCAGTACACTTGCTGGTTAAGTTGAACGGAGTTGTGACCACACATAGTTGTAAACCATGGTATTGGCATCAAGTTTTTGGTGCCATTGCCAGGGAAAGAAAAAGCAATGAATTTTACAAAATGCAATAACATATGAATCACAATTTCATCCACCACCTCCCAACCAGCAATCTTTTAATGTCATTAGCTTGACATGCTATGCTCAACTTTCTTCCTCCTCTTCCAGTTGATTAAGAAGAATGACCTCAAGGAGAGAGAAGAGCAAGTTGATGCCCCCTGTTTTGGCCTCCTCCCAGCAAGCTTCCTTTCGCTATTTGCTTGGTTTGCTTTGCTTGTTAGGGTAGCAGGTGTTGGATTGCTTGTGGTTGACCATTTCTTCCTCATGCATATGATCAATGGTAGCTTGGTCACAATCCTCTCTTCGATGCTCTTGTTAGTTGCCTTCACTTCTTGGATCTCCAGATTTGGGTGTTGTGTGATGGTTAAATTTTGCTCTTCATCAAAAGCCTCTTGAATTGGTGGTTCAATGAGCCCTTCATCTATGTAGCTCTCTGCTTTAATTGAGTGTGAACTTCCTTGATTGACTTTCTCCCTTTCTTCTTCATGGTGTTCCACTAAGTCATTTGGGAGAAAGTTTTCATGTTCCTCTATCACCTCAATTAGCCTCTGTGGATATAGACTCCAAGGCTCATATACCTCCATAACCTCATTCCTCATTGAAACTTCACTTGATATAGGGGCCTCTTCTTCCATTTCCTCACGCACAGATTGATCTTCAACCTCAATGCTTAGCAATCTTAAGTTTTTCCTTATTTGCTCTAAGTGCCCATCCATCTTCTTGAAGAGGATCTCTTGTTCTTCTCAAGATTTTCTCATCTCCTCTTCATATCTTTCAAGCATGGACTCCAGCTTTGAGAGTCTTTGGTTCAGGGAAGTTTGTGTGTGTTGTGAGTTTTGGAAGGGATTTTGTGTTGAGGTATAGTCAAGTGATAAAGAATTTTCAAATGAAAAGCTGGGGGGTGAGGTTGGACAATTTTGCATGAATGAACTGAAGGTACTCTCAAGTGATGTTGGCTCTTGATAAGTGGAGTATGAATTAGTAAATGCTCTTTGATTTTGATCCTCCCACCCACAGCTTGAGTAATCGTCAAATTCATCACAATATGGAGCATTTTGTGGTATTGGGGAGCAATCTTGCATGTATGTATTGACAGCATAATCAAGAGATGATGTCTCTTGTTGAATAGAATATGGAGCATTAAAATATTTTTGGTTTTGACCCTCCCGGGCACAATATGAGTAGTTGTTAGATTCACCAAAATAGGACTCATTTTGTGTCTCTGGGAGGTGTTCATACTCTATCATTCCTTGTTGATACTCCCATCCACCATTAGCATAATGAAATAAATCATTTTGTGGTGTCGGGTAATATCCATTGAAATTGTCTTGATCATTTTATGGTTCTGAGCATATCCCCATGGTGCATGATGAGCGGATAATTTATACGCTTTTTGGCACTATTTTAGTATGTATTTAGTACATTTTAGTTAGTTTTTAGTATGTTTTTATTAGTTTTTATTTAAAATTCACCTTTCTGGGCTTTACTATGAGTTTGTATGTTTTTTTGTGATTTCAGGTAATTTCTGGCTAAAATTGAGGGACCTGAGCAAAAATCTGATTCAGAGGCTGAAAAAGGACTGCAGATGCTGTTGGATTCTGACCTCCCTGCACTCGAAGTGAATTTTCTGGAGCTACAGAAGCCCAATTACCGCGCTCTCAATTGCGTTGGAAAGTAGACATCCTGGACTTTCCAGAAATGTATAATAATCCATACTTTTCCTGAGATTTGATGGCCCAAATCGGCATTGCAAATCAGCTTCAGAATTCCCGGCGTTTAACGCCGGAACTGGCACAAAAGTTGGAGTTAAATGCCCAAATTGGCACAAAAGCTGGCGTTTAACTCCAGAAAAAGTCTCTACACATGAAAGCTTCAATGCTCAGCCCAAGCACACACCAAGTGGACCCCAGAAGTGGATTTTCACGTCATTTACTCATTTCTGTATATCCTAGGTTACTAGTTCACTATAAAGAGGATCTTTTGGCATTGTATCTTTATCAGATGACACTTTACACATTTCATACTATACCTTCTACGACATGAGTCTCTAAACCCCATGGTTGGGGGTGAGGAGCTCTGCTGTGTCTTGATGGATTAATGCAATTACTACTATTTTTCATTCAATCACGCTTGCTTCCATTCTAATATATCACTTGTTCTTCAACTTGATAAATGTGATGATCCGTGACACTCATCATCATTCTCACCTATGAACGTGTGCCTGACAACCACCTCTGTTCTACCTTAGATTGAGTGGATATCTCTTGGATCCCTTAATTGGAATCTTCGTGGTATAAGCTAGAATTGATGGAGGCATTCTTGAGAATCCGAAAGGTCTAAACCTTGTCTGTGGTATTCTGAGTAGGATTCAAGGATTGAATGACTGTGACGAGCTTCAAACTCACGATTGTGAGGCATTAGTGACAGACGCAAAAGAATCACTGGATTCTATTCCGACATGATCGAGAATCGACAAATGAATAGTCGTACTGTGACAGAGCGCTTTGAACATTTTCACTGAGAGAATGGGAGGTAGCCATTGACAACGGTGAAACCCTACATACAGCTTGCCATGGAAGGAGCCTTGCGCGCATGAAGAAGAAGACAGTAGGAAAGCAGAGATTCAGAAGATAGAGCATCTCCAAAACCTCAACCTGTTCTCCATTACCGCAAAACAAGTATCTATTTCATGTTCCTTTACTCTTCACAATTAAACCTGAGAATTATTGATATCATGACTAAGAGTTACAAGATAACCATAGCTTGCTTCAAGCCGACAATCTCCGTGGGATCGACCCTTACTCACGTAAGGTACTACTTGGACGACCTAGTGCACTTGCTGGTTAGTTGTGCGGAATTGCAAAAGTGTGATTGCGATTTCATGCACCGGTGCACGAAATTGTGATCTCAATGGCGCCAACAACTTGGTACGCACAATTGTAATCTCAACTCTTTTTCATAACTTCGCACAACTAACCAGCAAGTGCACTGGGTCGTCCAAGTAATAAACCTTACGTGAGTAAGGGTCGATCCCACAGAGATTGTCAGCTTGACGTAAGCTATGGTCATCTTGTAAATCTCAGTCAGGCGGATTCAAATGGTTATAGAGTTTTGATAATTAAAAGATAAATAAAACATAAAATAAAGATAGAGATACTTATGTAATTCATTGGTGGGAATTTCAGATAAGCGTATGGAGATGTATTGTTGATGCCATGGCATCTAGGCCAGTTTCACTGGCCTTTTCTTTACTGTTTTAGGATGGTTTCATGCATTTTCTTAGTGAATAAGGAAAGTTTTGGATGAAATTACACTTACACCTTGATTCAAGCAACTTTTGTGAACTTTGCATAATTTCATGAGTATTTTGCTAGAATTGTATGATAAATTAATGATGCATAATCTCATGACTTTGGCTAGAGCTTTGATGCACTTCAATTGCTTGATTTCAGGGCAAAGAAAGCAAGGGAGGACCACATTAGTATTCACGTTAACCTAGTTAACGTGAACACTAACGTGGAATGGTAAAACTTGCAACGTTAATGAGAAAAGTGATCACCAATAACGCCTGCAAAGCCACCAAAAGCTCACGTTACTTGCCACGTTAACTAAGTTAACGTGGTAGTTAACGTAGAAGAAGAAGGAACTCCAACGTTAATGGTAAAAGTGAACACCATTAACATTGGAGAAATTGGCAATGATCCACGTTAAGAGTCACATTAACTTAGTTAACGTGAACTCTAACGTGGAAGGGGAAACACAAGCCAACGTTAGTGACACTCACTTTTGTCACTAACGTTGGACCATCTAGCATTGCCTACGTTAACTTTCACATTAAGTTTATTAACGTGAAAGTTAACGTGGAGTTGAGATCAAGGAACCAACGTTAGTGACACTCACTTTTGTCACTAACGTTGGGAGATGGCTTCACTACTACGTTAAGAGCCACGTTAACTTAGTTAACGTGAGTTCTAATGTAGAGAACATGGCATTTGGAGCGTTAGTGACAAAGGTGAGTGTCACTAACACTCTTGAAGGAGGATCACACCTACGTTAAGAGTCACCTTAGCTATGCTAACGTGGACTCTAACGTAGGAACATAGGGGCACTAAGCAACGTTAATGGGAAAAGTGATTCCCATTAACATTTGTGAAGGGGTATAAGCCAACGTTATTGGGAAAAGTGAGCCCCAATAACGTTGGCCAATCTTTGAGAAAGCAACATTAGTGGTCACGTTAAGACCACTAACGTTGGATTTAACGTGGATATATGAGGTTGGAACGTTAGTGGAAAAAGTGAATGCCACTAACGTTCTCGAGCCCACAATGGAAATCAACGTTAAATCTCACTAATTACCCAAAGCCTAAATCATCTTTCTCTGCAAGTTGGGCCCACTAAAGATGAGAACTGCTTCAACTCAAGATCCAAAGCTCACATCCAAGACTTGAAGAACTCACTAAAAGATCAAGAGGAGTAGTATATATAGGAGTAGTTTTGAACTTTAGAGAAGCTTGGCACTTTTGGGAACTACTCTCTATAGATTTACTTTTCTGCACTTTTAGCATGTATTCTTATTTTCTGCCATTTTCTATTTCTAGAGCTATGAACAACTAAACCCCTTTCATTGGGTTAGGGAGCTCTGTTGCAATTTGATGGATCAATTATAGTTTTCATTCTTCTTCTTCTTTCTTTTCTCTTGATCTTACTAGAAAGCTTTCGATCTTAATTCAATTGGTTAGTTGTCTTGGAAAAGAAACTCTCCATAATTGGATCTCCTTTGAGCCTTTGAAAAGGGATTAGGAGATCATGCTAGAAATGCTTTCTCATGTTGGACCAAATTGGGGTCTGGGAGGATATAGTGACATGTAATCCTCCCAACAACAACATCTCCTGAACCCAATGATTTTTCCACTTCTGATCTTACCCATTCTCTTTACTTTCTGCCATTTAATTTCATGCTCATTACCCCAAATCCCCCATTTAAGATTCTGCACTTTAATTTCTGTTATTTACTTTCTAGTCATTTAAATTTCTGCATCTCAACCCAAATTCTGTTTAGCTCAAGTAGCACATTCTTCTAACTAACGTTGCTTGACCAATCAATCCTTGTGGGATTCGACCTCACTCTATTGTGAGTTTTACTTGACGACAATTCAGTATACTTGCCGAAGGAAAATTTGTTGAGAGACAAGTTTTCATGCATCATGTTTATGGCGCCGTTGCCGGGGATTGAGGAAATCAGAGCGTGAGGGAGAAGAAGAAGAAATGGGGAGGGATGGCACCGCGGGGTTTGCTGCCGCGTTGCCACGTCCAGCTTGCTGTCACGCCTCACCGCCGTCGCCGTCGTCGACAGGAGCGTCAGGAGAGAGAAAGGGATGAACTCGCAAGGGAGAGAGAGGAGGTTACGCTGCACACCAGTCAGAGCTATCGTCACGCCAGTTGCCGCCGCTTCCGATGATGAAGCCGTCGCCAAAGCCCGTGTCACTGTAGTTCTTGCCCCTGTTGCTGATGAAGCTCATTCGTTTCTACTGCCCTGGTTCGCTGAGAGAGAAGCTCGTGGATGGAGGAAGGCCGACGGAGAGAAGAACGCCGTTGATAGAGGGAAGACGCTGCTGTCATGCTTCATGGTCGCGGTGATGGAGCCCGCGTTGCCGTCACCCATGGCCGCCGCTCTCAACGCCGCTTTATTTGGTTCTGTTTTGAGCTGCGCCGCCCTTTGGGTGGTCACTAACAATAGCTGCCAGAGCCACCAGCACCACTATTACTCCTCAAATTCCGCCTCATTTCCATTAGGGTTTGCTAGTATGATTTTACCTTCATTCTGTTCTATTGTTGTTTCTTGGTCAAATTCTTGTTTTAATTTCAATAGCATGTCTTTGTTTTAGAACGGCCATTTTGCTCCTCCTGTTTTTCTACTGGAGCTGTCTTGAGTGTTGATGATTGTGCCGCTATGAAATTGCTAAAGTTGCTGCTGCCATGGATTAAAAAGAAAGGGGATTGTTGCGTTTAAATTCTGTGGTTTCGACTAACAGAGGTAGGGGATTCATTTTAAAATTAAGAGTTTTTAATTTAAGAATGCCAAAAAGCATTGAGTAATTACAAATAATTTATACATGCTTTGTATGACCAATTAATGAGAATTGATGAATTTGGGAATTGTTAGTGAATGTGAGTATGTTTGTATATGCTGAAATTGATTTTTGGTATTTGATGGTGCTGTAAAGAATTGGGTTCTCAGATGAGCTATATGTGTATTTGTTAATTGTGATTTTTTTAGTGATGATGATATTGTTGTCGTTGCTGCTGGTTGTATTATGATTGTGAATGAAGATAAATTTGGTGTTGCTATATGAATTGAGTTTTATAAATTGAGGCTTTTGTTGATGCTGGCATCTCTGGTTGTGTTTATGTCTAGGTTTGGTTGTTGATTTAAGAAATTATGAAAGTGGGGGAGCTTGTAAGGGTGGTAATATGGACTGGTAGCTAGTAATATTGTAGTACTTATGTTTTATTGGGTAAACTTTCAGTTTTTGTATTGTTAACGAGGAAATCTTAGGTTCATTTTAATTGTTCATTGCTTAGTCATGGTGATTCTTTTAATTATTGAATGCCAATGATATTTTTTCTTATAAATGATAATGAGTAATGGTTTGGGGTTTGGCTTGAAGCCTGAAACTTAATTGAACTGATTGTATTTGCCCACCTATCTGCAATGGCTGAAGATGATGCTTCCTTGGTCAAGCAAATTGGCCAGATTTTCTAGTATTTTAAAATAGAGGAATATTCCTCTTCTTATATTCATGAATAGTCAGTTTTATTCCTTGTTAACATACATGCATCATTTATGTATGGAAGACTAAACATAGATCGAATCCATTTTCTTATCAAGGCAAGAAGGGCGGAACAAATCCAAGCTGCTCATGACAAAGCCATGTTTGGTGCTTCAGCACTTCCACCTCCTACCAGTACTGACAGTGAGCTTGAAAGGGAGAATGAGAAAGAAGTTGATAAAAAAGCTGTTGTTACAAGCCTCTTAAGTGGAACGGTAAGTGGTTTCACTGCAGACTTATGTGGATAAGCATGATGAATCATTTAAGTAATCCTTATATTTGTGTGTGCATTTGTTGTTGAATAATTTCTCACATTAAGTTGTTATTGCTGCTCTATACTTGCTGTTGGTTGCTGCTGATTTTTCCCCTTCATTGCTTGCTTATTGAATGATTGTTAAATTCAATGAGAAAAGAAATGCTGCTGAGTTATTGTTGTTTGTGTTGGAATAGATGATGGTTGCTGAACTGAGATTGGTTTTATTGATAAATCTGTTGCTGAAATCATTTAGTTTGACTTGATTGATTTTTTGTTGAATTAATGGATAAACTGCTATGCCCCTGCTGCTTGCAAATGTAATGGTTATTGACTTCAATAAATAGAATGCTGCCTAAATCCATTACCTTTGTTCATTTTTACTATTTTGGGTGCTGTATGATGGGCCATTGATTGCTGTTCTGCTGAGTGCTGTAACGACCCAATTTTCAATATGTCTAGATCATACCGGATACTGAGCGCAACCAATTTGTCTTCCTAATTATTATCTATTATTTATCATATGAGCTTGATTCGTTGTTAAAAGCATAGTTAATTTGCGAGGTGTATTTTTATTTTTTTTTTGAAAACGTTTGGATTAATAGACGGAATCACTCATAATCAATTCACAAGTAATATCAGATAAAACAGTTATAAACAACCACACATAAATATATCACGAGTAGCTAGCAACATTCAGTTATCCAGCCTTTATTAGAGTATAGACCTTTAGTTAGAACACCCCTAGATATAGCTAGATAAAAACTATATACATATACATACATACAACATCCCAGGTTCTGACCTGTTCAAGAGGTCCCTAAGCTGGCACCGAGGCTAGCCTAAACTCTATACTCACCTAGTTCCTCTAAACTACTAAAGCGAGGGAAAGTACGTTCTATGTCTTCAAAACACAAGTCAGGTGGAACGTCATCAGAAGATAGAACATCATCTACTCCTCTGCACGATCAGACTTTTCCACAGGACATCTCTCTGGTACCTCAGGAAGTAGCCACACAATAGGAATCTCGTACACAGGATTTAGGTTAAAGTGCGCATACGAACGGGGTGCAGACGTTAGCTGGTCTCACAGTATATACATATAATCAGAGAACGAGATTCACCCCAGACTCAGAAGACTATCTAGAGCAGAATCCTCTTTGCAGAACAGTCATCAACAAACTACGGTAAGGTACTCTTACTTCCATCTGAAGGGGGAAGGGAGAGAGAAGGGGTAAGAACTGGGGAGTTCTTAGTAGGGCCAGGGATATTAGTTACGTTCATTTATTTGGGGTCGATTAGTAGATGAATAACATAATATAGCAAAATAGTAAACAGAAGATAAAGATAGAAAGAGAAGGTAGAGACAACAGAAAGCAGAACACAAACAAAAGAATACAAGAAAATAAAACACAGAAATAGCATACGAGCAGACACACATAAAAAAGTAGATCACACACAGAAAAGACTACAACAGAGAATGATGCGCAGACAAGAATGATGCATGTCTAGCCCTAGCGCAGGCCATGAGCTCATGTGTCGGTTGGCTGCCCGCAATCCCGACATTTATCCGGTCACGAGTAATCCCGATTTCCCGGATACGATTTTCCGTTCCTAAATAAATGCGCATATAATAATAGCCGCTCATTTGAGATAGCCTCTGCTTACTGCAGGAAAATATATATATACTCTGCTCTGCTCTGGGGAAGCGGAAAATAGCTGTAGGTAACTTAGTTTTCCTACAGAAGCTATGGGTTGCATTAAGCAACTAATATATATTAAATATAGCTCTGGGTTGCATCAAGCAACTAATATACATATATATCTCTTTACTCTGTTCTGGTTGCCCTTTTCTCTGTATCTCTTTACTTCTCTTTTCTCTATATCTCTTTACTCTGTTTTAATTACTCTGTTCTCTATATCTATTTTCTCTTCTCTGATTACTCTTTTCATCTGTATCTATATTACTCTTTTTCTCTTCATCTCTTTACTTTACTCAGGTTACTCTATTTTCTGTGTTTCTCTACTCTGTTCTGATTTCTCTGCTTAACGTATGTATTTAAAGCTTATGTAAATTTCGGTATGAATAGTTAACCTCTCCCAAATATAGGTTCATTAAGTCTATACTGAAACAGTTTAACTCTTCATATTATACCTAACCCTAGTCGCAACTCAAGTACTAACTAAGTTGCCCTAGTTCGTTCACTAGTCTCTGTCTGTTTTTCTGTCGTTAAAACGTTACAGACTTTTTCTTTGTTTTTTATCTTTTCTTTGGCTTTTATCTTTATTTTATCTTTACCTCACTAATATGTTCTTACCACTCCCTAAGTATTTTATGAAGGTAATTAGGAGAGTTCTGCACTTAAAGTTGTCTTTCTAAAGTTTTTACGGAAAACTACCTTTTTCGTATTATTTTATTATTTTTATTAAAATATTATTTTTAATTAAATATTATTATTTAATATTTTATTATTATTTATTATTTTATCATTAAATTTTTGAAAATTACTCCACTTTAACTTTTAACCTTTAAAATTCATTTTTTACCACCCGTAACTTTTAATATCTCTACTTTAACCACCCTAACTTTCAGAAATTACCAAATAACCCCTCAAACACAAAAATAATTACTTCCTTGCCCAATTCTTTCTCTGTTTTTACCCGTTTTTCAGTCTTTTCAGCAACCGCTTTTTACCATAATTCATAATAAATTCCCAGCCACTAAAACCTCATCTTTTCTACATGATTTTAACACAAATTGAACCCCAATTTAGGGCCTAGGGTTTCGTTTTCCAGCAGCCCTCAAGAACAACATTCATAGCTTGAATATCACCAAATTTCATCAAAATTTCAACAAACTTTCACCAAGAATAACTCATATAAACAATCAATTTCAAGCATAACCAAACCATATCATAATCACACATCTCAAAAACAATCAATCAAGATTAATTTTACCAAACCCTACCTGGTTTTGCTGCTCCTAATTGGGTAAACTTTCAGGTGGTCCTTAAGCACTTTTTCCTCCTAAATCACATCAAGAACAACTTTAAATCCAAAAACTCTCAACTGACCAAATCTCACTCAGTATGTTAGGAAGAGATATCTCACCTTAGGCTTTCTGTAAATTCACATTTCTTGGCCCTCAAGTCAAGTTAAGCATGATTCTTAAGGAAAAACATCAAGAAAACACATATTTTGCATGGTTTTCCTTGAAAACTGAATTGAAGAGGGAGAGAGACAGCCATCTCACCTTTTTTCCAGCCTTGATAAGTCACATGGTTATGTAGAGGAAGAAGAGAGGATCATTTTGGTAAAATCGGAGTTTTGATTTGAGTTTTAGTTCAAACGAAATCAAGCTTTGAAGATTAAGTGTTCATGAAAGTTTCTCCCTTTTCTCTCTTGTTATTTTCGGCCAAAATGATGAAATGAGACAGCCTTGGAGGTCTTGGGGGTGTAAGGCGAGTTATGATTGGTTGGCTTGGAGGTGGATTAAAATAATATTAAAATATCTCTGGTGTACAACTACTAAAACTAGGTGTATCGGAACACTCGTAAAAATATCTCTAAAAATTATTTTCTGAGCTACTAGCATAAATGACACTAGTAACATATTTATTATGAGAATATAACATGTATAATGAGGCCTTATCATTGCTAAATTCATCAGAGAGTGTTGGTGCTAAATTGCACCAGTAAACCGTAAATCCGGTTAAACCGATTTTCTGTTTTTTAACAAAAATAGACCAGGTAAACTTATAATAATCTTCAAGCATTTTCTAATACTAATATAATGATAATATTATACTATTATCTCTCTCCTCTCATGAATCGAGTCTGATTCGTCAAACAGAGACTATTTACGAAAGTCAGAATCAAAACTGCCAACCGATGCAGTTCAAAAACTAGGTTCTTCGCGATTGCATTATCGAGCTTGCCTCAGAGGAGGTTCTAGCTTAAGGATGACATAATGATAATGTGGATTGAGATGCTTGATGATATAGCAGAGGTGTTCCCTTTACTGATCTTTCGGAGAAATCCGTACTTTCAGAAAAGATCTCATGTACTCGAAAATCAGGGTTGTTACATTCTACCCTCCTAAAAGAAAATTTTGCCCTCAAAATTTCAGTTACCTAGGAATAGATACGGGTAATTAGCTTTCATCTTATCTTCCAGTTCCCAAGTGTGCTCTTCTTCTCCCCTTGGTTTTCATGTTACTTTGACTAAGCGAACAGTCTTGCCTCTTAGCTGCTTATCACTTCTTTCTACGATCTGAACTGAACTGGTGATGCTTGATATGTCAAATCATTTCGTAACTGTACTGTCTCTGGTTGTAAAATGTGACTCTTGTCGGGAATATATTTCTTAAGTTGCGAGACATGAAAAACATCATGAAGGTTTGATAAATAAGGAGGAAGGGCTATTTGATAAGCTACTAGACCGACTCTTTTAAGTGTTTGGAAAGGTTCTATGTATTGCGGGTTAAGCCTTTTAGTCTTAAGGGCTCTACCTATTCCAGTAATTGAAGTTACTTTTAGAAAGACATGGTTTCAGTCACTAAACTCTAAGGGTCTACGTCTATTATCGGCATAGCTCTTTTGGCGGCTCTGTGCTGTCTGGATCTTCCGACGAATCTCCTTTATCTTCTCAGTAGTTTCTTACACTAAGTTTGGACCTAAGACACTAGCTTCTCCATCGTCATTCCAACACAATGGTGTCCGACATCTTCTTTTGTATAGAGCTTCATATGGTGCCATCCCGATACTTTATTGGCAACTGTTGTTGTAGACAAATTCGACCAACAGCAAATACTTATCCAGCTGCTTTGGTTGTCTATCATACATGATTGTAACATGTCTTCTAATGTTTGGATTGTCTGCTCTGATTGTCCATCTATCTGAGGATGGTATGCTATACTCGTGTGCAATTCTGTTTCCAACGCTTTCTGAAAAGCTCCCCAAAATCTAGTAGCAAACCTCGAAACTCGATCTGAGACAATTTACAAAGGTATCCCATGTAGTCATATGATTCCTTGAATATATATTCGTTCCAGCCTTTCTAAAGTATAGTCAACTCGAATCGGAAGGAAGTGCACTGACTTTGTCAACCTGTCCACAATTACCCAGATGGCATCGTGTCCAGTTGAGGTCCTTGGCAATTCCGTGACAAAATCCATAGAAATCTGCTCCCATTTCTATTGTGGTATTTCTAAGGGTTGCAGGGTTCCTGACGGCTTCTGATGTTCCACCTTCACCTTCTGGTAGGTTAAACATTTTGAGACATAATCAGCTACTTCTTTCTTTAAGCCCGGTCACCAGAACATTTGTTTCAAATCTCGATACATCTTTGTTACTCCAGGATGCATAGAGAATCTACTTTGATGAGCTTCTGCAAGAATCCTTTGTCACAAATCTCCAGAGCTAGGCACACAAATTCTGTTCTTGTATCTCCAGAGACTGCTACGATCTTGTTTTATAGCTTCTGGTTCCTCTGCTTTCATCCGTCTCAGTATCATCATCATTTCTGAGTCCTGTGCTTGTGCTTGCTGAATCCTAATCTTAAAATCTGGTGTTATACATAACTGTGCCAGACGGACTCCTCTTGACATCTCAATCGTAGCCAACTTAAGGTCCTCAAATTTTGCAAGTAGCTTCTCTTCCTTTATCATCATCCAAAAGATGCTCAAATTCTTCCTGCTCAAGGCGTCTGCCACCACGTTCGCTTTTCCTGGGTGATAACTTAACTTGAAATCATAGTCCTTCAAAAATTCCATCCACCTTCGCTGTCGCATATTAAGATCCTTCTGGTCAAAGATATACTTTAAACTTTTATTGTCAGAGAAAACTTCTAGTTGAGCGCCATACAAATAGTGCCTCCAAATCTTCAGAGCAAACACCACTGCAGCCAATTCCAAGTCATGCGTCGGATAATTTCGTTCATGAGGTCTCAGCTGCCAGGAAGCATAAGCCACCACATTTTGTCTTGCATTAGCACACATCCAAGTCCTTTATGAGAGGCGTCACAGTATACTTCAAAAGGTTTCTGTGGGTCGGGTAGTACTAATACAGGTGCAGTTGTTAACTTTTCCTTAAGCATCTTGAAACTTCTATCACACTCAGCCATCCAGATAAATGGAACTTCCTTCACGACTCGGATTCATCCTAAGCTTAGTTCACTGTCATTCGAACTAGCCGTTAACAGAACGTATCCTTCACAATCACTCCCGTCTAATGTAACTCTTACAGAATTTAGATATAAGATATGAGATAGAAATGGTTTAGTATGTGGACAATCAGATGGAATAACAGCAGTTCTTTCAAAGCAATCATGGAAAACATGAAATTTAGATAACCAATCTAGCCCTAGAATAACTTCTAGACCACATGGAGGCAAATAGATTAAATCATGTATGGAAGTCCTGTTCCTAATAGTGAATGGTACTTGCAGGCACACTAAACTGGTCAAAGCATTTTGGGATGCAGGTGTATGGACAATCAAGTAAAAATATAATTTAAAGAAATATAATCCTAACTCGTGAGCAATAGTTAGAGAAATAAAGAATGCGATGCACTCGAATCATACAGTACAGTTAGAAATCGATTCTTGACATAATCTGACCTTGAATGAGGGCATCCGATTGCACAACATCGTCAATAGTGATAGCAAACACTCGTCCTTGTTGTTGGGTTCTGACTGGATTTCGAGTAAATCCCTTTGGATAATCCTTGGCAATGTGTCCAAGTTCTCCACAAGCATAGCAGTTAGGTGATCCAACTGGCAAGACCTGTTACCATGCTCTTTTCCGCATTGCTTACATGTAGGGTTTATGTAAGCCTGATGGGCTCGTTTACCATTGCCTTGCTTTACTTTACCTCGAGCAATAAATCCAAACTTTATAGCATTGCCAGCGGACTCATCTACCATTCTTTTTCGACAGTCCCTTGCCCAATGTCCTTCCTTATTACAGTAGTGACATAAACCTGTTCTGAACTGGCAAAGCCTACTACCATGATGCTTTCCACAAGTTGGGCATACTACACCACTTTGAGCTTGGTGAGGTTGACTCTCATGTCCTTGTTCAATGTCACAATTATTGTCACTACCATTATTGCGAGTTAGAAGGCTGACATCTTGATGGTTTCCATTCCAACGCTGGAATTGACCAATGGCTTTAAAGTTGCGACCTTGAGGGGCTAAATTTTGAACAAAGTCTCTTTGTGAATCCTTCCTACGACTTGCTCGAGCTATCGCCACCTTCTTTGAACATTCTTCCACTAGTTTACTTTTATTCACCAGTTCAGCAAATTTTCGTATCTCTAGCGAAACAACAGAATTCCTCAGTTCTTCTCGGAGTCCTCCTTAAAACTTTAAACACTTCCATTCCTCAAAGTCTTCTGGGTTCCCTTGACAAATCTTGGAGAAACGGCACAAGTCATCGAACTTACAGGCATACTCAGCAATAGTCATATCGTTTCAACTGCATAAGCTCCATCTCCTTAGCATCTCGTGCTGCTCCCGGAAAATACTTTTTATAAAATTCGTCCCTAAAGATATCCGAAGGAATGTCATTTTTCATTCTATTATAGTAGTCACTGTATCCCCTGCCACCAGTACTCAGCTTCTCCTTCGAACATATAAGTAGCAAACTCCACGTGTTGTCCTTCCGGAACATGTTGCGCTCTCAGTGATCGTTCAATACATCGAAACCAGTTATCAGCGTCAGTCGCAATGAGTGTACCCTTGAACTTAGGCGGATTAACCTTCAGAAAGGTCGCAAGGGTCATAGGTCTTTCAGGATGCCCTAAGTTGTTTTCATCATTCTCATTATCTTCTCCGTATTCATTCTCGTTCCCATTTCTCACTCCGAGACCTTCAACAGCCCTAGCCGCTGCTACAGTAGCTTCACGCACTACTTCAGCCATGTTGTTCGTGGTAGCCATAAATGTTTCCTGTTCCCTCTCGTAGTTAACATTAGGAATTCCTTTCCGTACGCCTCGTCTCCGTGAACCCATTGTAGTCTTGTTCACACCAAACAATCATTGTTAAGGTGATCAGTCTTAACATTTCAAGTCAAGTGTGAACATTCCCAAAATGGAAACACAGAAACAGTCATGCAACATATATCACTGGGATATCCTATACGCATGAGACACATAACAGAATATGCAATGAAGCATAGTCAGTCCACTCCCCAGGCTCTACTGGGAACGAACTGCTCTTATACCAAATTGTAACGACCCAATTTTCAATATGTCTAGCTCATACCGGAAACTGAGCGCAACCAATTTGCCTTCCTAATTATTATCTATATTTATCATATGATCCTGATTCGTTGTTAAAAGTGTAGTTAATTTGCGAGGTGTATTTTTAATTTTTTTGAAAACGTTTGGATTAGTAGACGAAATCACTCATAATCAATTCACAAGTAATATCAGATAAAACAGTTATAAACAACCACACGTAAATATATCACGAGTAGCTAGCAACATTCAGTTATCCAGCCTTTATTAGAATATAGACCTTTAGTTAGAATACCCCTAGATATAGCTAGATAAAAACTATATTCATATACATACATACAACATCCTAGGTTCTGACCTGTTCAAGAGGTCCCTAAGCTGGCACCCAGGCTAGCCTAAACTCTATACTCACCTAGTCCGTCTAAACTACTAAAGCGAGGGAAAGTACGTTCTATGTCTTCAAAACTCAAGTCAGGTGGAACGTCATCAGAAGATAGAACATCATCTACTCCTCTGCACGATTAGACTTTTCCACAGGACGTCTCTCTGGTACCTCATGAAGTAGCCACACAATAGGAATCTCGTACACAGGATTTAGGTTAAAGTGCGCATACGAACGGGGTGCAGACGTTAGCTGGTCTCACAGTATATACATATAATCAGAGAACGAGATTCACCCTAGACTCAGAAGACTATCTAGAGCAGAATCCTCTTTACAGAACAGTCATCAATGAACTACGGTAAGGTACTCTTACTTCCATCTGAAGGGGGAAGGGAGAGAGAAGGGGTAAGAACTGGCGAGTTCTTAGTAGGGCCGGGGTTATTAGTTACGTTCATTTATTTGGGGTCGATTAGTAGACGAATAACATAATATAGCGAAACAGTAAACAGAAGATAAAGATAGAAAGAGAAAGTAGAGACAACAGAAAGCAGAACACAAACAAAAGAATACAAGAAAATAAAACACAGAAATAGCATACGAGCAGACACACAAAAAGAAGTAGATCACACACAGAAAGGAATACAACAGAGAATGATGCACAGACAAGAATGATGCATGTCTAGCCCTAGCGCAGGCCATGAGCTCATGTATCGGTTGGCTGCCCGCAATCCCGACATTTATCCGGTCACGAGTAATCCCGATTTCCCGGATACGATTTTCCGCTCCTAAATAAATACGCATATAATAATAGCCGCTCATTTGAGACAGCCTCTGGTTACTGCAGGAAAATATATATATACTCTGCTCTACTCTGGAGAAGCGAAAAATAGCTGTAGGTAACTTAGTTTTCCTACAGAAACTCTGGGTTGCGTCAAGCAACTAATATATACATATATATATATATATATATGTATATATATTATCCTTTGTAAGTATTGGTTTTTGCATGGTAAGTATGGATGTATGTTATTATTAAAAAGTCCTTGAGCGGTTACACGGTTTAAGTTTTAACAGGCTCATACTTTAGTATTAAATAATTTAAAGAGTCGTTGTAATACCCGAGCTATCATAGTGGCACAGCCGGAAGCGTGACATTTTGATAGTTAGGGTGTTATATTATGGTATCAGAGCAGTCTTTCCTGTAGAGCCTGAGGAATAGACCGACTATACTTCAATTGCATACTCTGAACGTTGTCATGTAGTAGGTCTTGTTCGCATAACGCGAATTAGAGCTTTTTGCACATGACGGTCTATTGATTAATGCCATTAATCTTGCATTGCATCATTCCTGGTATTAAGTTTGGCCGGCTTAATATTAGTAAATTATGTATATGAAAACACTAATGGGTTGTCATAGATGATATACGAGTTATAGGAAATACGAATCACGGGTTTTGGGAACGTTAGGAGTTAATTCTTGAGGTTACTCGGTTCGGTGTCTTAAACTCTGCGAATATCATGTATCTTGTTCTTGCTTGGTATGCTCCAAGGTTCTTGTTTGCGATTCTTTTCTTGGAAAGTGATCAAATTATCTTTCAATCCTGCCCTCTTGTTCACATGCGCTCTTATTTGATCCTAACTTTATATGTCTACTTAAAATCCTTGGTGTATTCACCTTCTTTGTTTAGGCACTTCCTCTTGAGTCATGTATTCTTTGATATACATTTGAACCTATTTTGATGCAGCATACCTTTTTAAGTTCTTATTCCGAGTCTTTTGTAAACAAAGTGTGATTTAGTTTTCCTCTTATTTGACGATATAACCCCTTAAACACCAAAAATTTTACTTCCTTGCCCTTTCTAAGATCTAAAAGGTGTTCTTCAATGTTCTTCACCACACTCAAAGTGTTCTTCATGTTCTTCGTATATTCTTCAGATTCTTTCTCTGTTTTTACCCGTTTTTCAGTCCTTTCAGCAACCGATTTTTACCATACTTCATAATAAATTCCCAGCCACTAAAACCCCATTTTTTCTACATGATTTTAACACAAATTGAACCCCAATTTAGGGCCTAGGGTTTCGTTTTCCAGCAGCCCTCAAGAACAACATTCATAGCTTGAATATCACCAAATTTTATCAAAATTTCAACAAACTTTCACCAAGAATAACTCATATAAGCAATCAATTTCAAGCATAACCAAACCATATCATAATCACACATCTCAAACACAATCAATCAAGATTAATTTTACCAAATCCTACCTGGTTTTGCTGCTCCTAATTCGGTTAAACTTTCAGGTTAAATTGCACCAGAGAGTGTTGGTGCTAAATTGCACCAGTAAACCGTAAACCCGGTTAAACCGATTTTCTGTTTTTAACAAAAACAGACCAGGTAAACTTACAATATCATTCAAGCATTTTCTAATACTAATATAATGATAATATTATACTATTATCTCTCTCCTCTCATGAATCGAGTCCAGTTCGTCAAACAGAGACTATTTACGAAAGTCAGAATCAAAACTGCCAACCGATACGGTTGAAAAACTAGGTTCTTCGCGATTGCATTATCGAGCTTGCCTCAGACGAGGTTCTAGATTAAGGATGACATAATGATAATGTGGATTGAGATGCATGATGATATAGTAGAGGTGTTCCCTTTACTGATCTTCCGGAGAAATCCGTACTTTCAGAAAAGATCTCATGTACTCGAAAATCAGGGTTGTTACAAGTGCTGCTCTGCTTCTTGCTGGTTGGATTGGTTTTAATTGTTTCCTCATGTTTTCTTGCTGGAATTGGCTTATTTACTTCCTTCCTATGAATTCATTATGATTTTTTGTGTTTTTAAATGTAAAAGAATTCATATAGAATTTAAATTGATTGATTGAAATTGTGAAATAGGCAAATTTACTGCTAAAATGCTGCCGGAATTTATTTTAAGCTGTTTTTGATATTCATCTTTGATTCAATTAATTGATTGAGTTGGTATTTAATTGCTTTTGGTTTTCAACTGTTGCTAAGCTCAATTGACTGATTATCCGGCTAAGTGCTTCACTGTTTTGGTTGTTGGAAGCTAGAAGCTTCGGGTTTTGTTATTCACTATTTGGTTGTTGTCCTATTTGGTTGCTCAATTAAACTGCATTGTGTTGTTTGAAAGTGTGCAAGTTGTGAATTGGTTGTGTTTGTTGGAATCGTGGACGGTGGAAATATCCAAGTTTTAGGGGAGGTTCTGCCGAAATTTTTCTAAACATTTTGGATAAAACTTAGTGAAAAAATTATAATTAGTGATATATCTTGTTTCTAACTTTTTCGTTTTGGTTTTTCTTATTTACAAGAGTGCTGAAATGGTGACCATATGCTACCTTGAGGGCTCAAGAATGTTTTGATGCATGACAAATGAATTTTTGTCGGTATAGAATTTATCAAGTGATCAATCGTAGTATAGTCTAAACCAACGCAAAATCCATCATCAAACAAATCTACAATCTATATCCGAGAGTACTAGTCTCCCGAGTCGTTCTCCCTTGGAATTGCCAAAGTGTGCATCTTATTGATTTAGTAAGCCTTGTTTGAGTTCTTTGAAGGTCTTAGCAAAGTAATGAGAAACAAATAATCAATTATCAAAAGGACTTGACTTAGGGTTGGCATTAGGAATCTTATCATTATAGTCCACTCAATGTTGACAACAATTAGGTCTTGCTCCATTTAGTTATCCCCCAAGTGTAGAGGAAAATCAAATGAAAACGATCAACTTGAGTCACAAGTTCTAGCTTCACCTCATGGGAATCTAGCTTTAGTGCACTCCAAGTCAATTGGCAATCGCTAACTCCAAATCAACCATTGACACAACTATTCAACTTATTCCAATGACCAAACCCTATGCCAAGTGTAAAAATTCTACTCCATAGCTAGTGTTGACATTTTATCAAACATGTAATGAGCAAGAAGGAAGGTCATAGTAAAATGAAGAGAAAAGTAGAATTAAAGATATTGCAATACAAGGAATTAACAACAAACAATTGTCAAGGAGCAATAATGAGGATCAAAATCTCAAAACATCAATGGAATCCAAAAATCATAAAGTTGAATCCTAGATCCAAGGAATTTTTGCAATTACAACTACAACTTGAAATTGGAAAAGAAAACCTAGTACATGAACAAGGTGGAATGAAAGTTGCAATGGATCTCACCAAGGAATGGGTAAGAATCCAGAATTTTGATGAAGAAGAACCCTAGTAAGAACTTGAGTCCTCTCTCCTCTCTCCCCCCAAAATATCTCTAAAACTAGAAAATGAACTAAGTGTCTTTTACCCTTGCCCCCTTGGTCCTCTTAAGCCTTTTCCCGCCAAAGCATTTTCCCAAAAGTGGGATCCTCAACTACCTCTATGCTTAAGTCACGTGACTTCTTAAAAAAAACACATTCGCAAATCGGCGCGCACGCGCAAGGTGCGCGTACGCGCCTGTTGAGGCGTCTTGTATTGTGCGCGGAGGCGTGATGTACGCGTGCACATCCCTGAGGATCCTGGCTTAGCCGCCACTCAAACCGGCTCGTGGCTTGGCTCTTAGTCTCGGCTTCACGTTGCTCTCATCCGCGCGGGCGCGCCAGGTGCGCGCACGCGCCCATGTGGAAATTTCCAAAGCCTAATTCTCATGCTTTCTTCCTTTTGCACCCATCTTCCTTTTCTTTTCTTGTCCATTCCTACTCTATATCCTGAAACCACTTAACACACAAGTCACGGCATCGAATGGCATCAAGAGAAGATTAGAAATGTATCTATTTTAGTGCAAAATAAGCATGTTTTCATTCATGAGGCAAAACTAGGAAAAGAATGCAATTCCTTGTATTTTCATGCAGAAAGTGTGTGAAATCATTGATAAACCCCTTTGAAATTAGCACAAGATAAACTCTCAAAATGGGGTTTGTCAACCTCCCCACACTTAGATTCTAGCATGTCCTCATGCTTAGGAAAATGCAAAGAAACACAGAAGACCGAGGGGTCACAAACGTATAGGACTCACGAAATGCAACCTACTCATATGCATGCAACTACGACTAGTGCTGTTATCTACTTGGTTAGGAACAAATCAGCTTTCTTATGACATATGCGAGCACATGGGACACGATGGTGGTCAATGCATAGGACTTGCCAATTTCTAAGTATCAAATGCAATATATACAACCTTGCATGAGGAATGCTCGCGAGAGCCAGGAATCAAAGGATTGAGCATCGAACCCTCACCGGAAGTGTTTGCGCTCTGGTCGCTCAAGTGTTTAGGGTTGATTCTCTCAATTCTCCCCTAATCATTCTTTCTAAGATTTGTTCTTCTTCTAACAATCAACATATATTTCATGCATGCATACATCTATCATGAGGTCTTCTCCTTAGGTTGTAATGGGGTTAAGGTTAAGGTAGGATGCATATACGGTTAAGTGAGCTTGAATTTTGAATCTTTGATAAGCTTAAACTTTTCCACCTAACCTATATAATGACCTATACAATTAAGTGCTAATCTAACTACCCATTCCTCACTTTTTTCACATACTCATGTATTTTCTATTCATTTCTCAACACTTATGCATTGATTTTATTTGAACTTTACTTTGGGGCATTTTGCGCCCTTTATTGCTTTTCTCTCTCTCTTTTTTTTTTCTTTTTTTTTTCTATAAATTTTTTTTTCTTTTCCATATTATTTTTCTTTTCTCTTTCTCATTTTTTTCTTTCTACATACAAGATCATCAATGCATAAGGTCTATACATTTGATCAATACATGAGCATGTACCCAATTCCCAACATTTTCAATAGAAAATACAAAACTACCCTTCTATGCACCCAATGTCCCAAGGCTCTCATACTTGAACGATTCTCACTCACACTAGCCTAAGCTAATCAAAGATCCAAATAAGGATATTTATTGTTTTCCGCTTTAAGGCTTGTAGTGTGCTAAAATTAAAAACAAGCGGGTTACTCGTAGGCTCAAATTGGCTAACAAAGGAATATAAAAGGGCTGGCTATTTGGATAAGTGAGCTAAAGAAATGATGGCCTCAATCACATAAATGCATGTATACACAAAATAATGGACATAAAGGATCAAACAAATCAAAGATTGCAATCATGGAGGAGAATAGTGTACACAAGAAGGAAAATAAGTGGTTATAAGATGTAACCAACCATTAGGCTCAAAACTCACTTGCTTGTGTTCTTAGCTCAAAACCATGTTCCAAAATATAATTCTTCATGCAATTTTGGCATTAAAGCATTTAAAATTTGCAATGCCCCATGGTGGCCCCAAAGTATTGGTTTCCTAAGAAAGAATTTCATTATTCCAACCAAGTAAACTTATCATGTGAATGGTGCTAACTAAGACCTAATCATGCAACCTATCCTAATGTATTCAGATTTATTCAGATGTTACCTACGGAGATCAGTCGGCCGACCTCCCCACACTTAAAACTTAGCACGGTCCTCCGTGCTATAGGTTAGGCGCAGTGGTTGGTTGAGCTCCGAGTGTCCCACATCTCCGATGTCATCGCTTTCTCCGCTTGAAGTTGCGGTAGATGTGGAGATATCGGGTTCCTCCATAGGTGGGGTGACTATGCTTAGAAGTCTCTTCACATGAGCATAACGGCGTTGGTTGCGCCTCTCATAACGGTCCAATTTCTTGTGAAGGTCTTCAAGGCGTTGGGCGGCCGATTTTTGTGATGTAGATGAAGCGGTAGTGTTGCGAGTTGGTGTGGGTAGTCCGATGTCCTTGGTGGCTTCCGGAGGCTTGAGGCATCTCTTGGTCGGAATTATATCACCATCGACCGGAATTGAGGTTCTCCTATCTTTAGCCTCTCGGTTGACGCCGGCTTTTGCAACCAATTCTGTCACTAAAGCGGGGAATGGTAGATTGCCTTTGGCATGAATGCGCCCCATGGATTGGCGGATGGCATGTGAAATATTGACCGGCTTCTCGGTTAAGATGCACCATATCAATAAGGCCAACTCGGCGGTGATGGATGACCCATGTGTACTTGGGAGCACATAGTGAGCTAGAATTTGGGCCCATGCGGTGGCTTCTTGAGTGAGGTGGCGGACATCTAAACCCTTGGGTCTTTGCTTTATGGTCCCCCGAATCCAATATGCGTCGGGTAGAGCAATGATGCGGAGGATCGCGCTCCAATCGAATGCACGGTCATCGCATGTAGCCAAGGCTTCTTCGTAGGCGTCATATACATCCGATGATGGTCCAATCCCAAGGACTTCTTGGATGGTTTCCACTGTGACCGACACTTGCTTTCGGCGCACAAATATTGATGTGAGAAGGGGGGAGTGGTAGTTGGAGTAAAATTCCACTACCCATGAGAGATTGGCCTCCTTTGGTTGCCTCAAGAGGAACCTCCATTGCCTCCGGTCAATGTGTGGCATCACAATCGGACGGAGGTGAGCCGGTAGGACTAGGAGGGGTTCCGGATGATAATTCCTTTCGATCATTCTTGAGTAAACAAGTTCGCAGTAACGATTGAAAAACTTGTTCGAATCCTTAGGAGGGTTGTCCTTCTCTAAAACATCAACGGGGCCCTTAGTCTTCCTTAAGAGTGGCTGGGCCATTAAGTCGTGGTGCGCTTTATTGGAAGTTGGCTTCTTGGGGGCTTTCCCTTTATTCTTTTTGATGACCATCCTATGAGAACAAAGAAAGGGAAAAAAACATCAAACCCAAATAAGTGGAAGTAAATGTGATTATACAATGAAAAGTTATGCCGTAGAATATGGGTACCATTGTCACATGACAGCTGCAACATGTAACTAAGATAACATGGGAAGAGCAAGGCAAATCATATTCGTGTGGTGTAAGGGTAATTTAAGCATGCAAGTAAGGAAGCATGAGAGGCACATACCTTTAAGGACCACAAATGGAAAGTAATGTTAAGAAAAATGTGAGTGGATGGATTGGAGGAAATGGGGATGCACCTAAAAGTGATAAGTTGAGAGGCAATTTAGTCAAAGTGGGCTCAAAAGTCAAGTATGCCTTTCGTCGAACACTTGGTGTGCATTCTTTTGTAGTGTGTGATTAGAAGATGGTGAAAGCAATGGAGTAATTCACAATCCAATATTAATGATTACGGTCCACAGTGATTGTAAGAAAAACAAGCAACACAACTCATCTACTAATGCAAGTGAAGTAGAAACCCAAATGCCCATGAAGAGTTAATTTGAGGGAGAGGAAAAGGAAAAGGAAAACAAAAACAAAAAACTCCTAAAGAGGTAACTAAAATAAAAGAAGAAAGAAGCTAACTAAAAGAAGGTGAGACTAAATGAATAAGAATCACAAGAGATGGTGGCTTAGTATAGTACCTTGTGAGATGATGAAGAAAATGGGAGAGGAGGTTGTGGAGTAAGTGGTAGAAGGTAGTGTAGAAGAGGGAATGGAGGGATGAGGGTGAATGGGGGGTGTGCCCCTTTGTCAAGTTGGATGTGTAGTAGAAGGTATGGGAGGGGGAAGAAAAATGTGAAGTGAAAGTGAAGGGGTGAGTGTGCCCCTTCTTACATTGGCGCCGATCATCCGCGCGTGCGCGCGCCGTGCGCGCTCGCGCAGGGAGGCGAGGTGGAAAGGGACGCGCGGGGGCACAAGGGTGGCACAGGGGTGGCACAACTCTCTGGACGCAGTACCAGAGATTGCTTCAGGACCTTTGGCGCGCGCGCGCACAGTGCGTGTACGCGTCAACGCGGTTGTGCCCCAAGCATGAGAAGGGCCTGGAGGGGGCTCAACTCTCTGTGAAATGGCTCAGAGAGGAGTGCAGGATCAAAGGACGCGTGCGCGGCTATGGTGCGCGCGCGCATCTTGTGCTCGCAGTGTATGGACGCGTGCGCGCCAGGTGCGCGCACGCGGCAGAGGTTTTGGGCTGGTGGCTTGATATAGGCCTGAGAATGGCTTAACTCTTTGGAATATGTACCAGGAGTGCAGCAGGGCGATCGGCGCGGATGCGCACAGTACGCTTGCGCGTCGATTGGCAGATTGCGCCCAAGTGCGCGGACGCGCCATGTGCGCGCGCGCGAGCTTCATGTGCTTCAGGCATGGTCCTGGCATGGTGTGGGCGCAAGTCTCGGGTAAATGTATGGAGGGCTGTTATTCGCAATCCACGCGTCCGTGCACGGTGCGCGTCCGCGTAGGTGATCGTCGAGTGCCTTAAGGGCGCGTACGCGCCAGGTGCGCGCACGCGCGGAAAGAGTTGCTTTTCCTAAATTTGCATGTGTTTACATCTCTTTTGATATTTCAACTTCCCCCCTCCAAACAGCTGCTTAAGCACTATAGCAGGGCATTTTGCTTGGTAAGCCATCAATGAATTTAACACAAGACAAGAAAGAAAAACGGGGAATCGACATTAAAATCTATCTAACAAACATGAAGTCAAGTGTCTATGTACAAAGCTCAAAGGAAGATCTTACCATGGTGGGGTGTCTCCCACCTAGCACTTTTGTTTAACGTCCTTAAGTTGGACTTCAAGCAGCTCATAGTGCTTGTTCAAGAGTTGCATCCCTCAAGAGGAACACTTCAAATTCCTTGGAGTTCTTTCTTTGCTCACCATGATACAATTTGAGACGGTGCCCGTTTACCTTGAAGATGTCCGGGCTTGTTGGGTGGCGCAAGTAGTAGACCCCATAAGGTTCTACTTTCTCCACTTGGTATGGTCCATGACAAACCCCATTTGTAGGGTTTATCTTGTATTGATTTCAGGGGATTTTATCACCTTTTACCCACATTTATTCAATGAAATAGCATGGTTTTATAACTTCTCCTTTAATTGTGCTTAAGAGTGAAAACATGCTTTTTAGGAATTAAAATAGCTAAATCTAATTCTCCTTGATTCCATTAGATGCCTTGATATGTTTGTTAAGTGATTTCAGATTTAGGAGGCAAAGATTGGATCAAGGGAATGAAGAAAGAAAGCATGAAAAGTTGGAGAACTCATGAAGAAATGAATGAATCGGAAAGCTGTCAAGCCGACCTCTTCGCACTTAAACGACCATAACTTGAGCTACAGAGGTCCAAATGATGCGATTCCAGTTGGGTTAGAAAGCTAACATCCTGGGCTTCGAAACGATATAAGATTTGCCATAGTTGCTACAAGTATGGTGGCGCGCACGCGCAAAGTACGCGCACGCACCGTTGCTGCCACCTAGTTCACTTAAAGCAACATGTGGCCAGCGATTTTAGAAGCCTTGTGGGCCCAATCCAACTCATTTCTGATGCTATTTAAGCCAAGGATTGAAGGGGAATCAACATACTCTCTCATACTTTATAAGTTAGTTACCATTAGTCATAGTTTAGTTTTAGAAGTAGTTTCTAGAGAGAGAAGCTCTCACTTCTCTCTAGAATTAGGATTAGGATTAGGATTAGTTCATAGATCTAGGTTTGAATCTTTGCTTTCTTCTACTTCTACCTTTCAATTCTTTGTTGCTACATTCATCTTCTTCTATTCTTTTGTTGTAATTTCCTTTATGTTCTTCTTACATTTTGTTGTAGATCTAGTATTGTTCTTTCTACATTCTTCCAATTCAATAAGAGGTAATTCATAGTAATTGTTCTTCTTTACTTTTCTATTGTTGATCTCTTGCTTTTGTAGTTAGATCTCTCTTTAATTCTTGCAATTCATGTCATTTACCTTTATTGCCTTTTATGTGTTTGATGAAATGTCTCTTCTAGTTATGAGTTGGATTTTGTTCCTCTTGGCCTTGGTTGAGTAATTAGTGACTCTTGAGTTATCAACCTCATTTGTTGATTGATAATTAGAAGTTGCTAATTGACTTGAATGCCACTAAAGCTAGTCTCTCCTTAGGATTAGGCTAGGACTTGTGGAATCAAGTTGATTCATCCACTTGACTCTCCTCCATGGTTAGAGGTTAACTAAGTGGGAGCAATTAACAATTCTCATCACAATTGATAAGGATAACTAGGATAGGACCTCTAGTTCTCATACCTTACCCAGAGCTTTCTTACTTGCTAGTTTATTTTCTTTGCCATTTATATTTCTTGTCTATTATCTCAAAAAACATCCGTTCGTCAGTCCATCCCACCTTGATCTAAGCTTTCCGGGTAGTAATCTCAACCTTGAATTGTAGAGAAGGACTAGGTCACCGGGTCGGAACTCTCTTCTCCTAATGTTCTTGTCATGGATGGCTTTCAACTTTTCCTTATAAAGCCTAGCGTTGTCGTAAGCTTCTAATCTCAAGCATTCCAATTCCGCCAATTGAAGCTTTCTCTCGACGCTGGCCCCACCCAAGTTCATATTACACTCCTTTACGGCCCAATACGCTTTGTGTTCGATCTCTACCGGTAAGTGGCATACTTTACCATATACAAGCCGGAAGGGGCTCATGCCGATTGGTGTCTTGTAAGCCGTCCGATAGGCCCAAAGTGCATCGGAGAGTTTAATGCTCCAATCTTTCCTATTCGGCTTTACAATTCTTTCTAAGACATGCTTGATTTCCCGATTAGAGACTTCGGCTTGGCCGTTTGTCTGAGGGTGGTAAGCCGTGGCGACTTTGTGGACGATGCCATATTTTTTCATGAGGCCGTCTATTTTTTTGTTGCAAAAGTGTGATCCTTGGTCACTTATGATTGCTCTTGGGGCGCCAAAGCGGCAAATGATATTGTTCCTCACAAAAGAGTACACAACATTAGCGTCATCCGTTCGGGTGGGGATTGCCTCCACCCATTTTGACACATAATCGACGGCTAACAAGATGTAGAGAAAGCCATTGGATTTTGGAAATGGTCCCATGGAGTCGATTCCCCATACGTCAAAGATTTCACAAAAAAGCATATTTTGTTGGGGAATTTCGTCCTTCTTGGAAATATCTTCAGTCCTAATACATTGGGGGCAAGATTTGCAATAGAAGGACGCATCCTTGAGAAGAGTTGGCCACCAAAATCCACAATCAAGGACTTTTCTTGCCGTTCTTTGGGGCCCATAGTGACCACCTCCTTCGGAAGCATGGCAAGCATCCAAGATTGGTCCGCTCCACACCTCCACAAATAGGGGTCATCCCAAATATAGTATTTGGATTCGCTTTTCAGCTTATCCTTCTTGTTTTTATCAAGATTAGGAGGGAAAGTGTGTGAAACCAAATAGTTTGCGATTGGGGCATACCAAGGAATCACTTCCGAGATTGCGTGCAAAGCATCTAAAGGAAAGGAGTCATTGATAGGAGTGGTGTCGCCTTTTGTGTGTTCGAGGCGACTTAAATGGTCCGCCACTAGGTTTTGGGAACCACTCCTATCTTTGATCTCCAAGTCAAATTCTTGTAACAAAAGCACCCAACGAATTAATCTCGGTTTTGATTCCTTTTTGGCCAACAAGTACTTTAGTGCCGCATGATCCGAGTACACTACAACCTTGGAACCAAGAAGATAGGCCCGGAACTTGTCCAAAGCAAAAACAATAGCTAGTAGTTCCTTTTCGGTAGTAGTGTAGTTGGATTGGGCTCCATCTAACGTTTTGGAAGCATAACCTATGACATAGGGAACCTTACCCTCGCGTTGTGCTAACGCGGCTCCTATCGCATAGTTCGAAGCATCACACATGATTTCAAAAGGTTGAGTCCAATTGGGGCCTCGCACTATAGGAGCTTGTGTCAATGCTACTTTGAGTTTGTCATATGCTTCCATACATTCCTTGCTTAGCTCAAATTCGGTGTCTTTTTGTAGTAATCGAGAGAGAGGTAGGGCCACCTTGCTAAAGTCTTTGATGAATCTCCGGTAAAATCCTGCATGTCCAAGAAAAGAACGGACTTCCCTCTCGGAGGAGGGGTAAGGTAAACTGGATATGACATTTATCTTTGCCGGATCTACGGAGATGCCCTCCTTTGATACTATGTGTCCCAAAACAATGCCTTGTTTGACCATGAAATGACATTTTTCAAAATTTAA
>NC_029774.3:66685137-66709346 GCF_000817695.3 Arachis duranensis | reverse complement strand
GGCCGGTGCATTGCATAGGCCAAATGGCATACGCTTGTAAGCATACGTCCCAAAGGGGAAAGTAAATGTGGTTTTTTCTTGGTCCTCTAGAGCAATATGAATTTGGAAGTATCCGGAGTAGCCATCAAGAAAACAATAATATAATTTACCGGCTAATCGATCAAGCATTTGATCAATAAATGGTAATGGGAAGTGATCTTTTCTTGTGGCCGCATTCAATCTTCGGTAGTCTATGCATACTCTCCAAGAATTTTGCACTCTTGTTGCTATAAGTTCACCACTTTCGTTTTTTATTGTTGTCACTCCGGACTTTTTGGGCACCACTTGGACCGGGCTTACCCATTCGCTATCCTAGATAGGGTAGATGATGTTTGCTTCAAGTAGCTTAGTGACTTCTTTCTTTACCACCTCAAGAATGGTTGGATTAAGTCTCCTTTGAGGTTGTCGGACCGGTCTTGCTCCTTCTTCAAGGAATATGCGGTGCTCACATACTTTGGGGCTTATTCCCACTAGATCCGCCAAACTCCACCCGATTGCCCTTTTGTTTTTTCTCAATACGTTTAGCAATTTTTCTTCTTGTTGAGGGGTTAGCTCTTGTGCAATTATCACGGGTAGCTCTTGTGCTTCATCAAGGTATGAATACCTTAAGTGAGGTGGTAGTGGCTTCAATTCCATCTTCTTGTCATTCTTTGAAGTTTGAGTTTCCGGATGGTTTGTATGATGTGTGGTATTTAGTTCACTTGACTTTTCATTTGCTTCTTCAACCATATACTTCTCATCTAACTTTGCTAGATGCACTTCGGCCACTATGTTATCGATTGGATCACACCGAAATAAAGAGTGGTTCTCCGGTGGATGCTTCATTGCTTCCTCTAGGCTAAAGCTTACAATTCTCCCATCTATTTCAAATGAGTAGTTCCCCGAGTAAGCATCAAGTTTAAATCTAGAAGTTCTCAAGAATGGTCTTCCAAGTAGGATAGACGATGCTCTCTCGGTTTCGCTTGATGGCATTTCAAGGACATAGAAGTCAATCGGAAACACCAACCCTTTTATGTTCACCAACACATCTTCCACGACACCCGCTACGGTTATTATGCTTTTATCCGCTAGGACGAATCTTGCCGTCGATCTTTTTAGTGGTGGCAACTTCAATACCCGGTAGACGGAGAGCGGCATGATGCTAACACATGCTCCGAGGTCACACATACAATCTCTAAATTGAACTCCATTGACTGTGCACGTGACCATACAAGGTCCCGGATCATCACATTTCTCGGGCAATGTTCCCATTAGAGCGGAGATAGAGCTCCCCAATGGGATGGTTTCCAATTCAAGAATTCTATCCTTGTTTATGCACAAGTCCTTGAGGAATTTGGCATATCTAGGAACTTGATGGATAGCATCAAAGAGGGGGATGGTTACCTCAACTTTCTTGAACATTTCTACCATTTTGGGGTCGAGTTCTATGCGCTTTTTAGCTTTCTTCGCAAGTGTTGGAAATGGAAGTGGTTGAGCAACTTCTTCTTCCAAGGTTCTTTTGGCCTTGGTTGTCTCCCTTGTTGGTTGGGCTTCATCCTCAACTATGGCTTGTGGTGTCTCCTCTTCCACTACCTCTTCTATATCTATTCTCTCCTCTTCTTGGGTGGTTGTGATAGGACTTGAGTCCTTTTCTTCCTTCTCTTTTAGTTGCGTACCGGATCTAAGGGTGATGGCATTGATGCCTCCCTTTGGATTTGGTTGAGGTTGAGAGGGAATGACACTTTGGATTGGGGGTTGAGGAATGGGAGTTGATGGTGTATCCATGCGTGCAAGAAGAGCTTGTAGTGTAGAGGTGAGGCCGGTGAGACCGGAAGCAAGTGTGTTTTGTAGTTCCTTTTGGCCTTAGATGATGGTCCGGAGTGTTTCGTCTTGGTTGGAGGGGGTGGTTGCATATGTGAGTTGAGGGGTTTGTGATTGGTTGGGTGGTGGTCTTTGATGTGGTGGTTGGTATGTTTGGTAGTTTCTTTGTGGGTTTTGTTGATTGTATGGTTGATTTTGTGAATTGTATGGTCGGTTTTGTGAGAAGTTTTGTGAGTTGTTACCCCATCTTTGACCTCCTCCATTGTTGTTGTTATCCCTATTCCCTTGTTGATAATTGTCTCTCCAATTTTGATTGTGGTATCCATTCCCTTGGTTGTAGCCTCCTCCTTGATAAGGGTGCCCTTGGTTAGGATTACCGCCTTGGTAGACAAAGAACCATTGCTAGAAGTGTCCAAGAGGGTTCTATCTTGCTCTCGCATCCCTTGACATATGTATCCAAGCAATACTTGAGTGTCGATCATGTGATTAGGGCACGCATCTAGTAGTTTGTGAAACCGTTCCCAATACTCATAGAGTGGTTCCGTCTCACCTTGCACAATACAAGACATTTCCTTCCTTAGCCTATCCATCTTCTCCGGGGGCAAGAATTTATCCAAGAATCCTCTTCTAAGTAGGTCCCAATCGGAGGTAACTTCACTAGATAGAGTGTAGAACCATTCTTTAGCCTTGTCTTCAAGAGAGAAAGGGAAAGCAAACAACCATATGGCAACCTCATCGGACCCTTCCCGTCTAGTAGTTGAACATATGCGATGGAAGTCCTTGAGATGTCGAATAGGGTCTTGTGCGGGAAGCCCGTGAAACTTGGGTAGGAGGTTGATCAAAGCGGTCTTCAATTCGAAGTTCGCATTCAAGTTGGGGTGAGTTACGTGAAGGGGTTGAAGGACATAATCCGGTGCACCCGCTTCCTTGATAGTAACTCTTCTCGGATCATCCATTGTATTAGTACCTAGGACAAAAGAAGATTTGTTAGTGAGATTGATGGGAGTAGGATTAATGCCTTCTTTGAGTGACGGTTCAATGTTCACTTCTAATAAGGTGGTTGAGGTGGTGAAAGCCTCTTCCCCTTTTCCAAACTTAAGCCGCCTCCGAGCTTGTCTAATATGAAACAAAGTCCGTTCTATTTCCGGATCAAAAGGGACTAAGCTCGGATTCGGTTGTGAACGTGTCATGCAATGAAGGAGAAATGAAATTCATTGTAACGAATGAGGGGTTAGTCACTTGAATTATTTACAATGAAGTGCAACTATGCACATATATACATGCTTAATCCAAACAATAACATGGCACACTAAGCAAAATTCCCCGGCAACGGCGCCATTTTGACAAATGAATTTTTGTCGGTATAGAATTTATCAAGTGATCAATCGTAGTATAGTCTAAACCAACGCAAAATCCATCATCAAACAAATCTACAATCTATATCCGAGAGTACTAGTCTCCCGAGTCGTTCTCCCTTGGAATTGCCAAAGTGTGCATCTTATTGATTTAGTAAGCCTTGTTTGAGTTCTTTGAAGGTCTTAGCAAAGTAATGAGAAACAAATAATCAATTATCAAAAGGACTTGACTTAGGGTTGGCATTAGGAATCTTATCATTATAGTCCACTCAATGTTGACAACAATTAGGTCTTGCTCCATTTAGTTATCCCCCAAGTGTAGAGGAAAATCAAATGAAAACGATCAACTTGAGTCATAAGTTCTAGCTTCACCTCATGGGAATCTAGCTTTAGTGCACTCCAAGTCAATTGGCAATCCCTAACTCCAAATCAACCATTGACACAACCATTCAACTTATTCCAATGACCAAACCCTATGCCAAGTGTAAAAATTCTACTCCATAGCTAGTGTTGACATTTTATCAAACATGTAATGAGCAAGAAGGAAGGTCATAGTAAAATGAAGAGAAAAGTAGAATTAAAGCTATTGCCCAAGGAATGGGTAAGAATCCAGAATTTTGGTGAAGAAGAACCCTAGTAAGAACTTGAGTCCTCTCTCCTCTCTCCCTCCAAAATATCTCTAAAACTAGAAAATGAACTAAGTGTCTTTTACCCTTGCCCCCTTGGTCCTCTTAAGCCTTTTCCCGCCAAAGCATTTTCCCAAAAGTGGGATCCTCAACTACCTCTATGCTTAAGTCACGTGACTTCTTAAAAAAAAACACATTCGCAAATTGGCGCGCACGCACAAGGTGCGCGTACGCGCCTGTTGAGGCGTCTTGTATTGTGCGCGGAGGCGTGATGTACGCGTGCGCATCCCTGAGGATCCTGGCTTAGCCGCCACTCAAACCGGCTCGTGGCTTGGCTCTTAGTCTCGGCTTCACGTTACTCTCATCCACGCGGGCGCGCCAGGTGCGCGCACGCGCCCATGTGGAAATTTCCAAAGCCTAATTCTCATGCTTTCTTCCTTTTGCACCCGTCTTCCTTTTCTTTTCCTGTCCATTCCTACTCTATATCCTGAAACCACTTAACACACAAGTCACGGCATCGAATGGCATCAAGAGAAGATTAGAAATGTATCTATTTTAGTGCAAAATAAGCATGTTTTCATTCATGAGGCAACACTAGGAAAAGAATGCAATTCCTTGTATTTTCATGCAGAAAGTGTGTGAAATCATTGATAAACCCCTTTGAAATTAGCACAAGATAAACCCTCAAAATGGGGTTTGTCAATGCATAGAGACACTAATCTATGTTAGAACTTTTATGTTTTGGTTGAACTAATCAATATACTCACTAGCTAATGTTATTTTGTTTCAAGACAATTTTAGCTTAAAGGATCTTGTTTGACTTATGTATGTTTTTGCATATTATATACATGTAAAATTGCTTATTAAAAGTGTTAATATATTAGTTAATTTAAAAAATAATTTAGTAAATTATGCATGTAATTTGTAATAAAAAAAGTTACAAAATAATTAATTTGCTGAGGTAACTAAAGAAAAAAAATGTTACAAAATCATGTTACATTTTGTAACAAAATTTTTTGATAGGAAAAAATTGACCGTTACGAAAAATACCTTCAAGATCAAAATTTGTTACTACTTTTGTAACGGCTTCTGGTTTTTTGTATCAAGAAAATTTGTTATAACATATGGTATTGAATTGTAACAGTTCCATTTTTCGTCACAAAAACTTTTGTTTCAAAATTTTGAAGTTTTGTTACAAATACGCCTTTTTCTTGTAGTGTTAATCATTGTTGATCTTAATCATTCCCCGGTAATGGTGCCAAAAACTTGATGAGGGAAAATTAAAATTCCACACAACTAACCAGTCAGTATACCGGGTCGCATCAAGTAGTAAAACTCACGTGAGTGAGGTCGACCCACGAGGATTGATGGATCAAGCAACTTTAGTGAGGTGATTAGTTTAGTTATGCTAATAGTGGTGAATTGAGTGAAATTTGATTAACAGATTGTAAATTGCGAGAAATGTAAATTGCAAGAAAAATAAATTGCTCGAAATGTAAATGGAAATTGGGTGGTGGGAAATTAAAGGAAGTAGTAAAATCAAAGCAATTAAATGAAGATCAACAGAAAGGAAAATTCATTAGGGATTGGAGATATTATAATCCATCATGAATGAAATGGGTCTCAACTTCTTTCTCAATCATATGGGTAGATCTATGGCAAATTGAAATTGATTGGATTCCAATTCCTTGGCAATGCAATCCCTCTAACCACAATCAATCTTGCCAATTCCCTGATCTAATTATCATGAGAAGAGGTTAAGTGCATATCTCTCATCCATAGGTCACACAATCTCTTATGATCTCAATTCCTCCCGAATAGTGTTGATCAAGAGAGTTGTGAAGGATAGAGCCCCAATTCAAATGACCATGATTCCCCTTCCGAGGCTCACACAAGCATTCAAGAGATTCTAACCCCCTTTTGGAGTGAATGAATCTCAACCAAAGCAGATGATATTCTATAGCTAAACAAATGAATTGAAGAGAAAAAGAAGAAATTCACTCAATCATGTGAATTATAATAGAGCTTCTCCCCTAATGAAATGGGATTTAATTGATCATCGCTCTAAGAACAAGTGCAAGAAATTTAAATCGCATGAAAGTAAATTAAGCTCAACATGACGGAAATGTAAAATTGCAGAAGAGAAGTGTAAGAACATGAAATTTCATAAACCAAGAGAGCTCTCTAGAGTCTCTAATCTTCCAAGAGAGCTATCTACCAAAGCCTTCTACCCTACTCATACTCCTACTGCTCATAAAAAGCCTCTACTACTAGTCAGCCCCTAATAAAATGGAACTGATGCCTTTATATAAGCTTTCCTAAATTACAATTTGAATTAAAATTAAAAGCAAATTACAATCAAATAAAAATTAAATCTAGATGATTCTTGTGGCCTTGATTGAGTGATATGATTGGGCTTGCTTGCTTGAAGTTTAAATGAACTTGGAGTGATGTGAATTGGGCCAAAGGGCTTGCTTCCAAGAGAGCGTAGCATTTTTAAAGACAACGTATCACTCGCTCACCGATGCGTACGCGTGCGCGTCCCTTGCATATTGGCACATCGACGCGTATGCATCACCCATGCGTATGCGTTCCTTGCAGCGCTCTCTTTGAGAGCGTAGCATTTGCGTTAAGAGTGCTCCTCCCATGCGTACGTGTGGATTGCAAATTGTTACATCCAAGCTACCGCTCCATTCACGCATTCACGCACTTCTTCAAAAATGCTACACCGACACGTACGCGTTGCCCGATGAAATTTTCCACTCCATTTATCGCAAGCGTTCTTGGTTGAAGAGCGTAGTGCTCTTGCCTAAGAGCGCTCATGGTCATGTGTAGTGCTCTTAGAGTGAAACGGAGCGCCAAGCCTCCATGATTTAATCATGGGTCACGCTTTTAAATGCGTGGCCTAAGGTTCCAAAGCATGCTCAAACTTCAAAGTGTGTCCCAAAATTCCTCTTTTCTCCTTTTGAGCTTAATTGGGCTTAATTGAGCTTAATTTGTGCTTTTTTTTGCTTTTTTTTCTACTTATTTCCTATAAAGTTGATCAAATTAAAAGATCAAAGAAATATACTATTTAAGCACTAAAATACTCAATAATTGAGCATTAATCATCCATCTCTTGTATGAAAAAGTACAGAAAAACCTAACATGATGCGCGGTCATCACATACCCTGGATCGAGCTATACGGCCCGGGCTGCTCGAGGACAAAACAACTGACCTCTTGTAAGGTTGGCTCGTCACCCACCTCTTCCGAAAGAGCTCGGCCAAATGGTCATAGAGGCCCAAGCAGGCCCAAAAGCAGAGGATCACAGCTCACCTGAAGGCGGCTGGCCAAAAGATAAGTGATCTTACCCGCAAAAGATAAGATAAGATAACTAACTTATCTCAAGGAAGGTCACTTCACACAACTATAAATGCACTAGAGCACCCAGGTAGAACTCATACTCCAATTTTACACAAAAAAAACCTGCTTAAAGCCCGTGCTGACTTAGGCTTTGGAGTCTCTTGCAGGTACCACCACCCTCTGGTGATCAAGGACCAGCAGCACCTCAAGCTCCAACAAGTCAGACACGGCAGCTCCAATCACACCAGAAGATCTCATCCGAGATCGACCTCATCATTTCAGGTAACCAATCGGAACATTGGCGCCATTGCTGGGGAACCTGGAAGTCATCCCGCAACCATGGGAAACAACCCTACCAACGACCTTAACTCCGGTTTGAAAGAAGGAAAGCCGCTTAAGAACACGGATGCCACACCAAAAGACACGCACCAATCTAAGGGAGATAAGCAACCCCAGAACACTGATATCTTAGATGCCATCCGTGAACAGCAAGATCACTTTAAACAGCTCGAACAAGAAGCCGAACGACAGCGAGAGTCCGAGCGATATCTCCGGAGAGAAATAAGAAGGCGTCGAGAAATGGAAGACAAGCTCCTCAAGCTCGAAGCCAATCTCAAAAATAAAACTACTCGATCCAACCGTGAAGATAGCCCCCACAAGGACCAAGAGCCATTCACAAAGGAAATCTTGAAAGCGAAAGTCCTAAAGGACTTCAAAGCCCCTGACATGACCCCCTACGATGGTACGTCCGACCCAAGTCATCATCTCAGCAACTTCAGGAGCCGGATGTACCTCACGTATGCGTCGGATGCAACCCGTTGCAAAGCTTTCCCGACCAACTTAACCAAGACAGCAATAAAGTGGTTCGATAGCTTGCCACCAAGGTCAATCACAAGCTTCGATGACCTTGCCAATAAGTTCCTAGCCAGGTTCTCCATCCAGAAAGACAAAACCAAGCATACTCCAAGATTGCTAGGATTAAACAAAGAGATCGGGAATGCCTCCGCAGTTACATGGAAGGATTCAATAAAGCATGCTTGGACATACAAAATCTTCCAAGAGAAGCAGCCATCATGGGACTCATCAATGGCCTATGAGAAAGACCCTTTAGTCACTCCATATCCAAAAAACACCCAACATCTCTCAACAAGGTTCAAGAGCCAGTGAAAAAATACATCACTATGGAGAAGAACTCCCAATTAGGAGAAACCTCAAAGACTAGATTCTCCTACCCACCTCGGAATAAGGACAAAGAGTCCAGGAAGAAAGAAGACCAACCTACTGAAAAACCCAAAAAATACCATAACTACACCCCTCTTTGGGTGTCCCTTGTAGATGTTTACCGAGGGATATGCAATACTGAGAAGATCCCACCCCCTCACCTGATTAAACATAAATGAGGAGGAAGTCGGGCAGAGTATTGCGAATATCACCGATTCTACGGGCATCCTACCAACGAGTGCTACGACCCGAAGAATGTCATAGAAAAATTGGCACGAGAAGGGACACTGGATCAATTCTTAGCCAACAGAGCGGACGAACCAAAAAAGAGAAGAAGGGACGAAGAGGTCGGATGAGCTGAACACCCTGCTCACACCCCTGAGAAACATATTCACATGATAACTGGAGGATTCGCAGGAGGAGGGATCTCTAATTCATCTCGCAAAAGATACCTTAAAGAGGTGTATCGTGTCGGAGAAGGAGATAGGTCACCCAACCTCCCTACTATTACCTTCACTAATGAAGACACTACAGGCATCATCCCGGGACATGATGACACTGTGGTCGTTACCATCATACTTGCCAATGCCAATCTCCACCGAACATTGGTAGTCCAAGGAAGCTCTGTGGATATCCTGTTCAAATCCGCTTTTGGCAAGCTCGGCCTACAAGAAAAAGAACTCAGAGCATATCCTAATAGCCTATTCGGGCTCGGGGACGCCCCAATCTAGCCACTTGGGTACTTTCCACTGCACACAACCTTCGGGAAAGGAATACGGTCTAGAACGCTAAGCATAGACTACATTATAGTCGATGTGAGCTCTGCATACAATGCCCTCATAGGTCGGACAACGCTAAATCAACTTACTGTGGTGGTCTCTACTCTGCACCTATGCATAAAGTTCCCAACTCCAGAAGGGATCGCCACCATAAAAGGAGACAAAAAAACTTGCACGACACTGTTATAACGAAAGTCTGAACCTGAAAGGCGACCCCAGAGGAAGAGAGACCAACAGTATTGAACTCGGGTGAATCAGAGCTCGTGAAGAACTTCATCCTCAGCATGAAGGTGAGATCAAAGAAGTTCAGATCCGGGGTACACAAGACAAAATAACAAATATAGGGGCAAACCTAAACAGAGACTTAAAGGAAGTACTGATAGAGTTTTTAAGAAAGAACTCCGACCTGTTCGCATGGAAGGCCGTAGACATGCCCGGTATTGATCCTGAACTAATGTGCCATAGATTGGCAGTATATTCCAGATCTCGGCCAGTACAACAAAAGCGTAGAAAGCTCATCCCAGAGAGATCACAAGCAGTAAAGGAACAGGTATAGGCTTTGCTGGAGGTAGGGTTCATAAGGGAAGTAAAGAACCCATTATGGCTAGCCAATGTAGTATTGGTCAAGAAGTCAAATGGGAAGTAGCGGATGTACACTGATTACACCGACCTCAACAAAGCCTGCCCAAAAGATCCCTACCCACTCCCAAACATAGACACACTAGTCGACGCTTCATCGGGATATAGGTACCTCTACTTCATGGACGCTTACTCGGGATACAGTCAAATCCCGATGTATCAACCCGACCAGGAGAAAACCTCATTCCAAACTCCAAGAGCAAACTACTGCTACATAGTCATGCCCATCGGACTCAAGAACACAGGGGCCGCATACTAAAGATTGATGAACAAAGTTTTTGCCAATCACATCAGGAAGCTGATGGAGGTTTATGTAGAAGACATGCTGGTAAAGACACAAAGAGAGTAAATGTTGTTATCCGACCTCACCAAAGAGTTCGACACTATAAGAAAGCATGGGATGACACTTAATCCCTCAAAGTGCACCTTTGTGGTAGAAGCTGGCAAATTCTTGGGATTCATGCTCACTCAAAGGGGGATCGAAGCAAACCCGGATAAATGCCTGGCCATACTTAGCATGAAAAGCCCGACCTGTGTCAAAGAGTTATAGTAGCTCAACGGAAGACTAGTGCCTCTGTCTAGATTCCAAGCTGGATTGGCCTTGAGATCTCTCCCTTTCTATGCAATACTAAGGAAAGGAAAGAAGTTTGAATGGACTCCAAAATGTGAACAAGCCTTCTAAGACTTCAAGATATTCCTGGGGCAGCCACCCATCCTTATCCAGCCCCGGCAACGAGAAGAATTGATCTTATACCTCACCGTGGGAAGTCGGGCAATAGCTTCAGCCATAGTTAGAGACGACGAAAAAGAGCAAAAACCCATCTACTTTATCAGTAAGGCTCTACAAGGGGCTGAACTAAACTACCAAAGGATAGAAAAGTTTGCCTATGCTCTTATACTTACTTCGCCACGACTCCGACTATACTTTCAGGCCCACACAATCAGAGTGCGGACCAATCAACCCATAAAAGTAGTCCACATAAAATAGACTTAGCTGGAAGAATCCTACAATGGGCAGTCGACTTGTCCGAGTTTGACCTCAAGTATGAAGCTCGGACAGCCATTAATTCCCAATACCTGGCCGACTTTGTTGCAGAAAGCACCAACACCCCAGACACCCCCCACTAGCTGGAACTTCTATGTTGATGGTTCATAAAAAAAAGCCGGAAGCGGAGCCGGTGTGATCCTAGAAAGTGATCAGGGAACACAACTCAAACTCTCCTTAAGGTTCGAGTTCCCTACCTCAAATAACCAAGCCGAGTACGAAGCCCTACTGGCTGGTTTAAAGCCGGCTAAGGAAATCGGAGCTCAAAAGCTTACCATCCTCGGCAACTCACAAGTAGTCACCTCGCAAATAGAAGGGAGCTACCAAGCCAAGGATCCCACCATGAAGAAATACCTAGCTAAGACCAGAGAATAACTCAGAAATTTCATGGGGTATGAAATCCAATATATACCTCCGGAACAAAATACCCGAGCTGATTCACTTTCAAAACTAGCCAGCACCAAACCCGGGGGCAACAATAGAAGCCTCATCCAGAAAACACTACAAAATCAGTCAACCTCAGAAGAAAATAAGGTCTTAAGCATATCAGACCAAGACCAAGGGTGGATAACTCCGATAATCAGCTATCTCAAGTCTGAAATACTCCCCGTGGATAAAAAAGAGGCAAAAAGGCTAGTATGAAAAGTACAGTACTACACCATAGTGCACGACGTCCTATATAGGAAAGGAATTTCCACACCCCTCCTAAAATGCGTCCTGACCTCCGCTACAATGGACGTTCTAGAGGAAGTTCACGGTGGCATGTGCGGCAACCACTTCGGGGCACGAGCTCTTTCCAAAAAGGTACTTCGAGCTAGTTTATAATGGCTGACCTTGCAAAAGGAAGCAACAAAATTCGTCAAGATGTGCCCTACATATTAGAAACACGCCAACTTCCACTTAGCCTCACCCGAAGAACTCAGTTGTGTCACTTTACCTTGGCCATTTGTAAAGTGGGGGGCTAGATCTCCTCAGACCATTCCCCTAGGGATCGGGGCAAGTTAAGTTCCTCATTGTAGGAATAGACTACTTCACAAAATGGATTAAAGTAGAGCCATTAGTCGCTACCACCGCCCAAAGAAGTCGTAGGTTTTTATACAGAAATATTGTCACAAGGTTTGGGGTCCCATGCTCCATCACCACAGACAATGGCACTCAGTTCACAGACACGGGCTTCAGAAACCTGGTAGCCAATTTGAAAATCAAGCACTAGTTCACCTCTGTAGAACATCCACAAGCCAACGGATAGGCGAAAGCCACCAACAAATTCATATTGGCTGGGCTAAAACAGAGACTACAGGATGCTAAGGGAGCTTGGGCCGAAGAGCTCCCACAAGTCCTTTAGGCATACCGGACAGCACCACACTCCACTACTAGGAAATCACCCTTCCGACTTGCCTATGGAATGGAGGCAATGATTCCCGTAGAAGTAAAAGAAGGATCGCCTAGAATGATCCTCTACAACGAAGACACCAACTCCCAAGCTCAAAGGGAAGAGCTCGACCTACTTCTAGAAGTCCGAGAAAGAGTTCGGATTAGAGAGGAAGCGCTAAAGCGTTAAATGGCTTTAAGGTATAATCGTAAGGTAATCCAACGAAGCTTCGCCGCCAATGATCTCATCTTCATCCAAAATGATATCGGAGCATGTCGGTCAGGGGAAGGGAAGCTAGTAGCCAACTGGAAAGGGCCATACCGAGTTATAGAAGTACTAGGGAAAGGTTATTATTGGGTAGCCGAACTCGAAGGGCGGGAGCTACCAAAGTCATGTCACGCCTATAACCTAAGAAGGTACTATAGCTAGAAAAAGGTAAAGATCTTAGGCCAAGATGCACTCTTTTTCCTAAAAGGTTCTTTAATGAGGCACCAGACCAAGATCTAAAAGCTGCCCAAAATAGAAGGGTAAGCACTTATGTACACACTCTTATTTATATTTTTTATCTTATCATTTGAATAAAAGTTATAAATTCCATAAAAAGTTTCCTACCAAGACGCATTAATTTACGCTCATAAACGCAAAATTCGTTGTCCGATTAAGAGAAGTCGGCAAGGTGAAGCAATAAAGCTCAAATTAATGCAAGAAGTTATAAAAAGCAACCCATATAAAGCGACTTGACAAGGTCGGACTAAAAATAGGATTGCTAAAAATAACTTGGGGAGGCCCGACAGGGAAGTCGGACCAAGAAAAGGATCACTTAAAAAGGGAACAAAACCACACAAAGGCCAAAACAAGAAAAAAGGTTGAAAACGTAGGCCAGAAGTGCTTACCTGAAAGGTACAATTCTGGAAAAAAGATATTACTTAAAAAGCAAAAGCACAAGTTAGAAGAAGACTAAAAAGTTGTCCAAAAAAACTAAAAATAAAAATTTCTATATGAGAACACTGCCTAAAAAGTTGTTTGGAACTCGACTAAAGAACGTAGGACGGCAAATTGCAATGTCAACATAGCTAAATAAAGAAGGTTGTCAACACAGCCAAAGAAAAGGCGTGGTTCCAAAAAGAGGAAAATCCATAAGGCAAACACCACCTCGAAGGGTGTCAAACCCAAGAATCCCGACCACCTTGATGCCAAGGCATCTTAGGCTAGTTTCACTAGCATTTTTCTGTTAGTTTTAGTTGTTTTATGCATTTTCTTGAGTTTAAAGTAACCAAGAATGGTTAAATGAATAACAAAGCAATGAACCATCCAAACAGTATGATTTTGATGCAAATTCCATGAGTTTTTAGTTATATTACTTGAATGCTATGAATGGAAAATTTCTCATGAAATGTTGCAAGACTTTGATGCAATTGTTTGGATGATTTCAGGGAAGAAGAGGCTAGGCAAGGAAGCAACAAAATCAATAAAGGAAGCTTGAATATCACATGTGGAGTTTAAGTTTCAGTTTAAGCTTAAACTGGAACTTAAACTACCAAGCCATATAATGCTGGAAATGGCGTTTAAGTTCCAGTTTAAGCCTAAACTGGAGCTTAAACGCCAGAATCATGAAAGCTGAGAAATTCTGAAAATGGCGTTTAACCTCCAGTTTAACCTTAAACTGGAAGTTAAACACCAGAAATGAGAAATGCACCAGGGAGCCATTTCCACGTTTAAGCTCCAGTTTAACCTTAAACTGGAGCTTAAACGTGTTCGACACAATTTCTCACCAGGAAGCATTTCCACGTTTAACCTCCAGTTTAACCTTAAACTGGAGGTTAAACGCCAGAAGTAAGAAAGGCACCAGGAGCATTTCCACGTTTAAGCTCCAGTTTAACCTTAAACTGGAGCTTAAACGTGTTCGACCAAAATTCCACACTCCAGGGTTGCTTTCTTCATTTCCACGTTTAAGCTTCAGTTTAACCTTAAACTGAAGCTTAAACGTGCTTGAGTTATACCACCTCCAGGAGTGTCCAACGTTTAAGTTCCAGTTTAAGCTTAAACTAGAACTTAAACGTGCTTCCACAAAAGGCCTCAAAGCCCAAGAAACACAACAGAAGCTCAATTTAGAAAGTGTATAAATAGGATAGAATTTAAGTTAGTTAGGGATTTTGGAACACGGATCGGAGAACTTTTGATCATTTTGCTAGTTTTCATACTTTTGTAATTGAATTCAGAGCTATGACTCACTAAACCCCTTTCATTGGGTTAGGGAGCTCTATTGTAATTCAATGAATCAATCATAGTTTTTATCGTCTTCTTCAATCTTTTCTCTTGAATTTTGTTAGAAAGCTTCTCGATCTAATTCCATTGGTTAGTTGTCTTGGGAAAGAGACTATCCATAATTGGAATCCTTCGAAACCTTGGGAAAGGAATGGAGGATTCATGCTAGAGAAGTTTTCTCACAGTGAATTGGATTGGGGTTTGGATGGATATTGTGACATGTAATCCTACCAAATTGTGGTTCATGAAACTGTGTGGTATAATCAGTGATCGAGCATCATCTCTTCTTATGAACATTTAAACCAAGGGATTGAGAATTTGTTTGTTTTTAGAGAGAATTGGTGAGCCAAGGAAATGGGATCCAATCATATAAGATTGCCAAGCAAAATTCAATGAATGCATTGGTTGAGGAAGGGATAAAAATGTTTTGATTCAGAGATCTCAATATCTCCTGAAACCCAATGAATTCCCCATTTCTGATCTATACTTTCTCTTTATATTCTGCAATTTAAATTCATGCAATCACCCTGATCCCTTTTTAATTTCAGCATTTTAACTTCTCGCTCTTTAATTCATGCAATTTAAGATTCCGCAATTCTCATCTAAATCTTGATTCCGCTCAACTAGAACACACTTCTAATCCGAATTGCTCATTCAACCAATCCTTGTGGGATTCGACCTCACTCTATTGTGAGTTTTTACTTGACGATAACCGGTGCACTTGCCGGAAGGAATTTTTGCCGATTGTGCAATTTCCTAAATCGTAGCTATCAAGTTTATGGCTAGATCACACCTACATCCTAGGATCCACAAAGGAAACACGTCAGCCAAAAAAGAACAACCTCCAAATAAAAGTATATCGTCATAAGCTAAACCAAAGGAATCGCCCAATGAGCCAAATTCACACATCAAGCAAAACACACTTATAAAGCATTAAAGGGCTGCTTAATAGCAACCCAAGTGCCAAAAGGTGATTTTGATTAAAAAGCAAAATTCGCTAAGAAGCAACTAAGTGTCAAGCAAAGGCATTCACAAAAAGCTACATAATCATAAGGTCCACAGGTCGGACATGTAAAATATCAAAGCAAAATATAAAGAGAATATTATAAAGGATCCAAGTTTGCTCCAAAAGCTACATCCTTAGGAGAGGGAGGAATGGTCGAAATCGGGGTGGCATTGACAACTCCATCCGGCCCATTTAGAATCTCCAGGTCAGGCTCGGACCCAGGAGGGACCACCTCGGCAGAAGGAGCTGCAGTAGCAGAAGCTGAAAGAACCTTAGCCGGGAGCAAATAGGAGGACCCTCATCATCATCATTTGGGGTAGGCACAATCTTGCCGTCCTCCACCATGTTGTCCATACTGAATAAAGAGATGTCAATGTCAGGAACAAGAACCCGAACCTGGGCCTTCAGATTTTTATACATGTCGGTTATACTGCTCACCATATGTCCCTGAAGCTCGGCGTAATCATCCTGAGTGGACTGAAGTCTCTCCCTGGTCTCCGAGAGCTTGCCATAGGTCCGAGTATATCTCTCTTTGGCTTTCTTGGCCATGTCCTCGGCCAGGTTAGCAGCCGCCTTCGCCTCTGTTATAGTGAACTAGTAACCTAGGATATACAGAAATGAGTAAATGACGTAAAAATATACTTTCGGAGTCCACTGAGTGTGTGCTTGGGCTGTGCATTGAAGCTTTCATGTGTATAGACTTTTCATGGAGTTAAACGCCAGCTTTTATGCCAGTTTGGGCGTTTAACTCCAATTTTTGTGCCAGTTCCGTCGTTAAACACCGGGAATTCTGAAGCTGATTTGTAACGCCGGTTTGGGCCATCAAATCTCGGGCAAAGTATAGACTATTATACATTTCTGGAAAGCCCAGAATGTCTACTTTCCAACGCAATTGAGAGCGCGCTCATTGGGCTTCTGTAGCTTCAGAAAATCCACTTCGAGTGCAGGGAGGTCAGAATCCAACAGCATCTGCAGTCCTTTTTCAGCCTCTGAATCAGATTTTTGCTCAGGTCCCTCAATTACAGCTATAAATTACCTGAAATCACAGAAAAACACACAAACTCATAGTAAAGCCCAGAAAAGTGAATTTAAAAAAAACTAATAAAACTTATTTTTCTTGAATTCACTGCTTTTTCTTGCTTCTAGAATCAATTTGATAATTTTTCAGATCCTCAATAACACTTCTTCTTTTTCATCATTCTTTCAAGAGCCAACAAGTTTAACATTCTTTAATCAACAATTTCAAAAGACATATGCATTGTTCAAGCATTCATTCAGAAAACAAAAAGTATTGTCACCACATCAAACTAATTCAACTAGTTTAAGAGATAAATTCGAAATCCTGTACTTCTTGTTCTTTTGTGATTAAAACATTTTTCATTTAAGAGAGGTGATGGATTCATAGGACATTCATAGCTTTAAGACATGAACCTTAAATTTTATTAATCATGAATTAAGAACAAGACTCAAAAATAGATATAAGATGAAACGAATAGTAATAGAAAACAAAAAAATTAAATGACTCTAAAATAGACTCCTAATGATAGAGGTTATCACAGAGTTAGGACTCAACAACCTTGATTTTGAGAAGTGGATACTCCCTCAACTTGTGGGGTATTTGACCTTCCAAGGGAGAGCTTATGGCGCTTCAGCTCCTGTAGCTCACGCCCCTGCTTCTCTTGTTCCTTCAGCAATTTGCAGAGCATGCAGTTTTGATTTTGCTGTTCTTCCTTAATTTGTTCCATAGTTTCTTGCAGCTTGGCAACAGATGCTTCTAGGCTGGCCTAGTAGTCAATTTTAGGAAGTTCAGGGAGGAACTCCTGCGCCCTCCTTTTGATAGAGTAATCTTGCATTTGTCCTTCCATTGACTTCTTGGTGATTGGATGTTCAATTGGAATGAATTCATCTACTCCCATCCTCACCCCAGCATCTTTACATAGCAAAGAGATTAAGCTTGGGTAAGCCAGTTTGGCCTCAGTGGAATTCTTGTTTGCAATTGTGTAAATATCACAAGCAATCAAATGATGAACCTCCAATTCTTTTTCCAGCATAATGCAATGAATCATCACTGCTCTCTTGATGGTAACGTCAGAATGGTTGCTAGTGGGCAATATAGAACGCCCAATGAAGTCTAGCCAACCTCTTGCAATTGGTTTGAGATCTCCTCTCTTGAGTTGGTTTGGGACACCTTTTGAATTGGTTGTCCACTTAGTTCCAGGGAGGCATATGTCCTCTAGAACTTGATCCAACCCCTTATCTGCTCTCACCATTCTCCTATTAAAGGATTCAGGATCATCTTGCAGTTGAGGCAATTTGAAGACCTCTCTTATTTTTGTCTAGATGGAAGTAAATAATTCTTCCTCTGACCATGGTTCTGTAGGTATGAAAAGTAGTTCCAGTCATTCTCTGCTTATCTGTCAGCCACAGATTTGAGTAGAATTCCTGAACCGTGTTCCTTCCAACCTTTGTCTCAGGGTTGGTTAGAACTTTCCATCCTCTGTTTCGAATTTGCTCTTGGATCTCTGGATATTCATATTCTTTTAGATCGAATCTGACTTCCGGGATCACTGACCTCAGACCCATTATTTTGTGGTAATGGTCTACATGTTCTTTGGTTAAGAACTTCTCTTGATTCCAAAAATTCTTTAGAGTATTCTCTTTCTTGCCTCTTGAATTGGTTTGTTTTCCCTTAGGAGCCATGATATTGATAAATCTTGGCTTAGTAATCACGGAAAAGCACACCAAACTTAGAGGTTTGCTTGCCCTCAAGCAAAAGAAAGGAAGGGGGAGAGAGAAGAGGAGAGCAAATTCGAATGGTGGGGAGAGTGGGATGGCCGAATGTGTATTTATAAGGGAATGGGAGAGATTTCGAAAACTTTGAAGGAGATTTGAGAAGATATGGAAAGAAATTGAGAAGATATTTGAGTTTTTGAAGAAGATTTGGAAAGGATTTGAAGGAGATTTGAAGAATGATTTAGAAAATTATTTAATTTTTTTGAAGATTGAGAGTGAATGATGAAAGTTTGTAATGTATTTATGCAAAAAATTATGGATCAAAACAAGAAAGTTTGAAAAAATTTGAAGTGGAAAACAAAATCTCTGTCCCCTACCTTTCTGGCGTTAAACACCCAGAATGGTATCCATTCTGGCGTTTAACACCCAAATATTGGCCATTATGGGCGTTTAACGCCCAGCCAGGTACCCTGGCTGGCGTTAAATGCCAGAAACCCCTTCATCACTGGGTGTTTTGCTAAACGCCCAGGATGCTGCAATCCGAAGAGCAGAACTTTTTGTCCCGATTCAAAGACTCTGGATGAAAACTTTTTGTCATGCCACTTCTTTGCCTTTTCCTTATAGATTTTTGCATTTTCAAAGGCACTGAGTCTGAACTCCTCTAGCTCATTTAGCTGGAGCAATCTTTTTTCACTAGCTAACTTAGCATCCATGTTTAGGAATTTGGTAGCCCAGTAGGCTTTATGTGCCAGTTCCACGGGCAGATGACAAGCCTTCCCATACACAAGTTGGTATGGAGAGGTTCCTATAGGAGTCTTGAATGCTGTTCTGTATGCCCACAGAGCATCGTCCAAGCTCTTTGCCCAATCCTTTCTATGGGCAATAACAGCCCGTTCCAGGATTCTTTTTAGCTCTCTATTAGAGACTTCAGCTTGCCCATTTGTCTGTGGATGATACAGAGTTGCTACCTTGTGGCTAATTCCATATCGAACCATAGTAGAGTACAGCTGTTTATTACAGAAATGAGTGCCCCCATCACTGATTAGTACTCTGGGAACACCAAACCTGCTGAAGATGTGTTTCTTGAGGAATTTCAGCATGGTCTTGGTATCATTATTGGGTGTGGCAATTGCTTCTACCCATTTAGATACATAGTCCACTGCCACCAGAATATAAGTGTTTGAGTATGATGGTGGGAAGGGACCCATGAAGTCAATACCCCATACATCAAACAATTCAATCTCTAAGATCCCTTGTTGAGGCATGGCATAACCATGAGGTAAGTTACCAGCTCTTTGGCAACTGTCGCAGTTACGCACAAACTCTCGGGCATCCCTATAGAGAGTAGGCCAGTAGGATCTACATTGGAGGACCTTAGTAGCTATTCGCTCACCTCCGAAATGTACCCCATATTGTGATCCATGGCAATGCCACAGGATCCTTTGTGCTTCCTCTCTAGGTACACATCTGCGGATTATTCCGTCTGCACATCTCTTAAAGAGATATGGTTCATCCCATAGGTAGTACTTGGCATCAGAAATTAATTTTTTTCTTTGCACCCTGCTGTACTCCTGTGGTATGAACCTCACAGCTTTATAATTTGCAATGTCTGCAAACCGTGGAGCTTCCTGAATGGCAAAGAGTTGCTCATCTAGAAAGGTCTCAGAGATCTCAGTAGATGGGAGGGACGCCCCAGCTACTGGTTCTATTCGGGACAGATGATCAGCTACCTGGTTCTCTGTCCCCTTTCTGTCTTTTATTTCTATATCAAACTCATGCAGAAGCAACACCCACCTTATGAGCCTGGGTTTTGAATCCTGCTTTGTGAGTAAGTATTTAAGAGCAGCATGGTCAGTGTACACAATCACTTTTGACCCTACTAAGTAGGATCTAAACTTGTCAATGGCATAAACCACTGCAAGTAATTCTTTTTCTGTGGTTGTGTAATTCTTCTGTGCGTCATTTAGAACACGGCTAGCATAATAAATGACGTGCAGAAGCTTGTTATGCCTCTGTCCCAACACTGCACCAATGGCATGGTCACTGGCATCACACATTAGTTCGAATGGTAGTGTCCAGTCTGGTGCAGAGATGACTGGTGTTGTGACCAGCTTGGCTTTCAGGGTCTCAAATGCCTACAAACACTGTGTGTCAAACACAAATGGTGTGTCAGCAGCTAGCTGGTTGCTTAGAGATTTGGTAATTTTTGAAAAATCCTTTATAAACCTTCTGTAGAATCCTGCATGTCCCAGAAAGCTTCTGATTGCCTTAACATTGGCAGGTGGTGGTAATTTTTCAATTACCTCCACCTTTGCTTGATCTACCTCTATTCCCTTGCTTGAAATTTTATGCCCAAGGACAATTCCTTCAGTCACCATAAAGTGACATTTCTCCCAGTTTAAGACCAGATTAGTCTCTTGGCATCTTTTCAAGACAAGGGCTAGGTGATCAAGACAGGAGTTGAATAAGTCTCCAATTACTGAGAAGTCATCCATGAAGACTTCTAGGAACTTCTCTACCATATCAGGGAAGATGGAGAGCATGCACCTCTCATTGCATAGACCAAAAGGCATTCTTGTGTAAGCAAACACGCCAGAAGGACAGGTGAATGCTGTTTTCTCTTGATCTTGAGGGTCCACTGCAATTTGATTATAGCCTGAATAGCCATCCAAAAAGCAGTAATAATCATGACCCGCTAGTCTTTCTAGCATTTGGTCCATGAATGGTAAAGGAATCTGGTGGCTGTATTGAGCCTTCTGTAGTCAATACACATACGCCACCCTGTAACTGTTCTTGTAGGAACCAATTCATTCTTTTCATTGTGAACCACAGTCATGCCTCCCTTCTTGGGGATAACTTGGACAAGGCTCACCCAGGGGCTATCAGAAATAGGATAAATAATCCCAGCCTCTAGTAACTTAGTGACCTCTTTCTGCACCACCTCCTTCATGGCAGGATTTAGCCGCCTCTATGGTTGAACCACTGGCTTGGCATTATCTTCCAAGAGGATCTTTTGCATGCATCTTGCTGGGCTAATGCCCTTAAGATCACTTATGGACCACCCAAGAGCTGTCTTGTGTGTCCTTAGCACTTGAATTTGTGCTTCCTCTTCCTGTGAGTTTAAAGCAGAGCTTATGATCACTGGAAAAGTGTCACCTTCTCCCAGAATGCATACTTCAGGGATGGTGGTAGTGGCTTGAGCTCGGGTTTAGGAGGCTTATCTTCTTCCTGAGGAATTTTCAGAGGTTCTTTTATTTCCTCTGGTTCCTCCAGGTCAGGCTGGACACCTTTAAAGATATCCTCTAGCTCTGATTCGAGACTCTCAGTCATATAGATCTCTTCCACCAAAGAGTCAATAATATCAGCGCTCATACAGTCATTTGATGTGTCTGGATGCTGCATAGCTTTGACAGCATTCAACTTAAACTCATCCTCATTGACTCTCAGGGTCACTTCCCCTTTTTGTACATCAATGAGAGTTTGTCCAGTTGCTAGGAAGGGTCTTCCTAGGATGAGAGTTGCACTTTTGTGCTCCTCCATTTCCAGCACTACAAAGTCAGTTGGAAAGGCAAATGGCCCAACCTTGACAATCATGTCTTCAATTATGCCTGATGGATATTTAATGGAGCCATCAGCTAGTTGGAGACATATCCGTGTTGGTTTGACTTCTTCAGTCAACCCAAGCTTTCTGATAGTGGATGCAGGTATTAGGTTGATACTTGCTCCAAGGTCACATAGGGCTATCTTGGTACAAGCACCTTCTAATGTGCATGGTATCATAAAGCTTCCTGGATCTTGAAGCTTTTCTGGTAAGCTTTTCAGGATGACTGCACTGCATTCTTCGGTGAGAAAAACCTTCTCAGTTTCTCTCCAATCCTTCTTATGACTTAAGATCTCTTTCATGAACTTAGCATAAGAGGGTATTTGCTCAAGTGCCTCTGCAAACGGAATCTTTATTTCAAGAGTCCTGAGATAGTCTGCAAAGTGAACAAATTATTTATCCTGTTCCGCTTGGCGGAGTTTCTGAGGATAAGGCATTCTAGCTTTATATTCTTCAACCTTAGTTGCTGCAGGTTTATTCCCTACAGAGGTGGTTGGAGAAGCCTTCTTAGAGGGGTTACTATCAGTACTCTCAGGTGTCTGATTCCTCATTAGCGTTTGAACGCCAGGAATGGGTGAGGAATGGGCGTTTAACGCCAACTTTTCCCCTTTTTCTGGCGTTTGAATGCCAAAACTGGGCAAGGAATGGGCGTTTAACGCCAGCTTTTCCCCCTTTTCTGGCGTTTGAACGCCAGGAGTATTCCTCTCTGGGCTCTTACTGTCCTCAGAGGGATTTTGGGCAGTGGTTTGGTTATCCTCTGTCAGTTGTTCCTTTCTTGGCTTTTTGCTACTTTGAGCAGTGTTATTCAATGTCTTCCCACTCCTCAGTTGAACTGCTTGGCATTCTTCTGTTATCTGTTTAGATAACTGCTGTTTTGCCTGATTCAACTGTGATTCTATATTCTTGTTAGCAATTTTGGTTTCTTGGAGCATCTCTTTGAATTCTGCTAACTATTTTGTCATCAGGAGTAATTGCTGATTAAGCTCAACAATCTGTTCTTGAGGATTAGGATTAGTAGTTATTGCCATAGCTTCTTCTTTTGTAGAGGACTCACTGCTTGAGTATAGATGTTGATTTCTAGCAACAGTATCTATGAGCTCTTGAGCCTCTTCAATCGTCTTCCTCATATATATAGATCCACTAGCTGAGTGGTCTAGAGACATCTGAGCTTTTTTTGTAAGCCCATAGTAGAAGATGTCTAACTGTACCCACTCTGAAAACATTTTAGAGGGGCATTTTCTTAGCATACCTCTGTACCTCTCCCAGGCATTATAAAGAGATTCATTATCCTCTTGTTTAATGCCTTGGATGTCCAGCCTTAGCTGTGTCATCCTTTTTAGAGGGTAAAATTGATTCAGGAATTTGTCTGATAACTGTCTCCATGTTTTTATGCTTGCTGTGGGTTGGTTATTCAACCACCTCTTAGCTTGATCTTTTACAGCAAATGGAAACAGTAATAATTTGTAGACATCCTGATCCACCTCTTTATCACGTACTGTGTCAGCAATTTGTAAGAACTGTGCCAGAAACTCAGTAGGTTCTTCCTGTGGAAGACCGGAATACTGGCAATTTTGCTGCACCATGATAATGAGTTAAGAATTTAGCTCAAAGCTGCTTGCTACATATGACCCCATAGTCCTTCTGGACTGCTCAATTCCACTTAGGTCCATGATGGAGAAAGGGAAATGATATGGATTCACAAGTGAAGTATAAAATAATTTTTTTTATTTTTTTATTTTTTTTTCGTTTTTAATTAAAGATGACCGAAAATAATATAAAAATGGGAAAGCAATTAGAATAAAATTTCGAAAACTAAGAGAAAATAAAATCAAAGCAAATTGAAAACTAAATCAATTAATTACTTAAAAAGACTTTGGAATTAGCAATTAAGAAGATATGACTGTAAATTATTTTGAAAAAGATTTGATTTTTGAAATGAGGAGAGAGAAAAACAACAAGATGACACCAAACTTAAAATTTTTAGAAAATCAAACACAAATTTTCGAAAATTTTAAAGGAAAACACAAAGAAGACACCAAACTTAGAACTTTTAAAAATCAAGAAAAGACCAAGAACATGCAAATTCAAAAAATTAAAAGAAAACAAAAACATGCAATTGACACCAAACTTAAAATATGAAACTAAAATCAAATAAAGGACTCTAAACTAACAAAAATAAAACAGTCCTAATCTAAGCAACAAGATAGACCGTCAGTTGTCCAAACTCGAACAATCCCCGGCAACGGCGCCAAAAACTTGGTGCACGAAATCGCAATCACACTTTTTGCAATTCCGCACAACTAACCAGCAAGTGCACTGGGTCGTCCAAGTAATACCTTACGTGAGTAAGGGTCGATCCCACGGAGATTGTCGGCTTGAAGCAA
>NC_029774.3:66675064-66684924 GCF_000817695.3 Arachis duranensis | reverse complement strand
TGTCACTAATGCCCAGCCTTCAGGAGTTTGAAGCTCGTCACAGTCATTCAATCCTCGAATCCTACTCAGAATACCACAGACAAGGTTTAGACCTTCCGGATTCTCTTGAATGCCGCCATCAATTCTTGCTTATACCACGAAGATTATGATTAAGGAATCTAAGAGATATCCACTCAGTCTAAGGTAGAACGGAGGTGGTTGTCAGGCACATGTTCATAGGTGAGAATGATGATGAGTGTCACAGATCATCACATTCATCAAGTTGAGGAACAAGTGATATCTTAGAATGGAAGCAAGCGTGATTGAATGAAAAATAGTAGTAATTGCATTAATCCATCAGGACACAGCAGAGCTCCTCACCCCCAACCATGGGGTTTAGAGACTCATGCCATAGAAGATACCATAAGAAACGTGTAATGTGTCAAGAGGTAAAGATACAATATCAAAATATCCTATTTATAGTGAACTAGTAACCTAGGATATACAGAAATGAGTAAATGACGTAAAAATCTACTTCCGGGGTCCACTGAGTGTGTGCTTGGGCTGAGCATTGAAGCTTTCATGTGTAGAGACTTTTTCTAGAGTTAAACGCTAGCTTTTATGCCAGTTTGGGCGTTTAACTCCAATTTTTGTGCCAGTTCCGGCGTTAAACGCCGGGAATTCTGAAGCTGATTTGTAATGCCGGTTTGGGCCATCAAATCTCGGGCAAAATATGGACTATTATACATTGCTGGAAAGCCCAGGATGTCTACTTTCCAACGCAATTAAGAGCGCGCTCAATGGGCTTCTGTAGCTCCAGAAAATCCACTTCGAGTGCAGGGAGGTCAGAATCCAACAGCATCTGCAGTCCTTTTTTAGCCTCTGAATCAGATTTTTGCTCAGGTCCCTCAATTTCAGCCAGGAATTACTTGAAATCATAGAAAAACACACAAACTCATATTAAAGCCCAGAAAAGTGAATTTTAAATAAAAACTAATAAAAACATATTAAAAAATAACTAAAATGTACTAAAAACATACTAAAGATAGTGCCAAAAAGCGTATAAATTATCCGCTCATCAGCCGCGCTAAGCTTGGCCATCCGAACACTATTGCTCGATATAAAATTGAGATGGTGAAGGATTGACACAACGTCAGTCGAAACCATACCATGAGGAGCAATCAACTCTGTGGCAAAGGCAACTGTCTAGATTATAAGTCCCAACAATTTTTTGCTTTTTGGGAGGGGGACCAGCAGAAGTAGGGGAAGAGGCAGCACCAGAGGTCGTCTGAGGTGGGTCAGAGGAAACTGTTCAAACTTGCAGGGTTGGGATAATCCTCCTTGGACCCTGAGAATCTGTTGCCGGCTTTTTCGGAGGCAACTGTTCCAAGGACCCCTCCCCCGAAGTCTTATTTAACAAGTTCTGGGCAGCCACTGCCTTCTTCACTTTACGAAACATTTTCATCGAATCTGAAGAGGACACTATCTCTGATGAGAAGCCAGGAAAATAGTTACACGGTAAAAAAGGACAAGATCACAAACAATAAAAGAAAACCTTTCTATGAAAAAAGAGGTCAGATACTACCTAGTTCGGCACAAAGGAGGGAAGGATCTCCTAGAAATCTCTTTTTGTCCAGATGAGGAGGCTCCCCCCAATGCTCCTCTAAATCACCCACAAAGACCTGTTCTACTTCATTTAAAATTTCCCAAGGATGCTTGAGGACTACAGGATCTTTTTGCCACCATAAAGGAAAGGTCGGCTCATCATTTTCGTCCAGAAAGAAAGGGCGAGCATCCTCAATAGCTTGGACTTTAAAATAGACGTTCTTCCCCTGGGTAGCTCATAATGAGATCCAAGAAGCCTTCTTCTTGGCCACCCTGGGTTTGGTTAGCACAAACAGGTAAAGAAAAAGGGACAATGTAGGTCAGACACCCAATTCTTAGCATAGTAACTAAAAAATATTCATAAAGGCCCAAGAGTTCGGATGAAGCCGGGAAGGGGCCACGTTACAGTTCCACAAGAGTTCGGTTTCAAAGGAAGTAAAAGAAAGGGTAATACCTAGTTGGCTAAAGAAATAGTCACAGGCATAAAAGAAAGGATGCTCTGTCCGATCTAAGGGAGGGAAGCTAACTCTCTCCTCAGGGTCAGGTGACACCGGTTCATATTTCTTCTCATCTTCCCTATGCTCACAAATCCTATGAAATCTCCTAAGTTTCTCACAGTATTCTGGGTCGGCTGCAGTAGCACACATCATGACTATGGAATCTAACCAATCAGCCATACCAGCAAGGACCTTGGTGGACATCTCGACAATATTCTTATAGGAAGACATATAGCAACTACACCTACAACAAGAAAATAAAAAGGGTCACTACCAAACAACTCGGATAGAAACAGAAAAGGAAGAAACAACCAACAAGCAACATGTATGGCAGCAAAAGGGCACCCCAGGAGTCACAAAAAGGAAAGAAATCAACACCAAAAGCCCAATGGTGCCTGGTGAACGAAGTTACGATCATACTTTTCACAACTCCGTACAACTAACCAGCAAGTGCACTGGGTCATCCAAGTAATACCTTACATGAGTAAGGATCGATCCCACGGAGATTGTCGGCTTGAAGCAAGCTATGGTCATCTTGTAAATCTCAGTCAGGCAGATTCAAATGGTTATGATATTTTGATAATTAATAGATAAATAAAACATAAAATAAAATAGATATACTTATGTAATTCATTAGTGGAAATTTCAGATAAGCGTTTGAAGATGCTTTGTTTCTTCTGAACATCTGCTTCCCTATTGCTTCCATCCAATCATGCACACTCCCTACCATGGCAAGCTGTAAGTTGGTGGATCACCATTGTCAATGGCTACCATCCGTCCTCTCAGTGAAAATGGTCTGGCTACGGTTCTCACCGCAGGGCTAATCATCTGTCGGTTCTCACTTGTGTCGGAATAAGATCCATCGATCCTTATGTGCACTGTCACTGCGCCCAACAGTCATGAGTTTGAAGCTCATCACAGTCATCCCCTTCTAGATCCTACTCGGAATACCACATACAAGGTTTAGACTTTCCAGATCTCAAGAATGCTGCTAATTGTTTCTAGCCTATACCACAAAGGTTCTAATCTCACTGATTTGAATGCTCTATTGTCAAGAGATGCTAATCAAACGCATGGATTAGAGACCCAAGAGGATATACTTCAGCTGGCGTCCAATGACTACGTTGAATATCATGTAGACCGCTTGTGGTTGTCAGGCACGGGTCACCCCTTCAGTCTGACTTAACTGAATTAAGTACAAGAGTATATCTTGGAGAAGAAGTAGGCATGAATTGAAGGAAAAACAATAGTACTTGCATTAATTCATGAGGAACAGTAGAGCTCCTCACCTTAATCTATGAGGTGTAGAAACTCCACCGTTGAAAATACATAAGAGAAAAAGGTCTAGGCATGGCCGAATGGCCAACCTCCCAAATGGCATAAGAATTCGAAAACAGGGAAAGAATACCTGATCAATGGATCGAAAAGTCATCCAAAGATGAAATACAATAGTCAAAAGGGGCTATTTATACTAAACTAGTAACCTAGGGTTACAGAAAATGAGTAGATAGTGCAGAAATCCACTTCTGGGGCCCACTTGGTGTGTGCTTGGGCTACGCTTTGAAGCTTTCACGTGCATAGGCCATCCTTGGAGTTAAACACTAGCTTGGGTGCTAGTTTGGGCGTTTAACTCCTGCTTTGGTGCCAGTTCTAGTGTTTTACGCCAAAAAGGGTCTTTGGTGGGCGTTTGGACGCCAGTTTGGGCCATCAAATCTCGGGCAAAGTATGAACTATTATACATTTCTGGAAAGCCCAAAATGTCTACTTTCCAACTCAATTAAGAGCGTTCCAATTGGGCTTCTTTAGCTCCATAAAATCCACTTCAAGTGCAGGAGAGTGCAGGAGGGTCAGAATCCAACATCATCTGCAGTCCTTTCTCAGCCTCTGAATCAGATTTTTGCTCAAGTCCCTCAATTTCTGCCAGAAAATACCTGAAATTATAGAAACTCATAGTAAAGTCCAGAAATGTGATTTTTGCATAAAAACTAATAAAAATATACTAAAAAGTAACCAAAACTTACTAAAAACTACCTATAAACAATGCCAAAAAGCGTATAAATTATCCGCTCATCACAACACCAAACTTAAATTGTTGCTTGTCTCCATGCAACTAAAAATAAAATAGGATAAAAAGAAGAGAATATGCAATAAATCTCAAAACATCATTGAAGCTTAGTTCCAATTAAATGAGCGGGACTAGTAGCTTTTTGCTTCTGAACAGTTTTGGCATCTCACTTTATCCTTTGAAATTTAGAATGATTGGCATCTATAGGAACTCAGAATTAAGATAGTGTTATTGATTCTCCTAGTTTAGTATGTTGATTCTTGAACACAGCTACTTATGAGTCTTAGCCGTGACGCTAAGCATTTTGTTTTCCAGTATTACCACCGGATACATAAATGCCACAAACACATAACTAGGTGAACCTTTTCAGATTGTGACTCAGCTTTGCTAGAGTCCCTAGTTAGAGGTGCCTAGAGTTCTTAAGCACACTCTTTTTTCTTTGGATCACAACTTTAACCACTCAGCCTCAAGCTTTTCACTTAGACCTTCATGACACAAGCACATGGTTAGAGACAACTTGATTTAGCCGCTTAGGCCAGGATTTTATTCCATTGGGTCCTCCTATCCACTGATGCTCAAAGCCTTTGATCCTCTTTACCTTTGCCTTTAGTTTAAAGGGTTACTGGCTTTTTACTCTTGCCTTTTAGTTTAAAGAGCTATTGGCATTTTCTGCTTGCTTTTTCTCTTTTTTTTTTCGCAAGCTTTGTATTTTTCACTGATTTTTCTTGCTTCAAGAATCAATTTCACTGATTTTTCAAATTAAACACCCTATGTGTGGCATTTCTAGCGTTAAACGCCAGGCTGATGACCCTTTCTGGCGATAAACGCCAGTCTGGCTGCCAATTCTGGCGTTTAACGCCCAGAATGCTGCCTGACTGGACGTTAAATGCCCATTCTGCTACCCTTACTGGCACTTAATGCCAGCCAGATACCAGACACCCATTTTTGGCATTTCACGCCCAGAATGCTGCCAGACTGGGTGTTAAACGCCCATTTTCCTATCCTTACGAGCGTTTAAACGCCAGTAAGCTCGTCCTCAAGGGTGTTCTATTTTTTATGCTATTTTTTATTCCGCTTTAATTCTACAGCTGTTTTTGTGACTCCACATGATCATTAAACTAAAGAAAATATATAATAACCATCTAAAATAAAATGAAAAGGTAATTAATATAGATAAATAAAATTAGGTTGCCTCCCAATAAGCGCTTCTTTAATATCAATAGCTTGACAATGAGCTCTTACAGAGCTTCACAGATGCTCAGAGTATTTGTGGCCTCCCAACACCAAACTTAGAGCTTGAATATGGGGGCTATGCTTGACTCTACATTGAGAGAAGCTTTTCATGCTTCTTCTCCATGTTTACAAAAGAAAATCCTTGAGTCTTAAACACAAGGTAGTCCTCATTCAATTGAAGGACTAACTCTCCTCTGTCTACATCAATCATAGCCCTCGCTGTGACTAGGAAGGGTCTTCCAAGGATAATGGATTCACTCTCATCCTTCCTAGTGTCTAGGATTATGAAGTCAGCAGGGACGTAAAGGCCTTCAACCTTCACTAAGACATCCTCTACAAGTCCATAACCCTGTTTCATTGATTTCTCTGCCATCTCTAGTGAGACTCTTACAGCTTGTACCTCAAAGATCCCTAGTTTCTCCATTACAGAGAGTGGCATGAGGTTGATACCTGACCCTAGGTCACACAGAGCCTTTTCAAAGTTTGTGGTGCCTATGGTGCAAGGTATTAAGAACTTTTCCGAGATCCGGTTTCTTTTGAGGCAATGTCTGCTGAATCCATGTATTTAGTTCATTAATGAGCAATGGAAGTTCATCCTCCCAAGTCTCATTACCAAATAACTTGGCATTCAGCTTCATTATTGCTTCTATTTATTGAGCAACTTGCTCTTCAACAGTGTCTTCGTCCTCTTCAGAGGAAGAATATTCATTAGAGCTCATGAATGACAATTGTAAGTTCAGTGGAATCTCTATGGTCTCTGTATGAGCCTCAGATTCCTTTGGTTCCTCATTAGGAAACTCCTTATTGGTCATTGGACATCCAGCAGGGTCTTTCTCACTAGAAATCACTGCCTTTTCACTCTCTCCAGGTTCGGCCACTTTGGATATGGTTATGGCCTTGCACTCTCTTTTGAGATTCTCTTCTGTATTGCTTGGGAAAGTACTAGGAGGGTTTTCAATAACTCTTTTACTCAGCTGACCCACTTGTGCCTCCAAATTTCTAATGGAAGACCTTATTTCATTCATGAAACTGAGAGTGGTCTTAGATAGATCAGAGACTATATTTGCTAAGCCAGAGAGGCTCTGCTTAGCATTCTCTGTCTGTTGCTGAGAAGATGATGGAAAAGATTTGCTATTGCCAAACCTATTTCTCCCACTATTATTGTTGTTGAAGCCTTGTTAAGGCTTCTGTTGATCCTTCCATGTGAAATTTGGATGATTCCTCCATGAAGGATTATAGGTGTTTCTATAGGATTCTCCCATATAATTCACCTCTTCCATTGCAGGATTCTTAGGGTCATAAGCTTCTCCTTCAGAGGAGGCTTCCTTAGCACTGCCGGATGCAGCTTGCAATCCAGTCAGATTATGAGAAATTATATTGACTTGTTGAGTCAATATTTTGTTCTGAGCCAATATGGCATTCAGAGTATCAATCTCAACAACTCCTTTCATCTAAGTCATCCCATTATTCACAGGATTTCTTTCAGAAGTGTACATGAACTGGTTATTTGCAACCATCTCAATGAGTTCCTGGGCTTCTGCAGGGTTTTCAGATGAAGGGATCCACTAGCAGAATGGTCCAATGACATCTTAGACAATTCAGACAGACCATCATAGAATATGCATATAATGCTCCATTCTGGAAGCATGTCAGAAGGACACCTTTTGGTTAATTGCTTGTATCTTTCCCAAGCTTCATAGAGGGATTCACCTTCCTTCTGTTTGAAGGTTTGGACTTCCACTATAAGCTTGCTCATCTTTTGAGGTGGAAAGAATTTGCTCAAGAAAGCATTGACCAACTTGTCCCAAGAGTTTAGGCTTTCTCTAGGTTGTGAGTCGAACCATATCCTAGCTATGTCTCTTACAGCAAAGGGGAAAAGCATGAGTCTGTAGACCTCGGGATCAACCCCATTGGTCTTAACAGTATCATAGATTTGCAAGAATTCAGCTAAGAATTGATGAGGATCTTCCGATAGAAGTCCATGAAACTTGCAATTATGCTGCATTAGAGAAACTAATTGAGGCTTAAGCTCAAATTTGTTTGCTCCAATAGCAGGAAATGAGATGCTTCTTCCATAGAAGTTAGAATTTGGTACAGTATAGTCACCAAGCATCTTCCTTGCATCTCTGGCATTGTTGTTGGGTTCGGCTGCGATGTCTGCTTCTTTTTCAAAATTCTCTGTAAGGTCCTCTCCGAAGTGTTGTGCTTTAGCTTCTCTTAGCTTCTTCTTCAGAGTCCTTTCAGGTTCAGGATCAGCTTCAACAAGAATTTTTTTATCCTTATTTCTACTCATATAAAAAAGAAGAGAACAAAAGGGAGTAGTGGAATCCTCTATCTCACAGTATAGAGATTCTTTGATGTGTCAGAGGAAAAGGAGTAGAAGAATGAGAAGAGAGAGGAGGTGAGTTCGAAAATTTTTTAGATGAGTGGAGAAAGAATGTTAGCAATTAAATAAAATAAATAGAAAGAGATGAGAGAGAAAGAGTTTTCGAAAATTTTAAACGAAATAACATAAAATTAGAATTTAAAAAAAATTATTTAATTAAAAAGATTTTTGAAAAAGGGGTTAGTGATTTTCAAAAATTGGAAGTGGAAAAGTGGTTAGGTGGTTTTGAAAATGATAAGAAATAGTAATTAGTTGAAAAAGATTTGAAAATAATTTTGAAAAGATAAGAGTTTAGAGAAAAGATTTTGAAATCAAAATTTAAAAATATATGATTGAAAAAGATTTGATTGAAAAAGATATGATTTAAAAAAAAATATGGTTGAAAATATATGATTGAAAGAGATTTGATTTTTAAAATTGATGACTTGACTAAAAAGAAATTAAAAGATATGTTTCTAAAATTTAAAGATTTAACCTTTCTTAAGAAGAAAGTAACAAACTTGAAATTTTTTAATCAAAACATTAATTGTTAGCAAGGATTTTTGAAAATGAGGAAAGATAAGATTTTAGAATTATGAATTAAAACATGAAAAATTGAAAAAAATTTAATTTGAAACGAAATTACCTCCCCTGTGTCATCCTGGCGTTAAACCCCCAAGATGCTATCCATTATGGCGTTAGCCGCCCAGAATGCTACCTCTTTGGGCGTTTAACGCCCAGCCAGATACCTTGGCTGGCATTTAACGCCAAAATTCCTTCCTTACTGGGCATTTTTCTAAACGCCCAGCTTTTTCTCTGTGATTCCTCTGCTATATGTTCTGAGTCTTCATTTCTTTGTATTATTTACTTGAAAAGAGATATTTTTTATTATTTTTTTCTTTATTTTTTGAATTTTTAATGAAGAGAGAGAAAAACAACAAAATGACACAAAACATGAAAAATTAAGATCAGAATAAGTAATGCATGCAAGAACTCTTTGAATGTCAAGATGAACACCAAGAACACTTTGAAGATCATGATGAAAATCAAGGACATATTTTTGAAAATTTTTAAGAAAGATATGCAAGACACCAAACTTAGAAATTTTTTGTGTTTAGACACTATAGATTTGAAAATGCATATGAAAAATAGGAAAAGACAAAAATAGGAGAATTTAAAGATCAGAACAAGGAAAATCATCAAGAACAACTTGAAGATCAATGAAGAACACAATGCATGAATATTTTTTTTCGAAAATTTGAGAAAATTTGAAAACATGCAATTGACACCAAACTTAGAATTTGACACTAGACCCAAACAAGAAACACAAAATTTTTTGGTTTTTATGATTTTAAATTTTTTTTATATTTTTCGAAAATAAAAATAAAAAGCTTAAACATAAAATAAAATTACCCAATCTAAGCAACAAGATGAACCGTCAATTGTCTAAACTCGAACAATCCTCGGCAACGGCACCAAAAACATGGTGCTTGATGACAAGTCATCATATACCCATTTTTCAAGCTAATTTCACTTGTTTTGTTAGCATTTATGCACTTTCTTGTATCCTAAGTAAGTGATTCGGAGTGAAAATGCATAACTTCTTTAAATCAAGCAACCACCATGAAATTAATGTTAATCCATGAGGTTTGAGCTAATTTTAATTGATTTATAAGCCTCTTGAATTTAGTGATACTTGGAGTGGTTGTTTTGGTTTATTATAGGTGAAGAAAAGAAAAGAAAAGGAAAAGCGTGGCCTAAGAAGTGTAGCCCAAAGAAAGGAAAGCGTGGTCAAAACAAGAAGAAGCGTGCCGCATGCAAAGGGGAGGCAAACATTGCCCTCCACAAGGGCACACTGCCCTCTAGGAGGGCAACATAAAGGAACCAACCAAGGAAGGCAACTCTGCCCTGCCCACTACAAGGGCAGAGCACAAAATGTGCCTTGGAACCAAGAGGAAGAGAACATTGCCCTGCCCTTGTGGAGGGCAGAATCGGGCTCTACAAGGAAAGAAATCAAGGGAAAAATGTCACCCATGCATGCCAAAAGACTCGAACACGGACCAAGGAAGAAGCAAAGAACTAAGGTTGAGTGCCGTGCCAAGAAACCAAGGAAATT
>NC_029774.3:66668454-66674934 GCF_000817695.3 Arachis duranensis | reverse complement strand
TTTTCTGCCCTGCCCTCCGCGAGGGCAGGGCAGCATCCTATGCACCAAGGAAATTTCTGGCGCACCAACTTTTGATTCTGGCGCACCAATTCCTGATTCTGGCAGCACCAAGGCAATTTCTGGCGCACCAACTTTTCCTGCCCTGCCCTTGGCGCGGGCAGGGCAGCATCTCACGCACCAAGGCCGCACCAGCTTGCACCATGTCCGCACCAGCTCGCACCACCATGCACCAATTTTCTGCCCTGCCCTCCACAAGGGCAGGGCAGCCTCCTGGAGTAACATTTTGGGCCAAAAATTCAAATTAAAAATCCATTTGAATTCATTTCTTCACCAATTAAAAAGCCCATCCAAATCCCAAAATCCAAGAATAGAAAGTGTATAAATAGAAGCTAGTTTGATGTAATTAGGACCCTTTTTTTTACTTTTACCTTTTACCACTTACCTTAGCTTGACTTTTGAATTTTACACTTTCCTTGAATTTTGAATTTCTTGCAATTGTTCTTGAGAGACTTGACCGAGAGTTCTGAGGATTAAGGGAGAATTGATTGATCTCCTTCCTCGTGTTTGCTCGGGCAATTCCACTCTTATTTTTCTGAGTTTTGGGTGTGTGAAATTGAGGAAATTCTGTCTCAATTCCCATCCAAACTCTTTTCAATTTGTTTTCTGCATAATTAAATCTGATTTATGTTCTTCTACTGCTTTCTCCATTCAAGTAATTTACATTTCTTGTCATTTAAGTTACTGCAATTTACACTTCTTGCACTTTAAGTTTCAGTCATTTAATTTCTTGTTCTTTAAGATTCAGTTTATTTTACTTTCCTGTTCTTTAATTTACTGCAATTTCCCCTCTCCCTTTACATTCCAAGCAATTTAGTTTCTGTTAAACACAACCCACTCAACCAAAACTTGATTCGCTTGACTAAATCAACCACTAAACTAAAATTGCTCAATCCTTCAATCCCTGTGGGATCGACCTCACTCATGTGAGGGATCGACCTCACTCTTGTGAGTTATTATTACTTGATGCGACCCGGTACACTTGCCGGTTGGATATGTGTGTTGGAAATTCGATTTTCCACAAAAATACCATCAGTGCACGAAGTTGTGATCACACTTTTCACAACTCTGCACAACTAACCAGAAAGTGCACTAGGTCGTCCAAGTAATACCTTACATGACTAAGGGTCGATCCCACGGAGATTCTCGGCTTAAAGCAAGCTATGATCATCTTTTAAATCTCAGTCAGGAGGATTCAAATGGTTATGAGATTTTGATAATTAACGGATAAATAAAACATAAAATAAAATAGAGATACTTATGTAATTCCTTGGTGGAAATTTCAGATAAGCGTTTGGAGATGCTTTGTTGCTTTTGAACCTCTGCTTCCCTATTGCTTCCATCCAATCATGTGCACTCCCTTCCATGGCAAGCTGTAAGTTGGTGGATCACCGTTGTCAATGGCTATCATCCGTCTTCTCAGTGAAGATGGTTCGGCTATGGTTCCCACTGCAGGGCTAATCATCTGTCGGTTCTCACTTGTGTCGGAATAAGATCCATTGATCCTTTTGCGCACTGTCACTGTGCCCAACAGTCACGAGTTTGAAGCTCGTCATAGTCATCCCCTCCCAGATCCTACTCAGAATACCACAGACAAGGTTTAGACTTTTCGGATCTTAGAAATGCTGCCAATTGTTTCTAGCCTATACCACGAAGGTTCTAATCTCACTGATTTGAATGCTCTGTTATCAGGAGATGCTAGTCAAATGCATGGATCAGAGACCCAAGAGAATATATTCCAGCTGGTGTCCAATGACTACGTTGAACATCATGTAGACCGCTTGTGGTTGTCAGGCACGAGGATTTGGCTAAGCGAGTACTGAAGATAGTGGGTGATTGTCACGGGTCACCCCTTCAGTCTCACTTAACTGAATTAAGTACAAGAGTATATCTTGGAGAAGAAGTAGGCATGAATTTAAGGAAAGACAATAGTACTTGCATTAATTCATGAGGAACAGCAGAGCTCCTTACCTTATTCTATGAGGTGTAAAAACTCCACCGTTGAAAATATATAAGAGCAAAAGGTCTAGGCATGGCCGAATGGCCAACCTCCCAAATGGCATAAGAATTCAAAAACAGGGGAAGAAGATCTGATCAAAGGATCGAAAAGTCATCCAAAGATGAAATACAATAGTCAAAAAGTGCTATTTATACTAAACTAGTAACTTAGGGTTAGAGAAAATGAGTAGATAGTGAAGAAATCCACTTTCAGGACGCACTTGGTGTGTGCTTGGGCTGAGCTTTGAAGCTTTCACGTGCATAGCCCATCCTTGGAGTTAAACACTAGCTTGGGTGCCAGTTTGGGTGTTTAACTCCAGCTTTGGTGCCAGTTTTGGCTTTTTACGCCAGAAAAGGGTCTTTGGTGGGTGTTTAGACGCCAGTTTGGGCCATCAAATCTCGGGCAAAGTATCAACTATTATACATTTCTGGAAAGCCCAAGATGTCTAATTTCCAACGCAATTGAGAGCGCGCCAATTGGGGTTCTTTAGCTCCAAAAAATTTACTTCGAGTGCAGGAGGGTCAGAATCCAACAGCATCTGCAGTCCTTTCTCAGCCTCTGAATCCGATTTTTGCTCAGGTCCCTCAATTTCAGCCAGAAAGTACCTGAAATCATAGAAAAATACACAAACTCATAGTAAAGTCCAGAAATGTGATTTTTGCATAAAAACTAATAAAAATATACTACAAAGTAACTAAAACTTACTACAAACTACCTAAAAATAATGCCAAAAAGCATATAAATTATCTGCTCATTAGTGCCCTTTGGAGGCACCAGTATAGAACACAGAAAATGAAATGTCGCAAAAACCAAAACCCTAGACCTCTCAAACAAGAGTAAACGTCGGGAGGTAGTGACAGAAACCTAAGCGCCTACATTTCCGAAGTAACAGAAATAGAAAGATCGCAACTTTGAAGAAAACAAAGGAATAATACAAAAATCACCAGAAAGCTTCAATCTTTTTCAAAAAGAAGCTCAGCAAAGATCAAAACTTTGTACAAAAAGAAAACATGCAAGAGTAAAGCGCAAAGAAGGATGACAAATAAAACATGTAAAACAAGAAAAGGCATGAAGCAAAGCACCAACCTGCAAAAGAAGACGAATGAGCAAGCAACAAGTCACGAACAATCTCCACTAAGAGATGAAAACTCCGGAAATCCAAGAAAGAAACAATCTTGGAGTGCTGCGGCAATCAGAAGATGAACGAAAGGATGCTTCGAAACAGACAAAAGCAAAGAAACGAAAAAGAAAGAAAATCTCCTTTTTTATTTCAAACAAAAGGAAAGAACAAAACTTCTCTAAATTCAAATTAAGCAAGGGAATGAAACGGAAAAAGGAATTAAAAGGCTTTAAAAGAACTAGAAACTGAAGCGCTAGGGAATGACGCCACGTTTAAAGTAAAAAAATGCATTGTATTTTGAAAGGCATTAAAGAACGCAGTAGTTCAGACGCAATACTTCAACACGTTCTTCCTCAAAGAGGTCGAAGTTTAAAAACATGACCTCAAAGGAAAGATCGAAGCTCAAACAGGGGCACTGTTCATACCCTGGACCGAGCTATATGGCCCAGGCTGCACGATGACAAAATGATCGACCTCTTGTAAGGTTGGCTCGTCACCCACCTCTTCCTAAAGAACTCGGCCAAATTGTCATAGAGGCCCAAGCAGGCCCAAAAGCAGAGGATCACAGCCCCCTTGAAGGCAGTTGGCCAAAAGATAAGTGATCTTACCTGCAAAAGATAAGATAAGATAACTAACTTATCTCAAGGAAGGTCACTCCATACTACCATAAATACACTGGAGCACCCAGGAATAACTCATACTCTAATTCAACATTAAAAAACTGCTTAAAGCCCGTGCTGACTTAAGCTTCGGAGTCTCTTGCAGCTAGCACCACCCTCCGGTGATCAAGGACCAGCAGCACCTCAAGCTCCAACAAGTCAGACACGACAGCTCCGATCACACCAGAAGATCTCGTTTGAGATCGACCTCATCGTTTCAGGTAACTCATCGAAACACTAACCAATGAAGCTATTGTCAAATCAAGTTAAGCAAAAGCAAGTTCAGCACATCAGAGGTTAAAGATAATTTATTTTCTTTAATATGCAAGTTAATTGCTTAACATTTTCTCCTACTTTCTGCACCACCATTTCGGCCAAGATGAAGAAAGTGGTGACTGAATTTTCTCTGCTATGAATCAATAGTTTACATCGTTTCTTGGGGCCAATGCACAATTTCAAGAGTGTGGATTTGGGAATCTCACCGAGCATGCAATTTGATGTTGCAACCATCTTCTCGGTTAAGCCTAGAATCATATTTCAAATCCCTAATTTTGTGGTCTGAAAGAAAGAAAAGTAAAGTGGGGTTACAGCTAGTTCATGAACCAAGAAGTTGAGTTTGAAGAAACCCTAGTCATGGCTCAAAGCAAAATACATAAAGGAAAATGATTCTCATTTGAGCTCAAGTAGAGAGAACGAGAATCTAAGTTTCATTAAGAGCTTCCCTGTGAGATTTCAACATTTTGGATAATGTTTTTAGATCAATGAAATATTTCCGCCAAGATGGAGAGCTTCATTAGAAAAAGCTAAACCTAGTTCTACTTATAGTGTAAAGGCTGTGAATCATCATTTCCTTCATGGTTTATTGGTTGTATTTCTATTTCAATGTTATATTTTTCTTTGTATTCATTACATGGAAAAAGGCAATAGAGAGGGGCATTGATAAAAGCCATTGAGAGAAAAGGCTGAGAGAAACACTTGAGAGAAAAGCCAAGAGTAATTTCTAATTTCTATTGGTTGTATTTTCGTTTTGTGTCATGTACCTGAGAGGTATCCTTTGCTAAGTGTAACGACCCAATTTTCAGTACTTCATGATCATACTGAAAAAATCAAGCTCCACTAACTTTCTTTCCTAAAAATTAACTACACATTTATTACTAAGCCTGTAATTATATTAGCGTGAGATCGATTTTTTGAAAAAATTAATAATTAAATAAGTACGATAAAATAACACAAACATCAGAGATAGAGATAATATACATCATACATACTACTTACATATATGTATATATACTGTCATACAGGTCATAAGTTATTCCCTTCACATCTTGTTACTATATATATAATAAACACTCCAAGCCCTGGTCCATATAGGAAGCCCCTAAGCTGGCACTTGAAAAACTAGCCTAGTCAACTATATACATCTTACTCTAAAAGTGAGAGACTAAACACAGAAATTAGGCTAACAAAAAAAAAAACTACGAAAAGTCACATCCTCAGCTCACAAGCATCAACTGTCGTCATTAGAGGAAATCTTAAGCACATCTGAACACTCCTCAGGATCCTCATATATATAGGTATGGTCCATCTCATAGAATAGGACGCCCGCTCCATCTGATGGGGAAGGAACGAAGGGGTAAGAATTGGGGGTTCTTAGGAGGGTCGAGGGTAGTTAGTTAAGTTAGTATTATCACAGTTTAACTAATTCACAGCCAAATATTCAAGAATCATAGAGAAATAGCCAGTCATAAAAATTTAGAATACCATTAAGGAATGCACAAATGCAAGAAGACAATCACAAACAACTTCACATTATCAAGTAAAATGCAAATGCGCAGCAAGGATGATGCATGTCTACTCCTATAGCAAGTAATGAGCTCATTTGTCGGTTTTGACCCGCACGCAACACAATCTGACTCGTAAGTCAGATAAGGCATTCCAGCGACATAACCTCTACAAGTTTCTACTTCTTGTAGGCGCTGATTTTCCAGCTGAAGTATGTCGAACATGACCTCTGCAAGTATTTACAGGTACTGATTCTCTAGCTGAAGCATGTGACCCCTTCTCTTGGAAGCCGTTCCATATTTACGGGTGTCCCTACACAATCATTCACTAACAAAGCCCATGGCTTATTAACATTGATCCTTTGACACCATAACCATACTATTGTCACCCTCTCGTGACCTTCCCTTAATCACACGTGCTGATTTATCTTTTCTCTTTCTTTAGTCTTTTACTTTATAAATTGATCGGGGGAAAACTTGTCTCTCAACAAATCTCTATTCGGCAAGTGTACCGAATTTGTCGTCAAGTAAAAACTCACAATAGAGTGAGGTCGAATCCCACAGGGATTGATTGATCAAGCAACTTTAATTAGAGGAATGTTCTAGTTGAGCGAATCCATGAATAGAGTTGATACTTGCAGAAAATAAAATGGCGGGAAAGTAAATGACTGAAAGTAAATTGCAGAATTGTAATTGGGAGTGGGGGAATTGCTCATAAAAGTAAATTGCAGAAATTAAAGAGAATGGGTAAGATCAGAAATGGGGAGTTCATTGGGCTCAGGAGATGTTGCATTCTCCGAATCAATTTCATTCTCATCTCTTCCTCAATCAATGCACTCATTGATCTCCTTGGCAATCTTAAGT
>NC_029774.3:66661777-66666226 GCF_000817695.3 Arachis duranensis | reverse complement strand
ACCTTGTGGTTGAACCAACTTAGCTAACTTATGATTACCCCCCAAAGATTCATGAATACACTTCCACATTATGGGCTCCACTCTGGTCTTTTAGAAACATAAACACTCATTCTCTTTTCATTTGATTCTAAGGGAACAAACATACAAATAAGTAAATGAAAGATGCAGTGACACTTAAAACCAGAATCACAGACCATGCTCAACAACAAGGTAGAGTTTAAAAACATGTTTAGACTCACTGGTAACCATTAATCAAGATTGCATTTGGGCTTCCAATGTTCAAACTGTAAATACATGGATTAAGTGACAATACAACCTTTAGATGACAACTTCTAATCGCCTTCTTTTCGTCCTCCTCCTGCTCTTTGCTTCCTCACTTCCTTGAGTGAAGGTGCACCATAAAATTCCTGTAAAGTTATTGGAAGTTGCTTGTTCCCACAGCACTTTGAGAAATAGTTAGCTTGCATGTGCTTGTGTCTTATGAACTTGATTTGCTGTGTGAACATCAAACTTAGTTCCTTGCTTAGTACACAATCTTGCATATATGCTGACAAACTCATATCTTGTTGTTAACAAAACAATTATTAACTAAAGTCTAACCACATCTAAGTGGTTTCCCTCGATTGGTTAGAGCTAGCAATGCGTTTTGGGAGCGGGTGTAATTCTAACTAAATGTCTTTTTGGTGGAACACCAAACTTAGAATTACACTGTCTCCTTTGATAGTTCTGGTGTGAAACACCAAACTTAGCTCCTTGCAATACAGGGGAAACAACCTGTGATCTTTATTGAAATGAAGATAAAAATGAACTACCTGAGGTTGGGTTGCCTCCCAACAAAGCGCTTTTTTGTCATCGCTAGCTCGACGAGTCCTCACTTACTTGAGATGGTATTTCACCCTGGGGTTTTCCCCCATGTTGCCCAGATAATGCTTGAGTCTTTGTCCATTCACTGTAAAAGTCCTTTCTGAAACTTCATCCATGACTTCTACATGTCCATACGGCGAGACCTTTGTGACAAGAAAGGGTCCGAACCACCTTGATTTGAGTTTTCCTGGGAACAGTCTTAGTTTGGAATTGTATAGGAGCACTCGCTGCCCCCTTTCGAAACTCCTGGGTGCAAGATGTGAGTCATGTCTTCTCTTTGCCTTCTCCTTATACATCTTGGTATTTTCATAGGCTTGTGACCTGAATTCCTCCATCTCTTGCAGCTGCAAGATTCTCTTTGCACCAGCAGCAATGCTATCAAAATTTAGTATCTTGATAGCCCATAGAGCCTTGTGTTCTAGCTCCAGTGGTAAGTGACAAGCTTTACCATACACCAGCTGATATGGGAACATTCCAAGTGGTGTTTTGAATGCTGTTCTGTACGCCCAAAGAGCATCATCCAACTTCTTTGACCAATCCTTTCTTGATGCACCCACAGTCTTTTCCAGAATCCTCTTTAGCTCTCTGTTAGATATCTCCGTTTGTCCACTTGTTTGGGGATGGTAAGGTGTGGCTACCTTGTGTTTCACCCTATATCGTAGAAGAAGAGCCTCTAGTGGTTTGTTACAAAAATGGCTCCCTCCATCACTGATGAGGGCTCTTGGGCAAAAGTGGCTCCCTCCATCACTGATGAGGGCTCTTGGGACTCCAAACCGGCTAAAGATATTCTTCCTGAGGAAGTTCATAACCACCTTGTTATCATTTGTTGGAGTTGCAATCGCCTCTACCCACTTGGAGACATAATCCACAGCTACTAAGATGTACTTGTTTGCATATGAAGTTGGAAACGACCCCGTAAAATCTATTCCCCACACATCAAACAATTCCAGCTCTAAGATGAAATTTTGTGGCATGGCATTTCTTTTGGGCAAGTTTCCCGCTCTTTGGCATTCATTGCAGCTTTTTACCAGTTCCTTGGCATCCTTGAAAAGGGTCGGCCAAAAGAACCCACTTTGTAGAACCTTTGCTGCAGTTCTGTCCCCTCCAAAGTGGCCTCCATAACTTGAGCTGTGGCAATTCCATAGGACCTCTCGTCCTTCTTCTTCCGAAACACATCTTCTAAGGAGTCCATCTGAACACTTCTTGAAGAGATATGGCTCGTCCCAGACGAAGTATTTTGCATCATTCATGAGCTTTCTTTTCTGATGTTTATGTATCTCTGGTGGTAAAGCCCCAGTTGCCTTGAAGTTGGCTATGTCTGCAAACCATGGAGCCTTGTGAACTATCATCAATTGCTCATCAGGGAAGAGCTCGTTCACATGAGTATCATGTGCCCCACCTTCATCCTGAGGGATTCTGGAGAGGTGATCTACTACTTTGTTCTCCACTCCTTTCTTGTCTCTGATTTCAATATCAAATTCCTGCAACAATAAGATCCATCTTATTAGTCTCGGTTTTGATTCTTACTTAGCAAACAAATATTTAAGTGCTGTGTGATCTGTGAAAACAATCACTTTTGCACCAATGAGGTACGATCTAAACTTGTCAAATGCGAAAACTATTGCGAGCAGTTCCTTTTCGGTTGTGGTATAATTTCTTTGAGCATCATTAAGGACTTTGCTGGCATAGTATATCACATGGACTAAGTTATCTTTCCTCTATCCTAACACTGCCCCTATTGCAAAATCAGATGCATCACACATCAGTTCAAATGGTAAGTTCCAGTCAGGTGGGGAAATGATAGGTGCAGATGATAACCTCATTTTCAAGTTTTCAAAAGCTAACATGCATGTTTCATCGAAGACAAATGGTGTATCAGATACAAGGAGATTGCTTAAGGGCTTGGATATCTTTGAAAAATCTTTAATAAACCTTCTGTAAAAACCAGCATGCCCTAAAAAGCTCCTAATTGCCTTGACATCACTGGGTGGAGGAAGTTTTTCAATGAGTTCCACTTTGGCTCTGTCCACCTCAATACCTTGGTTAGAGACCATATGACCAAGGACTATTCCTCCTGTCACCATGAAGTGACATTTCTCCCAGTTCAAGACCAGGTTGGTCTCTTGGCATCTTTTCAATACCAAGGCAAGGTGTTGTAGGCAGCTAGGAAAAGAATCTCCAAATACTGAGAAGTCATCAACAAAGACTACGATGAATTTCTCTATCATGTCTGAGAAGATAGAAAGCATGCAGCGTTGGAAAGTTGCAGGCGCATTACATAGCCCAAATGGCATTCGCCTGTAGGCAAACACTCCATATGGGCAAGTGAATGAGGTTTTCTCTTGGTCTCTAGGATCAACAACTATTTGGTTATATCCCGAATAACCATCAAGAAAACAATAATATGCATGGCCTGCAAGTCGTTCCAACATTTGATCCATGAATGGAAGGGGGAAATGATCTTTTCGTGTAACTTCATTGAGTTTTCTGTAGTCTATGCACATCCGCCATCTAGTGACCGTCCTTATAGGGATTAATTCGTTCTTCTCATTTGGAACTACAGTGATTCCTCCCTTCTTTGGGACAACATGTACAGGGCTGACTCATAGGCTGTCTGAGATAGGGTAGATCCCCCCTCCCTGCCATAACTTCATAACTTCTTTCTGCACCACCTCTTTCATGATTGGGTTCAGCCTCCTTTGAGATTGAATGGACGGTTTGGCATCCTCTTCTAGCAGTATCTTATTCATGCATATGGCTGAACTTATTCCTTTTAAGTCAGCAAGAGTCCATCCAATGGCATTCTTGTGCTTCCTCAATACTTGGAGTAGTTCATCCTCTTGATTCTGGCTAAGGGATGAGCTTATGATCACTGGGTAACTTTCATTTTCTCCTAAGTATGCATATTTGAGAGTAGGTGGCAGTGCCTTGAGCTCAAGTTTGGGTGCTTCTGACTTTTGTTTCTCTACTTTTGGTGCTTCTTGTATATGAATTTCTGCTGTTACCACCTCTTCACTTGATTCATACTCCTCTTCCATGACTCTCTCTGGCTCTTCTGGTCCTTCTTCTTCGAAGCTCTCCTGCACTTCTTCCTCAAGTGCATCTAATCTCATGCATTCCCCGAATTGTTCTGGTAGGTAACTCATGGCCTTGAATACATTGAATGTCATCTTCTCATTGTGTAATCTTAAGGTAAGATCACCTTTTTGGACATCAATGACAGCTCTAGCAGTGGCCAGGAAGGGTCTTCCCAGGATAATGGAGGCCTTGGCTTCCTCCTGCATGTCCAACACTACAAAATCGGCTGGAAATATGAAGTCTCCCACTTTCACCAACAAATCCTCTACTATGCCGTGAGGGAACTTGAATGATCGGTTTGCCAATTGTAAGGCCATTTTTGTTGGTTTAGCCTCCTCGATCTTCATCTTCCTCATCATGGCTACTGACATCAAATTAATGCTGGCTCCTAAGTCACAGAGAGCCTTCTCTACTGTGACCTCACCTATGACACAGGGGATCTGAAAACTCCCTGGATCCTTCAATTTATGGGGTAATTTGTGCTGAATGATAGCACTACATTCTTCG
>NC_029774.3:66658720-66659836 GCF_000817695.3 Arachis duranensis | reverse complement strand
TCATCTCTTCCTCAATCAATGCACTCATTGATCTCCTTGGTAATCTTAAGTGATTGAATCATAATTTCTTGCAATTCAATCTCTCAAATCTTGATCCATAGCCAATTCCTTGGTCAATTGCTCATGAGGAGAGATGAAATATGGTCACTGATTATACCACATGCATTTTCCAAATCAAGTGTTGAGAGGGTTATAGCCACATACCCATCCACACCTAATTTGGTCTAGCATGAGAAAGCATTTCTAGCTGATCTCTTCATTCCTCTTTCACGGTTCCGAAGAGATCCTAGTTTGAATAGCTTCTTTTCCAAGATAACTATCCAATTGGATGAAGATCGAAAGCTTTCAAGTAAAATCAAGAGGAAAGATAGAAGAAGAATAATGAAAACTAGTATTGATCCATCAAATTACAACAGAGCTCCCTAACCCAATGAAAGGGGTTTAGTTGTTCATAGCTCTAGAAATCAAAATCAAAGATGGAGAATACATGATAAAGCTAGAAGTGCAGTAAAATAGAAAGAGTAGCTCTATTTCCTAGCTCCCCGTCCGTCCTCTAAACAATTCAAAGCTACTCCTATATATACTACTCTTCTCAGCTTTTAGTTGGCTCTTCAAGTCTTGGGCCTTTGGATCTTGAGTTTGAAGCAGTTCCTTTCTTTATTTGGGCTTGGCTTTACTTGCAGAGAGAAAGTGTGAAGTGGGTAGAGACTTTAGCTCAAGACATTAGGGGTGTTTAACATTTAGTGAAAGTATAAGTTTGAGAACGTTAGTGACACTTAACATTGTCACTAACATTCCAATGCACCCCTTAGCCTCACGTTAAAGCCCACGTTAACTAAGTTAACGTGGCTTCTAACATGGCTTTTGCCAACCTTCGAGAACGTTAGTGACACTCAACATTGTCAGTAACGTTCCAGCGTGCCCCTTCTTGCTTCACGTTAAAGCCCACGTTAACTAAGTTAACGTGGCTTCTAACGTGGCTTTTGCCAACCTTCGAGAACGTTAGTGACACTCAACATTGTCACTAACGTTCCAATGTGCCCATAGGTCACACGTTAGAGTCCACGTTAACTAGGTTAACGTGGCTTCTAACGTGGCCACTCTTAGCCATCCCAA
>NC_029774.3:66655300-66658523 GCF_000817695.3 Arachis duranensis | reverse complement strand
AACAACTCTTCATCTCTTACGTTAGCTCCTACGTTAACCAAGTTAACGTGGGAGTTAACGTGGTACTTTGCACCTTAGGCCAACGTTTGTGACAATGTTGAGTGTCACTAACGTTGGCTTCTCTTCCCCCTTTAATGTTAGAGGCCACGTTAACTAGGTTAACGTGGCTCCTAACATGGCCAGTTGTGAGCAATTGCCAACGTTAGTGACAATGTTAAGTGTCACTAACGTTGGCTCAACTTCTCTTCTCCACGTTAGAGTTCACGTTAACTTAGTTAACGTGACTCCTTAACGTGGCATTGATGGCTTTTGAGAGTGTTATTGGAAATCACTTTTCTCCTTAGCCTTGCAAGTTACTCCCATTCTTTGCTTCCTTTATCCTGAAATCAAGCAATAAAGTGCATCAAAGTTCTAATCCAAGTCATGGGGGATGCAATATCAATTTTGTCATTAAAATCATGAAAAATCCTCATGAAATCATGTAAAATGCACAATGCATGCTTGAATCAGGATGTAAATGATTTTCTACCCAAAACTAGCTTATTTCCTAAGAAAATACAATGAAACTACCTAAAAATAGTAAAGAAAAGGTCAGTGAAACTGGCCAAAATGCCCTGGCATCATAAATCTCAAAATATCTAATTACTTTTGCACTATTTTCTCTTGTTTCCCTAAATATCTTATGAAAAGAGAATTATATAACTCTTTAATAATACTCAGTGTTTCTAATACTTTTAAAAAGTCTTATACTTTACTTTTCTTTCTTATTAAATAAAAAATAACAAAAAAATAAAATAGATTTAACAAAAATATACTAATTAAATATGCATATTACCATAATAATTAAGAAGTATTAATATTTAATATTTCTATTTTTGTTGTACAAAAACTAGCTTTATTAAACCTTTATTCTTGTACTTTTAGAAATTATACTTTAAACCCCATGCTTGTAAGTATTTGTTTTTATCCCAAAATTTCTAGAAAAATATTAATTAAATCTCACATATTTTAATATTTATAAAAGTAAACCATAATTTTTATAAAATATATGTTCATCTCTGAACTCTTACTTTTTACTCAAAATATCCCAAAACTTATATATTTACAAAAAAAAATCTTAACTTTTATCAATATATAATTTCAATCTCAAAATAATAATGTCATGTTGCTGACAAGCACAACTTTTTATACTCAAAAATCCTTTATTGAAATTTGTTCAAAAATATATAAGATTTCAAATTCATTTTCGAGCTTTACGGTTACCGATTTTTCACCGTTTTTCAATTAATCTCTCAGTCATCAAACGTCATCAATTTTCTCAATAATTCTCATTCACAATAGTCCTAAAATTATCAAAATAACCCCAGTTGTGATGTTCTTCCTAGCCGAACCATAATTCACAAGCAACAACAATAATTCAACAAAATTTCAACATAAACTTAATCAAATTCAACCAATACAACCACCTATCACATTAACATTTAATCAGTGAAAAATTACCAAACCCTACCTCTGTGAAGTGTAGAACATGCACAAGATACTGAAGGAGGTTTCTGATCGGTCAAACGAAACGAAAATGTCGAAAGCTCAGTGGTTCCTCCCCTCCTTTAGTTCGGCCGAACTGGTTCCTGGCCAGGATAGCTCCTGTAACACCCCCACGATCAGAATTTCATGCTTCCGGATGTGCCACTTTGATAGTAAGAAGTATTACAGCTACTTCATATACTTAATAATAAAATAGGAGCATTTGACTCAAAATGGTATTACTGATTTCTGATGCCAAGGCATCTTAGGCTAGTTTCACTAGCATTTTTCTGTTAGTTTTAGTTGTTTTATGCATTTTCTTGAGCTTAAAGTAACCAAGAATGGTTAAATGAATAACAAAGCAATGAACCATCCAAACAGTATGATTTTGATGCAAATTTCATGAGTTTTTAGTTATATTACTTGAATGCTATGAATGGAAGATTTCTCATGAAATTTTGCAAGACTTTGATGCAGTTGTTTGGATGATTTCAGGGAAGAAGAGGTTAGGCAAGGAAGCAACAAAATCAATAAAGGAAGCTTGAATATCACATGTGGAGCTTAAACGCCAAAATCATGAAAGCTGAGAAAAGCTGAAACTGGCGTTTAACCTCTAGTTTAACCTTAAACTGGAAGTTAAACGCCAGAAATGAGAAATGCACCAGGGAGCATTCCCACGTTTAAGCTCCAGTTTAACCTTAAACTGGAGCTTAAACGTGTTTGACCAAAATTTTCCTCCAGGGTTGCTTTCTTCATTTCCACGTTTAAGCTTCAATTTAACCTTAAACTGAAGCTTAAACGTGTTCGACCAAATTCACACTCCAGGGTTGCTTTCTTCATTTCCACGTTTAAGCTCCAGTTTAAGCTTAAACTGGAGCTTAAACGTGTTCGACCATTCCACACTCCGGGGTTGCCTTCTTCCATTTCCACGTTTAAGCTTCAGTTTAACCTTAAACTGAAGCTTAAACGTGTTCGACTATTTTACCCTCCAGGGTTGCCTTCTTCCATTTCCAAGTTTAAGCTTCAGTTTAACCTTAAACTGAAGCTTAAACTGCAACTTAAACGCCACTATTTGAAAAGGTTCCTGGGCCAAAGATATTGCAGTTTAAGTTAGCATTTGAGCACAAACATTAACTTAAACGTACTCTGGTATGAAACCCAATTGAATATCATGGTTTATGGGATTGGGCCTGAAGAATTGATGAGTCTGGAATTTCAATTTGTTGAGTCATGTGTCATTACTTGATTATCACTAAGTTGGCTCAATGAATGTTACAGAATTGGATCAGCAGCCTCATCAGGATTATGGATCATAAACCCAAAGCAAAAGGAAATCAGGGAAAGGCCTCAAAGCCCAAGAAACACAACAGAAGCTCAATTTAGAAAGTGTATAAATAGGATAGAATTTAAGTTAGAAAAAGAAACTTTGGATCATTTTTCGAGTTTTCATACTTTTTGTAATTGAATTCAGAGCTATGACTCACTAAACCCCTTTCATTGGGATAGGGAGCTCTATTGTAATTCAATGAATCAATAATAGTTTTTATCTTCTTCTTCAATCTTTTCTCTTGAATTTTGCTAGAAAGCTTCTCGATCTAATTCCATTGGTTAGTTGTCTTGGGAAAAAAACTATCCATAATTGGAATCCTTCGGAACCTTGGGAAAGGAATGGAGGATTCATGCTAGAGAAGCTTTCTCA
>NC_029774.3:66654242-66655089 GCF_000817695.3 Arachis duranensis | reverse complement strand
TATGGCGCCGTTGCCGGGGATTGGTTTTCGATTGACAATTCTCAAATTGGAAGTTAACTAGATTGAGCATTTTTTGTTTTGTTAATTCAGTTCAAGTTACTTGTTGAATTTAGTTTCTGCACTCTGTTACTTGCTTTCTTTCTTTATGCCTTTAAATTCAAGCAACTAACTCACTGACCCACTAACTATTTGAATTAATTCCTCAACTGCTCTAACTATACTCTTCCATTAACCAAGAGTATTTCACTTGTTTGCTGCCTGTGCTGTGTTCTTGTATGACAGGTAGGAGAGGAGAGACATCAACTCCTCCATATACAAAACCAGAGAGGACCCTTCATAAACTTAGAAGGGAAGCAAGAGGGAAGAGAATACTGAGAGAAGAAGAATCTGAAGGAGAATCTGAGGACAATTTTGAGGAAGCTCTAGATCTCAACATGGATAGAGAAGTTCACAACCATGAGAGAGCTGATGGAAACAATGCCATTCCCGAGAGGAGGGTTCTTGGTTCATACATAAACCCAACCTCTAGGAATTGTGGTAGCAGCATTCAGAAACCACCAATTCAGGCCAACAATTTTGAACTCAAACCACAGCTAATATCACTGGTGGAGGATCATTGTTCATTTGGTGGGAGTGCTAATGAAGATCCAAACCAACATCTCACAAAATTCCTGAGAATTTGCGACACTGTGAAGTCCAATGGAGTCCAAGAAGATGCCTATAAACTGCTCTTGTTCCATTTTCACTTAGGGACAAGGCAGCCAAGTGGCTGGAATCATTCCCAAGGGACAGCCTAACAACCTGGGATGAGGTGGAGAGCAAGTTTCTGGCACGTTTCTACCCCCCA
>NC_029774.3:66650503-66651802 GCF_000817695.3 Arachis duranensis | reverse complement strand
ACTCTTTTGCTGTTTCTTTTATTTGTTTCAATAAAAAGGTGAAGTAGTTTCTGTGCATTGCAAAGAATTAAGTTTGGTGTTTCACACCAAACAATGAATTCGTGGATCAATAATTCAAAGGGGAATGTGTGACTCTGAGTTTGGTGTTCCACCATACAGATCAACTGAACACAACAACCTTTGAATTATATGAAAGGAACAACCATTCTAAGCAATCACAGAAATGCTTAAAATCCTTAGCAGCAACTTCATTCCAAGGAGTATTCAAGAATTCAAAGAGCACAGGAGTAAGTAGGAGACTAAGTTTGGTGTTCACACACCAACTTAAGACTCAGACACTTGCCCATACATAGTTGAGCTAACCACTCAAGTGCTTGAGAAGCAAGCAACTTCATCACTCTTTGCAGGAAAGGAAACAAGGATCTTAGAAAGAACATGAAGCAACAACTAGGAGAAGAAGGAGAAATCAAATTGTTTCCTGGCAACAAAGAGAAAAACAAGGAATTTCACAAGGTGGTATTGTTTCTTGACCATTCTTTAAAAGACAAACAAAAGCATGCTTGTTCTGGTTTAAACTGTAATTGTTGAATCTTTCTGGAATGTGAAATTTCTAGTATGTTTGTCTGTTTACTGCTTTGAATAAAGTGAATGCCTAGATGTTTGGATACAACTTCACCTTCTTAAACAAATGCTTGCCATGCTTGTTCTGTTTCCGAAAATAAAAGAGAAGTTTGAACAAAAGTAACTTGGCTCAATTAGTGACAAATCAAGTAGAATTAAGTGGTGGTATGCATGCTTGATTGTTTAGTCAGCTCACTGAAAATTAAATGTAGAATTATCATTTTTGTGTAGAAGTTTGAATACTGTCTATGGATCTTGATGAATAAATGTCTTTGGCCATGAAAAAGAAAGAAAAAGAAGAAGAAAAAGCCACTGAAAAAGGGCAACCAAAAAGCAAAAAAAATTGAGAAAATAAGCTAGGCACCAATGGTTTGAACTTCTGAGACAAATGCCTGTGGTGTTTATGTATTAAGGATATGCTTGGATGAATAGGTTCTGAGGAGTGTTTCAACACTTGGTAACTTGGGTTAACTAACCCGGGATTATCAACCAAAAGTCCATTATCAAGAGCAACCTAAATACAAAACATTTAGTCACACAAAGAGGCGCTGGGCACCAATGTCTCAAGAAGAAATGTGAACTAAAATGCCTGTAGTGGATATGTGTAGTGCACTGATAAGAAAAAGAAAATGCCAAAGGCTTGTGCAACACATGACACTGAGCAAACAAGGAGCAAAG
>NC_029774.3:66649212-66649717 GCF_000817695.3 Arachis duranensis | reverse complement strand
GTTGCTTTCTCATTTCCACGTTTAAGCTCCAGTTTAACCTTAAACTGAAGCTTAAACGTGTTCGACCATTCCACACTCCGTAGTTGCTTTCTCATTTCCACGTTTAAGCTTCAGTTTAACCTTAAACTGAAGCTTAAACGTGTTCGATTATTTTTGCTCCTCCAGAGTGCTTTCTTCATTTCCACGTTTAAGCTTCAGTTTAACCTTAAACTGAAGCTTAAACGTGTTCGACCATTCCACACTCCGTAGTTGCTTTCTTCCATTTCCACGTTTAAGCTTCAGTTTAACCTTAAACTGGAGCTTAAACTGCAACTTAAACGCCACTATTTGAAAAGGTTTCTGGGCCAAAGATATTGCAGTTTAAGTTAGCATTTGAGCACAAACATTAACTTAAACGTACTCTGGTATGAAACCCAATTGAATCTCATGGTTTATGGGATTGGGCCTGAAGAATTGATGAGTCTGGAATTTCAATTTGTTGAGTCATGTGTCATTACTTGTTTAT
>NC_029774.3:66646964-66648987 GCF_000817695.3 Arachis duranensis | reverse complement strand
TCTTTTCTCTTGAATTTTGTTAGAAAGCTTCTCGATTTAATTCCATTGGTTAGTTGTCTTGGGAAAGAGACTATCCATAATTGGAATCCTTCGGAACCTTGGGAAAGGAATGGAGGATTCATGCTAGAGAAGTTTTCTCACAGTGAATTGGATTGGGGTTTGGATGGATATTGTGACATGTAATCCTACCAAATTGTGGTTCATGAAACTGTGTGGTATAATCAGTGATCGAGCATCATTTCTTCTTATGAACATTTAAACCAAGGGATTGGGAATTTGTTTGTTTTTAGAGAGAATTGGTGAGCTAAGGGATTGGGATCCAATCATATAAGATTGCCAAGCAAAATTCAATGAATGCATTGGTTGAGGAAGGGATAAAAATGTTTTGATTCGGAGATCTCAATATCTCCTGAAACCCAATGAATTCCCCATTTCTGATCTACACTTTCTCTTTACATTCTGCAATTAATTTCATGCAATCACCCTGATCCCTTTTTAATTTCAGCACTTTAACTTCTCGCTCTTTAATTCATGCAATTTAAGATTCCGCAATTCTCATCTAAATCTTGATTTCGCTCAACTAGAACAAACTTCTAATCCGAATTGCTCATTCAACCAATCCTTGTGGGATTCGACCTCACTCTATTGTGAGTTTTTACTTGACGATAACCGGTGCACTTGCCGGAAGGAATTTTTGCCGATTGTGCAATTTCCTAAATCGTAGCTATCAAATTTATGGCTATCAATTTCTTTGAAAACCGGAAAACTACTTTATCTTGAAAACAAACAAACATATAGCCAAACCTGACATATCCAGTAGCTAACTCGGACATTATCTCTCTGTTGCGTATTAATATCATTAGAGGAAATACATGCTCTGTTACCATTAGAGGGATTATGTGCCCTATCACCACTAGAGAAAATATGTGCCCTATCACCATTAGAGGGAATAGGTGCCCTGTCACCCATACAACCAGAGAGAAAACACATACTCATTTACCATATTCATTCTAGCTCATTCATAGTCATTCATAAGCCATACTTTAAAATCATAACCTCTTTTTTCATCATTTGCATCTATTGTCATCTTTTCTCCCGTTACACCTCTCACTTCATTCATCAATAATTCCAAATCAAACGTAATTTGTTTCTTAACAAATCACGCTCAAAATATAATTCTTTTCTTACCAAATTGAAACTCTGATGACAAGTCATCATATACCCATTTTTTTAGGCTAATTTCACTTGTTTTGTTAGCATTTATGCACTTTCTTGTATCCTAAGTAAGTGATTTGGAGTGAAAATGCACAACTTCTCTAAATCAAGCAACCACCATGAAATTAATGTTAAATCATGAGGTTTAAGCTAATTTTAATTGCATTTTAATTGATTTATAAGCCTCTTGAATTTAGTGATACTTTGAGTGGTTGTTTGGTTTATTATAGGGGAAGAAAAGAAAAGAAAATGAAAAGCGTGGCCTAAGAAGCGTGACACAAGAAAAGGAAAGCGTGGCCAAAGAAGGGAGAAGCGTGCCGCAACTCATAGTGGAAGCAACCTTGCCCTCCACAAGGGCAGAATGCCCTTTAGGAGGGCAGCATTAGGTGACCAAGCAAGCATAGGCAACTCTGCCCTGCCCACTCCAAGGGCAGAGCACAAAATGATGCATTGGAACCAAGAGTCGGGCTCCATGAGGAAGAAAATCAAGGAGAAAATATCAACTATGCATGCTACAAGGCTCGAGCAAGGGACCATGAGGAAGCCAAAGACTAAGGGTGACTAGCGTGCCAAAAAGCCAAGAGAAAAAGAAGCGTGTTTGCATCGGCCCAGGTTCGAACACGGGCGTGCAATATGGCAACCCTGCCCTGCCCTTGGGGCGGGCAGGGCAGCATCGTGTGTGGCGCACCAAGAAGCACCAACGCGCGCACCAATTTTCTCCCATGGCAGCACCAAGCGCGCGCACCAACTCACGTCCCTGGCGCACCAAACCTTTCCTGCCCTGCCCTTGGCGCGGGCAGGGCAGCAT
>NC_029774.3:66628194-66646873 GCF_000817695.3 Arachis duranensis | reverse complement strand
ATCCAAGAATAGAAAGTGTATAAATAGGACTTAGTTTGATGTAAAAAAAATTTTTTTAGCTACCTTTACTTTGAGCTTTGAATTTTTGCTTTCATTTGGAGCTTTTAACTTTTGTCTTTGAGCTTTCTTGAGAGACTTGTCCGAGAACTAAGAGGATCAAGGGAGAATTGATTGATCTCCTTCCTCACTTCTCTTGGGCAATTCTACTCTTCTGTTTTCTGAGCATTGGGTGTGTGAAATTGGGGAAATTCTGTCCCAATTCCCATTCAAGCTCTTTGCATTTTATTTTTTGCATAATTGAATTCCAAATCTGTTCTTCTACTGCTTCATCTTTAATTTTCTGTTAATTGCTTAGTTAATTCAGATCTGGGAAGGAAATTGGGTTTTAGGATTTGCTACCTAAGCCCTTGGAACCCTGAGATCACAATTTCACTTTTGGTTCTTCTGAGAACCTCTGCTACATTTCATTTGAATTCTGCTTGAATGCTACTTGTTTCTGATTTACTTTCTGCTCAACCATTTACTGCAATTTACACCTTCTTTGTTTAGATCTTACAATCCCATTCCTCAATTCCCTTTTACTTTCTAGCAATTTATCTTCCTTGCCATTTAAGTTACTGCAATTTAAGTTTCTTGCACTTTAAGTTTCAGTCATTTACTTTCTTGCTCTCTAAGATTCTGCAATTTTACAATTCTGTTCTTCAATTTACTGCACTTTTCCCTTCCCCATTTACATTTACTATCATTTAATTTCTGTTAAACACAAATCACTCAACCAAAACTTGATTCGCTTGACTAAACCACCCACTAAACTAAAATTGCTCAATCCTTCAATCCCTGTGGGATCGACCTCACTCATGTGAGTTATTATTACTTGATGCGACCCGGTACACTTGCCGGTGAGTTTTGTGTTGGATCGTTTTCCACACATCAAACTCAACGAATAATATTTTCTTAATAAATCATACGCAAAACACAAAAATTTTCTTAATAAATCAAAATCACATACGTAATTATTTTCTTAACAATCAAACTCGAACATAATTCTTTTCTAAATATTTCAAACTAGAAACATACTTCTTTTCTCAAAAAATCAAACTTAAAACAACTATTTCTGTAATAAATAGAAATCAAATAATATGATTCTTAAATCCAATTTTCCTTTTAAAGAATGCTTCAAACAAATTCTCAGAGTTTTATAAAACTTCAGCAGCATCTTCCGTAAAACTCGAACTATGCCACCCTTACGGGTCCCATCAAAACCACATTTTCCAACCCATTCTCAACCAGCTTCAATATCAAACCATTATAAAATATCAAATCCTTTCTATTTTTTAAACCAGTTTTGATATCAAAATAGGTTCGTTGTCAAACCATTTCAAAATAAATTTATCTCTCTGATTCAATTTATTTCCAATAAATCAAACTCATTTCCAATATCAAAACATTTATAAAATCAAACAAATTAAAAATCAAATCATTTTCATATCCAATTCTCAGAGTCATTTCTGATAATTCAAACAAACCAATTCTAATATCCTCAAATCATCCTATCATAATCCAGAAACCAAATTCAATAATCTAGTCCAACAATGACCAGTTCAACAATCTAAAACATATCAGAATATTCAACAAATAGTTCAAACACTTCAACTCAATTCATAATTACTCACGCAATTATAAAAATATATTTTTTATACTATTATCGACTTATAACAACTCTTGAAAGTGAAATGAATTTAAGAAAACACCCTTAACTTAACTCGTTGAAACTCACAAAATAAAATGCATCAAAGAAACCCCTTTTCTCTCAGCCCGCACTCAGCGGTAGCTGCAACCACAGCTCCACTACACCCACAGCCACAACAGCAACTTAAAATCACCAACATGCAATAACCGAGATTCGATCCTAAGACATTAACGTCGTATTTATAAACTCACAACTGTCACTAAGACATCCTCAACACTCTATTTTCTTTTCTGTTTTTAATATAGTAAAAAAAATTGGAATTGCGTAAACTTTATGTCCAGGCGTTCATCTTGAAATAAGCTTTCTAACAAACCAAAGATCGTAATTTTCTAGTTTCCCTAGCCCTAGGAATAGAGGAAAAACCGTGACTGCTCTCCAGTGCGTAAAACCAGAAAAACAGCAACAGCATGTGATATTCAAAATTCAATATAAAATTTAAGTTAAATCCAATGACTTTAAAAATTTATATGAATTAACCTCACTCATCCAGGATTCCTTTCCAATTAATTCCAGGTCAATATCATTTTTAATGAAGGAGTTATGTAACTCGGAAGTTGAGTAGTTTCCTGCAGAATTCTATTTAAAAGTCAATGAACATATCCTCTTCCAAGTTCCATAACTCACTCATTAAAACATGGAAAACCCTGAAATTTAAATAATATATGTTAAACATACTCAACGTTCACCTCCAATTGATTGCATCTCAATATCACTTCAGAATTAAAAATTATAAAGTCTCAAAGTTACTGACATAGAAAACAAAACCTGATCTTTACTGCATAATACATCTTATTTAAGAAATCTATATCTTTAAAACCACAACTCCACTAATTCTGAATTTTTATTAAATTAAAGTGATAAGACTATAGTTTCATTTAAAATTAATTTCACTTAAAAATTCAGACTGGAGAATTTTCAATAGAGGAATCAAGTTGCTACTGTGTCAAGCGTTCTGCAGAAAACTCAGATTTGACATTCATAATTCAAAAATTCACCATAAATCATAAACTTAATAAAAACGTCTCAAATTCACTAGTCTAGCTTCCTATATCCCCAAGCTTAATCCAGACTTCGTCCCATACAATTTCAATCATCATAGAATTAGTTATAGATTTTCAAAGTTTCCGACTTCGTTTGAAATTAATACAGAAAATCAAGTTTTACATTTTAACTTTGAAAAATCATAACTAGTTCTATAGTTAATTGAAACTTCTCAAAATTGAATTCCAATAACAACTTTTATCATAGTTTACTTAGCCTTTACTCTCATATCATTTCGATCATTATTGAATAACTGATTCACTTCCAAATTTGTCTTTTAATTTCAAAAATCAGATTTTCAGCAATTAGTTCAGCATTTCAAGATTCAGTCTTCCAATTATTCCTTAAATCCAATTTCAATTAATCACTAACTAAGTCCAATACAGTAAACCAGCTCAACAGCAACAATTTCAATTTGATTCATCAAGGTACAGAAATCACAATAATTTCTCATCAAACAATTCACAATTCAATTTCACAAAATCAACAATTTCAACCAAAGTCCCAATCCAAATCTCAATCATTCCAATCATAATTTCAGCCACAATTCAACATTCATATAATTAATCAATTACTCACAGCTATTAAATCTATTTGCAGTTATTATTAAACCTTGTAGGCATTCTTAAATTAAAATCGTTTTAAACCCCCTACCTCGATTAGACAAAATTTGATAATTAAGCACAGCCAACCCCTCTTTTATCTTAATTCGTAGCAGCATCAGACTCGAACCAAACTAGCAACAACAGCAGTAGCAGCAACTCTAACAGTTCTTTATTATCACCAACACTATCACCTTTGATAGTTTCATCAGCAAACAGGGAAGGCATAGCAGCAGCGTTAAACAGAGACATAGGTTTTCCTTACTTATAACAGAGAAGACTAAGAAATAAAATGGAAGCAGAGTAAGGATTAAAGCATACAGGTTCAAGAATAGGAGAATCAGAATCAGAACAAGAAGGTTGGTGCTGTTTGACTCTGGTGACAGTGCACGACTCACCAACGACCCTGACAGCGGCGAAGATCATTTCTCCCTCTCCTCGGCATGTATTCTGCGATGGTGACAGCTTGGAGTGGACTCCGCCCACGACCAGAGGCACGGCGGCGCAGCCTTAAAAGTGGCTACGAGGCTAGCAACAGCAAGGCAGTTCGATGGTGATAAAGGCGCAACGGAGGCACAGCGGCGCTACTCTTCACACATGAGCTCTCCTCTCCTCTGGTATGCGATGACAACGGCGCTAATCGAAGCTCCATGGACGGCGGCGATAGAACCCTACCAATGGCAGCGGCGGAAGGGTCGCGTTGGAGGCACAGCGACGTCCCCTTCCTCTCGGCCTTGGCTCGCGTTACGACGTCGTATTCTCTTCTCCGTGGCAGTGTTGACGGTGGTGGAACGGGCTTGGCATGACGACCTGCAAGATGGTGGCGGTGCGCGATGAGGACGACGGTGGCGGCAGTCAAGCGCGACAGCAGCGGCGTCTTCTTTCTCTTCTTCCCGTAAATCTCTTTCTCTGCTCTATGTTGTGTGACCGTTGGGGTAAGGAAGTGTGGCTGGTAGCTGTTGAGGGTTGGAGGAAATTAGGTTAGGTTTTCTGATTTTTATTTGGGAATTAGGGTTGGTGATTTGGGAATTTAAGGTTAGAAATTAGGATTTTATAAAGGAATATAGATAGATATGAATAGATATTTTGATAAAATTTTAAGATAGAGTAATTTTAAAATTAAATATACTCTCTTAAAGATATTTAAGAACATTATTTATCAACATATTGTTAAGTTGAATTAATTATTTCTAATTTAAATTATAAAATAAGTATATTAATCACATATTTATAAAATATAGTTTAAACTCAATACTAATTATTCAAAATAAATGATATCACTTTTTATTATTTTTCTATCACCGAAACTTTAATTTTAATTTACAAAATATCTAATTATAATAATATTACTTAAACTTAATATATTTATAAAAATTCATTTAATCATTCCTAATAAATTAATTTCTAGGAGCTCAAACTAATAAAATAAACCATAATTTATCCATAATAGAATTTATTTAAATTAAATTATATAATTTTCAAACTATATAAAATAACCATCTACAAAAATTTACACAAAAATATTAATTGAATTAACTCCAAATATTAGTAAACTAATTTAATTACTCTTAATTGATTGATTTATAAAATAAGATATCAAATTAATAAAATAAATCGTAACTTCTTTAGAATAAAAGTTACTTAAATTAAATTATACAATTCTTTTTTATTTTTCAATTACTAAAATTATACAAAATATTCCATTATAATAAGATTACTTAAGAATATTAATTGATTCAAAATAAAACTATCTCAGAATCTATTTAATTATTTCTAACAAAATAATTTCTAAAATTATAAAATTTAAACTTAACAAGATAAAATCAAAATTTATTTATATTTAGATTTTCAAAAATGTGGGATGTTACATAATTTCTAGCGATTAATGGTCTGATTTGTCTTGGATGAAGATGTTGCCTGTTTGATTAAAATAATGTCAGATTTTGTCAAAATGGAGATTTCTGATTGGTTTAATTTGAAATGATTTTAATGTTTGAAAGTCTAGATTCAATTTTATTGGAAACTGATTTGGTCTTAAACCCGTTGGAGAAGGTTGACGATTGGTTTGGTTGGGACCCGAAAAGGGTGGCAAAGTCCAAGTTTTATCGGAGGTGCTGCCGAATTTTCGATAAAAACTGAAACTTTGTTTGAAATGTTATTTAGAAAAGGTTTGAATTTGAGAACTTGTAGTATATGATTTATTAAGAAAATGGTTATGTTTTGAATTTAATTTATTTGAGAAAATCATATATTTTGAGTTCGATTTATTCGGAAAAGGATTACTTTACGATTTTAAATTACCTAAGAAAAGTATTATGTTTTAAGATCAATTTTATATAAAAAGGGCTTATGTTTTGAGTTGGACTAAAGGATTTCATTTAGATGAGCTTTAATGAATTTACAAGAAATTGGACTTTGATTGAATGATGCCGTTTTATGATATTTTGGAAAAAAGTTGAAAGAATTGGTTTCAAGAATGAAATTGAGATTGGATCTTGGGTTTTAAATTGGTTTGGAACTTCTAAATTCAAATGGTTTAGTTTTGATTTGGTTTAGAAACTTCCTTTGCATAATTCAAATTAAGAACACCATGATTTTTAAGAATTTTTACTGAAATTGAGAAGAATAAAGTCGGTTGCTTTCCCTTAAACTCTTCAGAATCTGCTGAGGAATTTTATGCCCAAGTCCTGATTTAGAATGATTTTTGAAATAAGACATTGAGCCTCATTGATTCTGGATATTATCGAGGATGATGAGTTATTGTTCGGTAGGCGTAAGGACCGGGTTCGTCCCGCTTGCGCTGAGTTGTAAGCATAAGGGCCAGGTTCGTTCCGCTTATGTTGACAGATTTGTTATTGATGAGATATTATTTGGTGGGTGTAAGGGCCAGGTATGTCCCACTTATGCTGAGAAATGTGAGGTCGGAGGCAGAGTATCCCGCTCATATCCTTTTGGATTACAGGAGTGTGCAGGCACTGACATCCTGAACCGTGTGGCGGGCACGTTATCCCAAAAGGTTTCCATTTAAACGTGACCGAAAGGCAACATTCCCACGGGAATGTGTCGAGTTGACAATTGAACCGACAATTTGATATCACAGCCAGTAGGACAGACATTCATCATTTGTATCTATGTGACATTGTTTGGGTGTGCATATTGTAATTGGTTTGCCTATGTGAATACTTATGTTAACTGCTAACCATTATACTTTATGTAATTGCTCTTGATTGTGCTTGAACCAGATTAATTGTGATTGTGTTTGAATTGATTGGTTTGTGATGAATTGGTTGATGACTGAGTTGTTTGGGTCGGGGGCCATGTTGGATTGGATGGGCCTGAGGCCGTGATTGGTATGTTTGAGGTCTAGTTATATGTAAAGTATCTAATTGGTTCAGCATAGACTTAATGAACCCATACTTGGAACAGGATGATCATTTATACCGCGTAGGTAACTACTTTCATGTTGTGGTCTAGTAAAGTATGAGAAATCAAACTCTTACAGCATAGACTTAATTGAACCTATGCTTGGGACATGTTGGCCATTCGTACTGTCCAGGAAAAACTTTTGAGCTTTTACAAGGAAAAAGGTTTTATTATTTTGAGAAATTTATCAAGATTCCTTTAAAACATATTTTTGAATTTTTGAATGTGAACCTAAGTGCTTTGACAATGTACATAAGACGAACAATGATCACTGTACCTTAAAAATAGTTTTATATTACGTATCTTGTTATAGCAATTCTGTAACCCTATAGTGAGAACCCTTTCGAGGACGATGTTCTCACTCCCCTACAAGTTTTTTCTTTTAAAGATATGGATGACAAAGTTTCAGAGAAATTTATTAGTTTTTCTGTTATTCGGTGTTTTTGTATTATCTTACTTATTATTTTTCCCTCGCCTTTATCTTTACCAAATTTGTAAGAGGGATAGGAATTGATGATATGTATGCTTATAAGTTTATTCTTATGTATATGTTTTCAATGGAAATGTTTTTTTACAAGGATATATGATTTTAAGTTTTAAACAGGCTCATATTTTAGTATTAAATATATTTAGAGTTGTCATAATATCCAAGCTATCAAAGTGGCCCAGCCAGAAGCGTGATGTTCTGATAGTGAGGGTGTTACATGGGTACTCCTTCCAAATATTCGATTTGAATTCTTAGGTGTGTTCTCCAATTCTAGCTCCATCCTCGGCATCCTATACTAATGTAACTCCTCCTCTGCATAACTGTTTGGCAATGGTATCATATTATAAATTCCAACCGAGGTTACTTGAAGCCTTAGATCCTCTCTTAGTTGCACTAGGTCAAGTTCTAATATGTGATTGACATCAGAAGTGTACTGCTGAAACTGAGATGTGAAATACGTCGTACCGGTTCGAAAGATGTAGGATTAGAGTTACCCGATATGCCAATGTCTCAATTCTCTCCAAAACCTGAAATAGTCCGTCCTTGCCATTAATTCAGGTCCGCATAACTCGTCTATCATCTTTTCGTAGTGAGACTCTTAATTTGAATTTACGTAGCTTTTCTCTGTTGTCTCGGCTATCGAATTCAGGAACTAAAAGTGTTCGATGTTCCAATTTCCAATCAATATAGAGAAATTTAATGCCCCGTGAAGCCTCACCTTCATCCTGATGTATAGTTTTGTTAATATCCCCGATAAATTGTTTGCACCGATGGACGGAATGGACTTGGTCACTTGATCCACGATTACCTAACAGCATCACCTTTTCTCCTAGACCTCGGCAATCTATTACGAAAACAATAGCTACCCTTCCTCACTTTCAGTGTAGAATCTTCAATGGTTGCAGCATTTTGAATGGCTTTTGTGGGTCACTCTTTACTTTCTCATGCATCAAACACGCAATCTCATGCATCGCCACTTCGTTCTTCATTTCTGGCCGCACAAAATATTTTCTTCGATTCGTGGTACATTTTTGTAATTTCAGGGTAAATTCAGAAATCCTCTCTTGTGCGCTTTAGATAATAGTTTTTCGTCTCAACCTCCGATTTCGACACAAAATTCTCTCTTGGTATCTTCTTGATTCAACAGGCTTCAATACCCTTAGTAAATCCTTATCACCATTATTGCGCTCGCTAAGTTCTCGACCTTACGATCTCTATTAATTCGTAATTGGTTCAATCTGATACCTCCATTGACTATATCAACACCCAATTTAAGAACTTAACTTAAATAACAGTTCTTTCTCTTTGGTCATCCAAGCAGTACGAAAAAACTTCCGGCTCAGGCGTCTGTCACCACTTCACAATGTTGTATTCGCACGCATCCTAAACCCCTCTGATAATGCATCGTAATAATTCCGAGTAGTTAATTTAGTTTGGGTATTTTGACTACTTACACAGAGGTTAATCTTTCTCTCGAGATTCGAAAGCTCTCTTCACATTTAGGAATCCATACAAATGGTGCATTTTAGCGTGTTAACTTACTCATAGGCATTACGGTCGGTAAGAATTTAAAGCTCCAAAACTCCTCCCAATGGCGCACACTTACATGTTTCACCTTTCGTGTCCCAAAAGTCTTGCTCTAAGGAATCGACGTCTCAATGGTTACAGCTAGGATTCATACACGATACTAATATAAGCTCGATTTGATTTTCAAAAAGACATTAAGTTTGAAAGACGAACGAACAATACGAACGATCTTCGTGAGAAATCAGAAAGAAAATCTTGTATACGGTCAAATAGAGTTGTACCAAGATAATGGAATACACAAGAAGGGGAACCTAGGTGCATCTCTAGAAAAGATTTCAAATCAAGGACATTTCGTAGAAAGAACAGAGCGTATAAATTCAAAAGAAGTCTCAACTGACTTTGAAGAATATGGTTTGCGAATAAGAGCAACTCTTCTTACAGCAAGTCCCCAAGATCCAATGATTACGTGATTATATTATGACAAGCTCAGGCTCATCCAGGAAGAAACAAGATTCATGTGCGTAAAGAGTAAAACTGGAAAGATGATCAAGTCATTTAAGAAGAACTCCGGATAGAGTTTCAACGTAGGTTCCAAAGAAAAGTTTAGATCGAGTCGCAAAGATTCGGTGGCAGATTCCCTCTCGCATAAAGCTTCCTGCCGTTCTCTTTCTTCTTCTATGGCATAACCGGCACTTCCCACTGAGAAATAATTGGTCAAACAATTCCCTCTTCTAGTACTCCTTTCAACTCAATCCTAAGTTCTACCAATTATAATGGTGTCTTCACTTGTGGTACAATCAAAACTGACTCGGCTTTTGACACTAAGTCTATCGCAAACTCACTTTCTCTCTGAGATAGGTATTTTGGTACACCTTCAATAATTACTTCAAAACTTTCTTGCAATAGGAATTCGACGTCATCTTCACTCGCCTCTTAAATGATTAACAACTAAAGGTTGAATCTGTTCCACTCCCTTTCCTCGTAGCTTACCGTCACTGGATTTTAAACGATAACTCCGCGTAGCTCTTAATAGTTCTGATTCCTTAGGTATAATCCACCCTGCTTCCGCTGCATCACTCTGATTTTTATCCTTCAAGAGCCTAGCCACTCCTCTAGGTTAATTAAAGTTCACTCTGTCTCAACAACTAATAGTCTTCAACTAATCATCGACTTGGACTTCACGATTATGAAAATTTGTCACGATTATGAAAATTTATCATGCATCACGAATGAATATTACAAATTAATGGTATGCAAGGAAGTTAGAAATTCAACTGCTAGTTTACAATTACCTCGTGTATGAGAATCAAATTCGGTTGCATCCCGGCATTCTCTGTATGGACAATTCCAAGACATATGCCCTGGTCTCCCACACTTGTAACATACGCCTAGTCCGGCCCTACATGGTCTATTTGGATGATACTTTTTGCATCTCGGACACTTTAAGTCTTCCAATTGAGTACTAGTTTGCTCCTCTGAATCCTGTCCCTAATGGTTATCGTTTCTTTGGTCATTATTCTGGCGTTGAGAATGTGAAGTGACAAAATGATCCTTCTTGAAACTTTGACTCCTTGGTGTAATCTTCTTTCCATTTTTCTTTGTGGAAGATTCTCAGATATCACTCCTTTCCACCTCGGTCCTTCTTGGGCTTTCTCCCGTTGATTGACCTGTGTTAGTTAACTCCGGATAACCCATTACCTTCACTGGTATCATTGTACTCCGAACATTATTTTCACCTTCATATTCATTACCACTGGCATTGCCAATTCTAGTTTATGGTTCCATCCTATCCATCGCTCGGCTGGTCGCTGCAGCAACAGCATTAATGGCAGCAGCAACACTCGTCATCGCAGTCTCGAAATCGGTCAAACTATCTACCGATATGGTTACCTCGTTACCAGTCCATCTCCGACCTCGACTATTCCCACGTTTGCGCCCATAAGATGCCATTTGGTTCTTGTTCACACCAAACAAGTGATATAGGAATGAACTGCTCTAATACCATAATGTAACACCTTACCACACAACACTTTACACCTAGGATGTAAAACAGCGGTGGCGGGATGCTACGACTCAAAAATAAAAAAAACTTATATATATAATAATATTGAAAAAGATATAATATACGAGGAGCCTTGAAACCGGGTAAAACAAATTCACAAAATTAAAAGTGCAACACTCAAGATTAAGGATTACTAGCGTACGAAGAAAGCTAGAGTTCAAAAACATATATATATAGAAAGTAAGAACAGAGGGTCAAAAGTACAAAATAACAAACTCCTAACTCAGCCTGCGAAACCAAGGCTGGTCAGAGAATATTTACATACATATATACTTAACCCAAAACCCAAAATACATACATATATAATAAATCCTGGTTCTCCATAAAGCTTAAGAAGTGAAAAATATAACAAGTTATCAGGAGAGTTCTATACATATAATCATATATAAACTATATATCAGAATAAACTCCCAAAAATCCACTTTGCTGCAGAATTGCAGACGCCTAGCGAGGTGTCTCCTGACCTGCATCTGAAAACCACAAATATCCGTATAGAATGAGAATCGAGGGTTCTCAGCATGAAAAATGATTGCTCATAATTTTTGAAATTGGAAAGGAAGAAATTGGAATACAAAAGTGATTTCCTTACCTAATTATTGACTGGGCTTTGTAGAGCTAGACGTTGCGGATGTGTAGCCATAAACGGTACGACTATTAGAGCTCGGAGCAGAAAGTTTTGTGATATTGAAGTGGGAGTTAGGTTATCAAGCTCTCCCTCCCATTGTTGCATGCTCCAAGGGTTTCTCTATGAAGAAGAAGGAGAATGAGCTGATGCTCATTAATTTAAGGGAGTTGGTTGGGCCCACGGGCTCAGTTTGGGCTCGGTTCGACTGGTTCGGCCCAACGTTGGGTTGAAATTAGTGTCAAAATTCTTGTTTTAATTAGCTTTATCCTATTTTACTATAAAATTTATATTTTTAATTTCTTTTATTAAAAATTAATTTATTGGTTAATTACTCGCTAATTTTGTGGGGTTTACAAGCACAGCTATTGCTATAGTCTCTATGGAAAACCTCCGTCATGCCACCGCTATTGGTGTCCCTTGCCGTCTATTGGAGGTAATCACGTCGTCGCTATCACCACAGCTGAGGTCCACCGCAACACTGTAAGGTTGTTGTCCATTTTTCCTTTCGGTTATTTGTTATGTTACTAAACCCTAACTCTACCGCTATAGGTTTCACTGCTGCTTCCTATTACCACCACGCTTCCACCATTCTGCAGCCACCATTAGAGGTAATTTTTTGATAGTTTTTGTATTTTTTTAGTTTTTTGTTTGTTTAGGATTTCATTAGGTAATTTATTAAATTATTGATTAAATTTTTTAATAAAGTGTGTGATTAGGGTTTGTTATATTAATTTATTATAATTAAAAATTAAATAATATTACGTTAGCTAGAGTGTAAGTTAGGGTTTGTTTTGAGTTGATGGTATTTTGGATGATTGTTATTTTTTTGAGTTTATTGTTGTCTGACTTAATTATTTTTTGAGTTAATTGGTATTGATTATGTTTTAATTCTCTGAGTTAATTTTAGCTTGTTAATTTTATAAGTTAATTATTGACTTATTGTTAATTGTTGTTAATTTTTGAGTTTATTATTGTCTGGGTTAATTATTTTCTGAATTAATTTTGTTGAGTTGATTATTGTTAATTTTACTAAGTTTGTTGTAATTTACTCATTTGAATATATGAGTTTTGATTTGTTTGTTCAATTACAATTTGTGTGTTGATTATGTTTATAGTTTTTAATTGAAGGTGTACAGCTGCCTGCTATTCCAGAAAATGCGCCTGTAAACAGTAGGTTTATGATGCAAAACTTCCAACTAGGTTTATAAGTTGCTGCAATTGTATAAGTTTAAATAGATATACCATTTGAGAGACATACATATGTATGTTAGTGGATTACTTAGAATCTTAAATAGATATACTATTTGTATAATTAATTTTAATTTTCAATATTTTATTGTCTAAAGAGTTTCAACTATGCAATTTACTTAGCCACAATGAGGTATCTTAATTTTCATATCAAACCTTATGTAAGTTCATTTTTTTGGATTTAGAGTATATGTTTATAGTGCTACTTTTTTCATACACGAGTAATTTTTATTTTTCTTCTTTATTTTTAAACTTTGATGTATGAACTTATTAGTGAACTTTTAACAAAAAATGACAGACAAATTACTTTAAAAAATTGTAAAAATTTTGTTGTTTAAAAATTATTGAATTTAAACATTTAAAATTATATATTGAATTTTTAAACAAATTTAAAAAAATAAAATTTAAAATTATTGTCGGATTTATAGGGGAATAAATCCGATAGTAACAAGCTCTAGAATTTTGCAAACTAAAAGATAATATTCGCCGTTAAGTTCGCTGGTAATTAGCAGCGGACAAATTTCTTTGTAGTGATAGTTATGGCCTTATGGAAGTCCAAGAACCATGTTTGGTTCTGGATTTAGGAGAACCTCTAAAATTTAAAACCCAATAGTTTGACAAGTACAAAAGTAAAAAATCTGCATAATCGTTGTTTATTTTCACCTAACCTAGAAGTATTAAAAGACCCAGCGAGTTCGGTTAGTAGATTAGACTGGACTTGTATTCGAACCAGCCAAAGGTGGTCAAATCCATTGAAAATTGGCCAGTTTGTACTTCAAACCGCACTAGACCTGCCGCGAGTCCACGGTGCACGCGCGGGATGTCAAACCATCGTAGGAGCTCCCTCCACTACAATCCCAAAAATGTTGATAACAGGGTTCGAAGATGGGGTAGCATGTGCACACAACCTCCCATTGCCATTAAACTAACTTGTTTCTTACTAATATATATGACTAACTTGTTTCTTACTAATATATATGACAATATATATATATATATATACCAAACCATGAATGAATTTTTATCTTTTTTATCCTTTTAAGCATGCATTCACATGGATACCAAACAAGTAACAACACATGGTATACAAATATATTGATATATTGATATTAATTGTGTTATCTTTTATTTTTTTCTTGTTCATTTAAATTGAAAAAATATTTTGTACTAATGACTAATTTATTATCTCTTTTTACAATATAAATTATATCTAAGAATTGATATTTAATTGTTATTAATATATTTTTGAAAATATGTATTTAATTTTTAATTTAATTTTATTTTTATAATTTTATATTCTTATTTAATTATGACCAAGTCAATAAAAAAAATCAGTAACTCACCAGTTGAACTAGTGACCCAACCATATGACCGGATCAATTATCGGTTCGGTTTTGATAACTATGGTTGTATCCAATTCATTTATTTTTTGTTAATTTAAGATCGAATTCAAATACTTAAAATAAACTTAATAAACTATTAGAATTAAGTTTGGATCAAATTAAACCAGTTCTGTGCGTACTCGGAATACGTACTCTTAGTGCTCTCCTAATAAGGTTCCTAATGTGCTCTGCTAGGGTTTCTATAGCACCCTATTAGGGTTCCCCCTTCTTTCTTCTAATCAATCTCACCCAGCATATATCACTTTTCTTCCTTTCTTCCATCCCATCCACCCTCATCTAAATCTATTATCTTACTTATATTCTAATTTCATCCAAAATCTTTGTGTTTTTACAATGAGTGCCCAAAATATGAAGAAAATCTATCTTGAGGAGAACTCTAATGATGCTGTGATGGTGGAGGGTGCCAGCCTTCAAATGGCACCCATGGAGCCATGAAGCTGCTAGTTTGGAATTGTTGAGGTTTGAAGAGACCCCTAATAATCCACAATTTAAAAGGGATTTGTAAATCCCACTCTCCCAAGTTTGTTTTTCAATGTGAAACTAAAAACCAACCTCGACAAGTGAAAGCAAAGCTTAAATCTTGTAGTTTCAAAGATTGGTTCATTGCGGATCCATCGGAAGTTGCCGGTAGCCTTGCTTTGGCATGGAAGGAGAGATGCAATGTTTATATTATTGGTGCACGAAATTGCAATCACACTTTTGCAATCCCGCACAACTAACCAGCAAGTGCACTGGGTCGTCCAAGTAATACCTTACGTGAGTAAGGGTCGATCCCACGGAGATTGTCGGCTTGAAGCAAGCTATGGTTATCTTGTAACTCTTAGTCAGGATATCAATAATTATCAGGATTGATTGTGAAAAGTAAAAGAACATGAAATAAGTACTTGTTTTGTAGTAATGGAGAATAGGTTGAGGTTTTGGAGATGCTCTATCTTCTGAATCTCTGTTTTCTGATGTGTGGAAAACGATCCAACACAAAACTCACCGGCAAGTGTACCGGGTCGCATCAAGTAATAATAACTCACATGAGTGAGGTCGATCCCACAGGGATTGAAGGATTGAGCAATTTTAGTTCAGTGGGTGATTTAGTCAAGCGAATCAAGCTTTGGTTGAGTGATTTGTGTTTAACAGAAAGTAAATGACAGTAAATGTAAAGGGGAGAGGGAAAATTGCAGTAAAATAAAGAACAGAAGAGTAAAAGTGCAGAAACTTAAAGAGCAAGAAAGTAAATGACTGAAACTTAAAGTGCAAGAAACTTAAATTGCAGTAACTTAAATGGCAAGAAAGAAAGTGCAAGAAAATTAAATTGCGGTAACTTAAATGCAAGAAAGGTAAATGGCTTGAATATAAAAGGGAATTGAGGAATGGGATTGCAAGATATAAACAAAGCAGAAGTAAATTGCAGCAAGAGATTGAGCAGAATTTAAATTAGAAGCAACAAGCACTCAAACAGAATTGAAAGGAGATGCTGCAGAGGTTCACAGAAGAACCCAAAATAAGTTGTGATCTCAGGATCCCAAGGGCTTAGGTAGCAGAGCCTAAAACCCACTTTCCTTGCCAGATCTGGATTCACTAAGCAACTGACAGAAAATTAAAGAAGAAGCAATTGAAGAACAGAATTTGAATTTAATTATGCAGAAAATAGAGTGCAGAGAGCTTGAATGGGAATTGGGACAGAATTTCCCCAATTTCACACACCCAATGCTCAGAAAACAGAAGAGTAGAATTGCCCAAGAGAAGTGAGGAAGGAGATCAATCAATTCTCCTTTGATCCTCTTGGTGCTCGGACAAATCTCTCAAGAAACCTCCTTGATCCTCTTAGTGCTCGGTCAATTCTCTCAAGAAAGCTCAAAGACAAAATTTCAAAGCTCCAAATGAAAGCAAAAATTCAAAAGCTTAAAGTAAAGATAGCTAAAGGTCCTAATTACATCAAACTAAGTCCTATTTATACACTTTCTATTCTTGGATAGTGGGATTTGGATGGGCTTTTGGATTGGTGAAGAAATGAATTCAAAATAATTTTTAATTTGAATTTTGGCCCAAAAACCACTCCCAGGAGGCTGCCCTGCCCTTGTGGAGGGCAGGGCAGAAAATTGATGCTTGGTGCTTGGAGTTGGGTGCGGCCATGTTGCATGTTGGTGCGAGTTGGTGCGCGTTTGGCGTGAGTTGGTGCGGCCAGAGGCTGCCCTGCCCATGCCAAGGGCAGGGCGGGAAGGCTGATGCGCCAGGATGAGACGTGCGCGCGCTTGGTGCTGCCAGATGCGAAGGTTGGTGCGCCAGGAAAGGAAATTGGCACGCCAGGATGTGCGTTGGTGTGTGGGAGGCTGCCCTGCCCGCGCCAAGGGCAGGGCAGGATCGGTTTGGTGCGCCAGGGATGGAACGCGCGCGCCAGGATCGTGCCAAGGAAGGAATTGGTGCGGGAATGCGCGCGCCAGGATCGTGCCAAGGAAGGAATTGGTGCGCCAGGAATCAATTTTGGTGCGCCAGAAAATTTTGTGTGGTGCGCTATTCCAATTGCTGCCCTGCCCGCGCCAAGGGCAGGGCACGATCCTTCCTTCAAGTCGTGGGTTCGATCCTGGGGGCTTGCAAACACGCTACTTTTTCTTTTGATTTCTTGGCACGCTAGTCACCCTTAAGGCTTGGCTTCCTCATGGTTCTTGGTTCGAACCTTGTGGCATGCATGGGAGCTATTTTTCCTTGGATTTTCTTTCTTGAGGTGCCCGATCCTGCTCTCCACAAGGGCAGGGCAATGTTCTCTTCTCTTGGCTCCAAGGCACCATTTTGTGCTCTGCCCTTGGAGTGGGCAGGGCAAGGTTGCCTTTTCTTGTTTGGTCACCAAATGTTGCCCTCCCAGAGAGCAGTCTGCCCTTGTGGAGGGCAAGGTTGCTTCTCCATTGTAATGCGGCACGCTTCCCCTTTCCTTTGCCACGCTTTCCTTTTCTTGCGTCACACTTCTTAGGCCACGCTTTTCATTTTCTTTCCTTTTCTTCACCTAAAATAAACCAAACAACCACTCAAAGTATCACTAAATTCAAGAGGCTTATAAATCAATTAAAATGCAATTAAAATTAGCTCAAACCTCATGATTTAACATTAATTTCATAGTGGTTGCTTGATTTAGAGAAGATGTGCATTTTCACTCCAAATCCTTTACTTAGGATGCAAGAAAGTGCATAAATGCTAACAAAACAAGTGAAATTAGCTTGAAAAATGGGTATATGATGACTTGTCATCACAACACCAAACTTAAACCTTGCTTGTCCCCAAGCAAGCATCAACTGTCTTCTTCTTCATGCACGCAAGGCTCCTTCCATGGCAAGCTGTATGTAGGGTTTCACTGTTGTCAATGGCTACCTCCCATCCTCTCAGAGAAAATGTTCAACGCGCCCTGTTACAGCACGGCTATCATCTGTCGGTTCTCAATCAGGTTGGAATAGAATCCAGTGATTCTTTTGCGTCTGTCACTAACGCCCAGCCCTCAGGAGTTTAAAGCTCGTCACAGTCATTCAGTCCTTGAATCCTACTCAGAATACCACAGACAAGGTTTAGACCTTCCGGATTCTCTTGAATGCCGCCATCAATTCTAGCTTTTACCACGAAGATTCTAATTAAAGAATCCAAGAGATATCTACTCAATCTAGGGTAGAACGGAGGTGGTTGTCAGGCACACGTTCATAGGTAAGAATGATGATGAGTGTCACGGATCATCACATTCATCAAGTTGAGGAGCAAGTGATATCTTGGAATAGAAACAAGCGTGATTGAATGAAAAACAGTAGTAATTGCATTAATCCATCAAGACACAGCAGAGCTCCTCACCCCCAACCATGGGGTTTAGAGACTCATGCCGTAGAAGATACAATGAGAAACGTGTAATGTGTCATGAGGTGTAGATACAATGTCAAAATATCCTATTAATAGTGAACTAGTAACCTAGGGTACACATAAATGAGTAAATGACGTAAAAATCCACTTCCGGAGTCCACTTAGTGTGTGCTTGGGCTGAGCATTGAAGCTTTCATGTGTAGAGACTTTTTCTGGAGTTAAACGCCAGCTTTTATGCCAGTTTGGGCGTTTAACTCCAATTTTTATGCCAGTTCCAGCGTTAAACGCTGGGAATTCTGAAGCTGATTTGCATCGCCAGTTTGGGCCATCAAATCTTGGGCAAAGTATGGACTATTATACATTGCTGGAAAGCCCAGGATGTCTACTTTCCAATGCCATTGAGAGCGCGCCAATTGGGCCGAAAAATGAATTTTAACTAAAAACTAATAAAAATATAATAAAAACTAACTAAAATATACTAAAAACATACTAAAAATAATGCCAAAAAGCGTATAAATTATCCGCTCATCACAACACCAAACTTAAATTGTTGCTTGTCCCCAAGCAACTGAAAATCAAGATAGAATAAAAAGAAGAGAATATAATATAGGCTCCAAAATATCAAAGAAACTTAGCTCCAATTAGATGAGCGGGACTAGTAGCTTTTTGCTTCTGAACAGTTTTGG
>NC_029774.3:66626472-66628126 GCF_000817695.3 Arachis duranensis | reverse complement strand
TGGCATCCATAGGAACTCAGAACTCAGATAGTGTTATTGATTCTCCTAGTTAAGTATGATGATTCTTGAACATAGCTACTTTATGAGTCTTGGCTGTGGCCCAAAGCACTCTGTCTTCCAGTATTACCACCGGATACATATATGCCAAAGACACATACTTGGGTGAACCTTTTCAGATTGTGACTTAGCTTTGCTAAAGTCCCCAATTAGAGGTGTCCAGGGTTCTTAAGCACACTCTTTTTGCCTTGGATCACAACTTTATTATATTTTTTTTCTTTTTCTTTTTCCTCTTTTTTTTCGTTTTTTTTTTACTCACTGCTTTTTCTTGCTTCAAGAATCAATTTGATGATTTTTCAGATCCTCAATAACATTTCTCCTTTTTCATCATTCTTTCAAGAGCCAACAATTTTAACATTCTTAAAACTACAAATTCAAAAGACATATGTACTATTCAAGCATTCATTCAGAAAACAAAAAGTATTGTCACCACATCAAACTAATTCAACTAGTTTCAGAGATGAATTTGAAATCCTGTACTTCTTGTTCTTTTGTGATTAAAGCATTTTTCATTTAAGAGAGGTGATGGATTCATAGGACATTCATAGCTTTAAGACATGAACCTTAAATTTTATTAATCATGAATTAAGAACAATTCTCAAAAATAGATATAAGATAAGACTAATAGTAATATATCAAAAATTCAAATAGGCTCCTAATGATAGAGGTTATCACAGAGTTAGGACTCAACAACCTTGATTTTGAGAAGTGGATGCTTCCTCAACTTGAGGGGAGAACTTTTGGCGTTTCAACTCTTGAAGTTCACGCCCCTGTTTTTCTTGTTCCTTCAGCAATTTGCAGAGCATGCAGTTCTGATTCTGCTGTTCTTCTTTAAGTTGTTCCATAGTTTCTTGCAACTTGGTGATAGATGCTTCTAGGCTGGCCAGTAGTCAATTTCAGGAAATTCAGGGAGGAACTCCTGCGCCCTTTTTTTGATAGAGTTGTCTTGCATTTGTCCTTCCATTGACTTCTTAGTGATTGGATGTTCAATTGGTATGAATTCATCTACTCCCATCTTCACCCCAGCCTCTTTACAGAGCAAGGAGATCAAGCTTGGGTAAGCCAGTTTGGCTTCAGTAGAATTCTTGTTTGCAATTGTGTAGATCTCACAAGCAATCAAATGATGAACCTCCACTTCTCTTCCAAGCATAATGCAATGAATCATCACTGCTCTCTTGATAGTGACCTCAGAACAGTTGCTAGTGGGCAATATGGAGCGCCCAATAAAGTCTAGCCAGCCTCTTGCAATTGGTTTAAGGTCTCCCCTCTTGAGTTGGTTTGGGACACCTTTTGAATTGGTTATCCACTTAGTTCCAGGGAGCAAATATCCTCTAGAACTTGATCTAACCCCTTATCTGCTCTCACCATTCTCCTATTAAAGGATTCAGGATCATCTTGCAGTTGAGGCAATTTGAAGACCTCTCTTATTTTGTCCAGATGGAAGCAGATAACTTTCCCTCTGACCATGGTTCTATAAGTATGGAAAGTAGTTCCAGTCATTCTCTGCTTATCTGTCAGCCACAGATTTGAGTAGAATTCCTGAACCATATTTCTTCCAACCTTTATCTCAGGATTGGTTAGAACTTCCCATCCTCTG
>NC_029774.3:66624244-66625657 GCF_000817695.3 Arachis duranensis | reverse complement strand
AAGATAATGTTTGATCCTCTGTCCATTAACAATGAACTTCTTGTCAGAGTTAGTATCCTGAAGCTCAACATATCCATATGGTGACACTCCTGTAATCACATACGGACCCCTCCACCGGGATTTAAGTTTTCTTGGGAACAATCTGAGCCTAGAGTTGAAGAGCAGAACTTTTTGTCCTGGCTCAAAGACTCTGGATGACAACTTCTTGTCATGCCACTTCTTTGCCTTTTCCTTATAAATCTTTGCATTTTCAAAGGCACTGAGTCTAAATTCATCTAGCTCATTTAGCTGGAGTAATCTCTTTTCACCAGCTAACTTGGCATCCAGGTTTAGGAATCTGGTTGCCCAGTAGGCTTTATGTTCCAGTTCCACGGGCAAATGACAGGCCTTGCCATACAAAAGTTGGTATGGTGAGGTTCCTATTGGAGTCTTGAATGTTGTTCTGTATGCCCGTAGAGCGTCATCCAAGCTCTTTGCCCAATCCTTTCTTCGGGCAATTACAGTCCGTTCTAGGATTCTTTTTAGCACTCTGTTAGAGACTTCAGCTTGCCTATTTGTCTGTGGATGATACGGGGTTTCCACTTTGTGGCTAATTCCATATCGGACCATAGCAGAGTAAAGCTGTTTATTGCAGAAATGAGTACCCCCATCACTGATTAGGACTCTGGGAACACCAAATCTACTGAAGATGTGTTTCTGGAGGAATTTCAGCACGGTCTTAGTATCATTAGTGGGTGTAGCAATTGCTTCTACCCACTTAGATACATAGTCCACTGCCACCAGAATGTAAGTGTTTGAGTATGATGGTGGCAACGGACCCATGAAGTCAATCCCCCATACATCAAACAATTCAATCTCTAAGATCCCTTGTTGAGGCATGACGTATCCGTGAGGCAAGTTACCAGCTCTTTGGCAGCTGTCACAATTACGCACAAACTCTCAGGCATCTCTATAGAAAGTAGGCCAGTAGAAGCCACATTGGAGGACCTTAGTGGCTATTCGCTCACTTCCAAAATGTCCCCCATACTGTGATCCATGGCAGTGCCATAGGATCCTTTGTGCTTCCTCTCTGGGTACACATCTGCGGATCATTCCGTCTGCACATCTCTTAAAGAGATATGGCTCATCCCATAGGTAGTACTTGGCATCTGAAATTAATTTCTTTCTTTGCACCCTGTTGTACTCATGGGGTATGAACCTCACAGCTTTGTAATTTGCAATATCTGCAAACCATGGAGCTTCCTGAATGGCAAAGAGTTGCTCATCTGGAAAAGTCTTAGAGATCTCAGTAGAAGGGACGGACGCCCCAACTACTGGTTCTATTCGGGACAGATGATCAGCTACTTGGTTCTCTGTCCCTTTTCTGTCTCTTATTTCTATATCAAACTCTTGCAGAAGCAACACCCATCTTAT
>NC_029774.3:66610556-66624096 GCF_000817695.3 Arachis duranensis | reverse complement strand
TACTGCAAGTAACTTTGATCCCACTAGATAGGATCTAAACTTGTCAATGGCATAGACTACTGCAAGTAACTCTTTTTTTGTGGTTGTGTAATTCTTCTGTGCATCATTTAGAACACGGCTGGCATAATAAATGACGTGCAGAAGCTTGTTATGCCTCTGTCCCAACACTGCACCAATGGCATGGTCACTGGCATCACACATTAGTTTGAATGGCAATGTCCAGTCTGGTGCAGAGATAACTGGTGCTGTGACCAGCTTGGCTTTCAGGGTCTCAAATGCCTGCAGACACTGTGTGTCAAACACAAATGGTGTGTCGGCAGCTAGCAGGTTGCTCAGAGGTTTAGTAATTTTCGAAAAATCCTTTATAAACCTTCTGTAGAATCCTGCATGTCCCAGAAAGTTTCTGATTGCCTTAACATTGGCAGGTGGTGGTAATTTTTCAATTACCTCTACCTTTGCCTTATCCACCTCTATTCCCCTGCTTGAAATCTTGTGCCCAAGGACAATTCCTTCAGTCACCATAAAGTGACATTTCTCCCAGTTTAAAACCAGGTTAGTCTCTTGGCACCTTTTCAGGACAAGTGCTAGATGGTTAAGACAGGAGCTGAATGAGTCTCCATATACTGAGAAGTCATCCATGAAGACTTCCAGGAATTTCTCTACCATATCAGAGAAGATGGAGAGCATGCACCTCTGAAAGGTTGCAGGTGCATTGTATAGACCAAAAGGCATTCTTCTGTAAGCAAACACGCCAGAAGGACAGGTGAATGTTGTTTTCTCTTGATCTTGAGGGTCCACTGTAATTTGATTATAGCCTGAATAGCCATCCAAATTGCAGTAATAATCATGACCCGCTAGTCTTTCTAGCATTTGGTCTATGAATGGTAAAGGGAAATGATCCTTTCTGGTGGCTGTATTGAGCCTTCTATAGTCAATACACATACGCCACCCTGTAACTGTTCTTGTAGGAACCAGTTCATTTTTTTCATTAGGAACCACTGTCATGCCTCCTTTTTTGGGGACAACTTGGACAGGGCTCACCCAGGGGCTATCAGAAATAGGATAAATAATCCCAGCCTCTAGTAACTTAGTGACCTCTTTCTACACCACCTCCTTCATGGCTAGATTTAGCCGCCTTTGTGGTTGAACTACTGGCTTGGCATTATCCTCCAATAAGATCTTGTGCATGCATCCGGCTGGGCTAATGCCCTTAAGATTACTTATGGACCACCCAGTCTTTGAAGATGCCCTCTAGCTCTGATTCTAGACTTTCAGTCATATTGATCTCTTCCACCAAAGAGTCAATGATGTTAGCGCCCATGCAGTCATTTGGTGTGTCTGGGTGCTGCATAGCTTTTACAGCATTCAACTTGAACTCATCCTCATTGACTCTCAGGGTTACTTCTCCTTTTTGTACATCAATGAGAGTTCGTCCAGTTGCTAAGAAAGGTCTTCCTAGAATGAGAGTTGCACTCTTGTGCTCCTCCATTTCCAGCACTACGAAGTCGGTTGGAAAGGCGAATGGCCCAACCTTGACAATCATGTCCTCAATTATGCCTGATGGATATTTAATGGAGCCATCAGCAAGTTGGAGGCATATCCGGGTTGGTTTGACTTCTTCAGTCAACCCAAGCTTTCTGATAATAGATGCAGGTATTAGATTGATACTTGCTTCAAGGTCACACAGGGCTGTCTTGGTGCAAGCACCTTCTAATGTGCATGGTATCATAAAGCTTCCTGGATCTTGAAGCTTTTCTGGTAAGCTTTTCAGAATGACTGCACTGCATTCTTCAGTGAGAAACACTTTTTTAGTTTCTCTCCAATCCTTCTTATGACTTAAAATCTCTTTCATGAACTTAGCATAAGAAGGTATTTGCTCAAGTGTCTCTACAAATGGAATCTTTATTTCAAGAGTCCTTAAATAGTCTGCAAAGGGGGCAAATTGCTTATCCTGTTCCGCTTGGCGGAGTTTCTGAGGATAAGGCATCTTGACTTTATATTCATCAACCTTAGTTGCTGCAGGTTTATTCCTTACAGAGGTGGTTGAAGAAGCCTTTTTAGACAGGTTACTATCAGCACTCTCATGTGTCTGATTCCCCATTGGCGTTTGAACGCCAGGATTGGGAGAAGAATGGGCGTTTAACGCCAACTTTTCCCCCTTTTTTGGCGTTTGAACGCCAGAACTGGGCAGGGAATGGGCGTTTAACGCCAGCTTCCCCCCTTTTTCTGGCGTTTGAACGCCAAGAGTATTCCTCTCTGAGGGATTTTGGACAGTGGTTTGGTTATCCTCTGTCAATTGTTCCTTTATTGGCTTTTTGCTACTTTGAGCTGTGTTGTTCAATGTTTTCCCATTCCTCAGTTGAACTGCTTGGCATTCTTCTGTTATCTGTTTAGATAACTGCTGTTTTGCCTGATTCAACTGTGATTCTATGTTCTTGTTAGCAATTTTAGTTTCTTGGAGCATCTCTTTAAACTCTGCTAACTGTTTTGTCATCAGGTGTAATTGCTGATTAAGCTCAACCATCTGTTCTTGAGGATTAGGATCAGTGGCTACTGCCATAACTTCTTCTTTTGTAGAGAACTCATTGCTAGAGTACAAATGTTGATTTCTAGCAACAGTATCTATAAGCTCTTGAGCCTCTTCAATCGTCTTCCTCATATGTATAGATCCACCAGCTGAGTGGTCTAGAGACATCTGAGCTTTTTCTGTAAGCCCATAGTAGAAGATGTCTAACTGTACCCACTCTGAAAACATTTCAGAGGGGCATTTTCTTAGCATACCTCTGTACCTCTCCCAGGCATTATAAAGGGGTTCATTATCCTCTTGTTTAAAGCCTTGGATATCCAGCCTTAGCTGTGTCATCCGTTTTGGAGGGTAAATTTGGTTCAGGAATTTGTCTGATAACTGTTTCCATGTCTTTATGCTTGCTGTAGGTTGGTTATTCAACCACCTCTTAGCTTGATCTTTTACAGCAAATGGAAACAGTAATAGTCTGTAGACATCCTAATCCACCTCTTTATCATGTACTGTGTCAGCAATTTGTAAGAATTGTGCCAGAAACTCAGTAGGTTCTTCCTGTGGAAGACCGGAATACTGGCAATTTTGCTGCACTATGATAATGAGTTGAGGATTTAACTCAAAGCTGCTTGCTTTAATGGGAAGTATACAGATGCTACTCCCATATGCAGCTGTAATGTGGTTAGCATATGACCCCAAAGTCCTTCTGGACTGTTCAATTCCACTTAGGTCCATGACGGAGAAAGGGAATATGATATGAATTCACAAGCAAAGTATTTTTTTTTAGGAATGGCCAAAAATAATAAAAATAAAATAAAAAAAGAGAGAATAAAAGAAAATTTTGAAAACTAAAAGAAAATAAGATCAAAGCAAATTGAAAACTAAATCAATTAATTAGTTAAAAAGATTTTAGAATTAGCAATTGAAAAGATATAATTGAAAAGTATTTTGAAAAAGATTTGATTTTTGAAATGAGGAAAGAGAAAAACAACAAAATGACACCAAACTGAAAATTTTTAGAAAATTAGACTCAAATTTTCGAAAACTTAAAAGAAAACATAACGAAGACACCAAACTTAGAATTTTTAAGGATCAAGACAGGACTAAGGACATGCAAATACGAAAAATAAAAGAAAACAAAAGCATGCAATTGACAACAAACTTAAAATATGAAACTAGACTCAAATAAAAGACTCTAAACCAACAAAAAATAAAACAGTCCTAATCTAAGCAACAAGACAAACCGTCAGTTGTCCAAACTCGAACAATCCCCGGCAACGGCGCCAAAAACTTGGTGCACGAAATTGCAATCACACTTTTGCAATCCCGCACAACTAACCAGCAAGTACACTGGGTCGTCCAAGTAATACCTTACGTGGGTAAGGGTCGATCCCACAGAGATTGTCGGCTTGAAGCAAGCTATGGTTATCTTGTAACTCTTAGTCACGATATCAACAATTATCAGGTTTGATTGTGAAAAGTAAAAGAACATGAAATAAGTACTTGTTTTACAGTAATGGAGAATAGGTTGAGGTTTTGGAGATGCTCTATCTTCTGAATCTCTGCTTTCCTACTGTCTTCTTCTTCATGCACGCAAGGCTCCTTCCATGGCAAGCTGTATGTAGGGTTTCACCATTGTCAATGGCTACCTCCCATCCTCTCAAAGAAAATGTTCAACGCACCTTGACACAGCACGGCTATTCATCTGTCGGTTCTCAATCAGGTTGGAAAAGAATCCAGTGATTCTTTTGCGTCTGTCACTAACGCCCAGCCCTCAGGAGTTTGAAGCTCGTCACAGTCATTCAGTCCTTGAATCCTACTCAGAATACCACAGACAAGGTATAGACCTTCCGGATTCTCTTGAATGCCGCCATCAATTCTAGCTTATACCACGAAGATTCTGATTAAAGAATCCAAGAGATATCTACTCAATCTAGGGTAGAACGGAGGTGGTTGTCAGGCACACGTTCATAGGTAAGAATGATGATGAGTGTCACGGATCATCACATTCATCAAGTTTAGGAGCAAGTGATATCTTGGAATAGAAACAAGCGTGATTGAATGAAAAACAGTAGTAATTGCATTAATCCATCAAGACACAACAGAGCTCCTCAACCCCAACCATGGGGTTTAGAGACTCATGCCGTAGAAGATACAATAAGAAACGTGTAATGTGTCATGAGGTAAAGATACAATGTCAAAATATCCTATTAATAGTGAACTAGTAACCTAGGGTATACATAAATGAGTAAATGACATAAAAATCCACATCCGGGGTCCATTTAGTGTATGCTTGGGCTGAGCATTGAAGCTTTCATGTGTAGAGACTTTTTCTGGAGTTAAACGCCAGCTTTTATGCCAGTTTGAGCGTTTAACTCCAATTTTTATGCCAGTTCCGGCGTTAAACGCTTGGAATTATGAAGCTGATTTGCAACGCAGTTTGGACCATCAAATCTTGGGCAAAGTATGGACTATTATACATTTCTGGAAAGCCCAGGATGTCTTCTTTCCAATGCCATTGAGAGCGCGCCAATTGGGCTTCTGTAGCTCCAGAAAATCCACTTCGAGTGCAGGGAGGTCAGAATCCAACAGCATCTGCAGTCCTTTTCAGCCTCTGAATCAGATTTTTGCTCAGGACCCTCAATTTCAGCCAGAAAATACCTGAAATCACAGAAAAACGCTCATCAATTATTAGTTGTGACAGCTTTTACATTGTGGCATCGATAATGGAAGTGGGAATTAATATTTCTTGGGGTATTATTGGTGTTCATTTGACCTCTCATGATCAAGGTAGGCAGGTACAATATGAGGCTCTTCAACCTGTTATTCAAGCATTTCAAGGACAAGTAATAATCATGGGTGATTTTAATGCTATTTCTAACCAGAATAAAAAGGTGGGCGGGGGAATGAAGTCAGCAGCTTCTATCAAAGCCTTTAATTCGTTTATTGATGATAGCTCTCTAATGGATATTGGAATGGTAGGCAGACCATTTACATGGTTAAATCAGAGGACTGGTCCAGATTTAATTCAGGATTGCTTGACCATGTGCTGGTTGGTTCTGAGTGGCAGCAACTATTTCCTAATACTAATGTTCTTCGGCTATCTAAATTAGGTTCTGATCATGCTTCTCTTTTCACTGATTTAAGCCTGAGAACAAAGAGAACTAAACGACGATTTAAATTTCAAGAACGGTGGTATTTTAATGACGAGATAAGACAGATTGTGAATGAGATATGGAGGGAGAGAATAGAAGGCAGGCCCATGTTTATTCTATTTCAAGACACAGTCTTGTCTTATGGTAACAGTCTAATAGAACAAACTTTAAAGAGAAAATTGATTCTCTTCAATCTCAATTAGAGGAACTTCAGGCAGCAGGGGTCCATGGAGGTAATATCATCTCAGATTTAGAAAATAAACTAGAAAAGGCTCTCCATAATAAAGAATTATATTAGAAGGAGAAGTCAAGGGTCAGATGGCTTCAGACGGGAGAACAAAATACTAGTTAGTTTCACCAGAAATTTCGTAACTGCACTCGTTCGAATAAAATCTAGCACTTGACCAGAAACCATGGCAAATTACTTTCTTCAAATGCTAATATAGCAGCAGTGGCAGAATCCTATTTTAGAGATATTTTTTCGTCCTCTTGTCATAATGATCCAAGACCACTATTCACTAACTTCAAGCCTAAGGTTAGAACTTCCATGAACCGAAGGCTTAGACAGCCGGTTACTATAGAGGAAGTTAAACGGGCTACTTTCAGTGTTTATCCTCAGAGTTCCTCAAGAGATGATGGGATAACAGCTAAATTCTTTCAACATTACTGGGACATCGTGATGTGTTTCGGGCAGTTAATGGGTTCTTTACGAGAGATCGCATATTGAAAAGTTTCAATCACACACAAATTTGTCTGATCCCAAAAGTCACAGATGCTAAAGATATGTCCCAGGTTAGACCAATTAGCCTTTCTTCTATAGTTTATAAAATTATTTCTAAAGTCATAGTTCACAGACTTCAAAGAATGATGCATAAACTTATCAGCCCTTCTCAGAGTACTTTTATTACAAGCCGACTGATCTCTAATAATATCTTAATTGCCCATGAATGTATGCATTACCTCAAATTAGATATGAGTAAGGCCTATGACAGAGTAAAGTAGAACTTTTGTGGTTTATGTTGAAGAAAATAGGATTCGATCCCCTTTGGATTATTTGGATTCGTGAACTAATGACGACTATTTATTATTCTATGATTATGGAAGGACAACCCTATGGTTTTTCAAACCACAAAGAGGTCTCTTCCAAGGAGATCCTCTTTCTCCCTATCTTTTCTTATTTTGTGCAGAAGGTCTCTCTTTATTGCTACACAAAGCAGAACAAAACAGTCTCATTGAGGGCATTCAGATTAATAGGCGTTGTCCTAAGGTCAATCATCTTCGATTTACAGACGACTCTATTGTTTTTGTAAGGCTATTTCAACTATTTGTAGAAATATCCAAGATTTATTAACTACATATGAGTGCTTTAACGGTCAAAAAGTTAATCTTGGCAAGTCTGCAATTTTTTTCAGTCAAAACACACCTCCTGACTCTCGTGCTTGTCTGGCTACCTCCTTAAACATTTCACACATAGGAGCTCATGATAAATATCTTGGGCTGCCATCTGTTGTTAATAGATCAAAAAGAGCCACTTTTAACATGGTTAAGGAGAACGTACAGAAAAGAATTCAAGGTTGGAAGCGTAACCTATTGTCTATTGGGAAAATATTAGTTTTATTAAAGGAAATTGGGGAAGCCATCCCAATTTACACTCTCTCCTGCTTTAGATTATCAGACAGTCTAATCTTTGATATTCAGTCCTTACTAACTCAGTTTTGATGGGGTCAAAAAGGAAATAAGAGGCGACTAGCCTGGATCAGTTGGGACACTATGACCCGCCCAAGAAAGGAAGGAGGTCTTGGTTTTAAAGACCTTAAGGCTCAAAACCTTACTCTGTTAGGCAAACAGTATTTGAGAATAGCAACACATTCTAATTCTCTATTGGCGAGAATTTATAGAGGTAAATATTTCAGAAATGGAAATATTCTAAATGCAGAACCTGGAACACTCCCTTCTTACAGATGGAAAAGTATTTTGCAAGCTAGAAATGTGGTGGAGAAGGGACTTACCTAGAGAATAGGTAATGGTATAAACATTTGTACATTTGCTGACCCATGGTTGTCTCCCCCATATCCATTTACTATGCCAATAAATGTTCAACACTCGGCTATTGTTGCAAATTGAATGGTGAATATTGATAAGTGTGTCCATGATTCCCCTACTCTGCAACCTCTAATCAGTATTTTCGGGCTTGAAATTGGGCCAAAAATAGCCCAAAAATTGCCCCCAGCGATTTCTGATACGCTGAACTTTTGCACAATCCATGTGTATGCGTAATGCACCCATGCACGTCCCATAACACGAGTAAACTATGGCAAATTTTATCATTTCGAAGCTCCGGATGTTAGGTTTCCAACGCAACTGGAAATGCCTCATTTGGATCTCTATAGCTCAAGTTATGATCAATTGAATACGAAGAGGTTAGGGCTGACAGCTTAGCAATTTCTTCAATGTCTTGTATTCCTTCCACTTTCGCATGTTCTCTTTCCATCCTCTAAGCCTTTCCTTCCCTAGAAACCCTGTAATCACTTAACACACATATCAAGGCATCAAATGGTAATAAGAGAGGATTAAAATTAGCAAATTTAGAGCCAAAGAAGCATGTTTTCAATCATAGCACAAAATTAGGAAGAAAAATATAAAACATGCAAATTATATGAATAAGTGTGAGATTAGTGGATAAAATTCACTCAATTTAGCACAAGATGTACCACGAATTAGTGGTGTATCAGGTGCTTCTTAGTTTTTAGCATATACGGCCACATAGGCACAAGGTGTAGCACCGATTCTTCTTCCTCTTGGCATAAGTAGCATAAGTCAGTGATAATTGTGATACCTCTGTTGAAGTTTCTACAAAACCACTGATGAAGGAAAAACGATTCCACACAAACTCGCCAGCAAGTGTACTGGGTCACATCAAATAGTAATAACTCACGAGAGTGAGGTCGATCCCACAGGGATTGATGGATCGAGCAACTTTAGTGTGGTGATTAGTTTAGTCAAGCTAACAGTGGTGAATTGGGTGAAATTGAGATAGCAGAAAGTAAATTACAGTGAATTTAAAGTGCAGAATGTAAATCATCAGAAGCTTAAAGAGCAAGAAAAGTAAATTACAGCAAATGTAAAGGGAATTGGGTGCTGGGAAATTAAATGAAGTCGTAAATCAGAAATCAGAACAATTGTAGAAGATGTAAATTTGTAGGAAAAGTAAATTCAGATCACAGCAGACTCAAATAGAAAGTTGCAAAAAGTAAATTTGCAGAAGAGAGAATTATCAGAAACTGAAATTTCATAAGCCAAGTTGAATAAAAGTGTATCAACTATGCTAAGCTCTCTGGAGTCTCTAATCTTCCAAGAGAGATCTGGAGTCTCTAATCCTCCAGCCTGAGCCTTCTATTATATTCCCTACTCCTACTGTGCGCTTCCCTCTTTACTGTGAACTAAAGCCTTTTAATGGGCATTCCTAAATTACAAATGAAATTGAAATTGAAAACAAATTATGACTCAAATGAAATTCCAATTCTAATTGTTTCTTGTGCCTTTAAGTGATGCCAATGGGCTCTGCCTGCTTTGGTGTGTCAATGGGCTTGGAATCGGATTTAATTAACCAAAAATTCACTTCCAGGAGAGCGTAGCGTTCATCAAGTGAGCGGAACGCTTTTACACCCACACGTATGCGCCCTGCACGCTTGCACATGCTTTTTTGTTTTCGCCCATCGATGCGTATGCGTTACCCATGCGTACGCGTCCCTTACAGTGTTCTTGATGCACGGAAACTTATCTCTCAACAAATTTCCCTCGGCAAGTATACCGAATTATCGTCAAGTAAAAACTCACAATAGAGTAAGGCCGAATCCCACAGGGATTGATTGGTCGAGCAATTTTAATTAGAGGAGTGTTCTAGTCAAGCTAAGCCAAATCGAGTTGAGAATTGCAGAAACTTAAATGCGGGAAAGATAAATGACATGGAATGTAAAGTTGCAGAATCTTAAATGGGGAGATGGGGAGATGAGCATGAAAGTAAATAACAGAAAGTAAAGAGAATGGGTAAGATCAGAGATGGGAATTTCATTGGGCTTAGGAGATGTTGCATTCTCCGGATCAAGTTCATCTTCATCTCTTCCTCAATCAATGCATCCATTGATCTCCTTGGTAATCTTAGGTGATTGGATCCCAATTCCTTGGCAACCCAATCTCTCTAAGCTTGAACAATTGCCCAATTCCTTGATTTAATTGCTCATGAGAAAAGATGAAGTTTGGTCACTGATTATACCACATGTATTTCCAAGTCAAAGTGTTGATAGGATTATATGTCACTATATCCATCGAAACCCCAATTCGGTCCAACATGAGAAAGCATTTCTAGCATGATCTCCTCATTCCTCTTCCAAGGCTCAGAGGAGATCCAATTATGGAAAGTCTCTTTTCCAAGATAACTAACCAATTGGTTGAAGACCGAAAGCTTTCTAATAAAATCAAGAGAAAAGAAAGAGGAAGAAGAATGAAAACTATAATTGATCCATCAAATTACAACAGAGCTCCCTAACCCAATGAAAAGGGATTTAGTTGTTCATAGCTCTGGTAATAGAAAACAAGAAAGAAAAGTGCATTCTAACATTAAACTAGAAATTTCAGGCAAAGTAAAATATATAGAGTGTAGCTCCCAATAATGCCAACCCCCTTCTAGTTCAAAATTACCCCTATATATATACTACTCTTCTGATCTTCTAGTTAGCTTTTCAAGTCTTAGATCTGGGCCTTTGATCTTTAGTTGAAGCAGTTACAGTCTTTAGTAGGCTCAGCTTTGCTTGAAGAAAAAGAGTGAGTCAGGCAAGGTATGCAATTAGTCAGGACATTAGTGGCGTTAACTTTAAGTCTAATTTCTGGTTCGAAGACGTTAGTGACATTAACTTTGTTACTAACGTGCCAACCCAATTAAGCCACGTTAACCCCAACGTTAGTGGCACTAATGTGACCACTAACATAGCCTTTCTATCCTTCGCTAGCATTAGTGGCACTAACTTTGCCAATAACGCTACATTCTTGCCCTTTTTCCCACGTTAGTGGTTCACGTTAGTGTAACTAACGTGACCATTAACGTAGGCATGTCATGACACGAAGGCGTTAGTGACACTAACTTTGTCACTAATGCTACAAAATTCCTTCTATTCCACGTTAGTTCTCACCTTAATGGTGTTAACCTGGCTACTAACGTAGGTGTATTTGCCATCTCCAATTTTAGTGACAAAGTTAGTGTCACTAACATTGGCATCTCATTCCTTGCTCTAAGTTACCCCTCACGTTAGTGGCATTAACGTGGCCACTAAAGCAGGTAATCTTGGCCTAGTCCAATGTTAGTGACAAAGTTAGTGTCACTAACGTTGGCAATTTCCTCTTTGCTCCATGTTAGAGTTCACGTTAGTAGCACTAACGTGGCCCTTAACGTGGTGATGTGTGGCCTTTGCAACGTTAGTGGTGTTAACTTTACCACTAACTTTGGAGCTTCCTCTTCCTTCCACGTTATTTCCTACGTTAGTGTAGCTACCGTGGCAACTAACGTAGGTTGTGATGGCTCTCGAAGGCGTTAGTGGTGATAACTTCACCACTAATGTTGCAAGCTTGCTCCCTTTCCATGTTAGTGGTCACGTTAGTGATACTAACGTGGCTACTAACATGGTTCTTCTATGCTTCCTTTATCCTGAAATCAAACAAACATGGTGCATCAAAGCTTTGTTTCAGGTTATGAGATCTTGCATTATATAAATTGGCATTCAACTCATGCATTATTCTCATGAAATCATGTAAAATTCACAATATTTGCTTGAATCAAGGTGTAAGTGTACATTCACCCATAACCTGCTGGTGGACGAAATTGTGATAAAAGAGTTCCAGGCACTGTTAGAGAAGCTCACAACTCCGTTCAACTTAACCAGCAAGTGTACTGGGTCATCCAAGTAATACCTTACGTGAGTAAGGGTCGATCCCACAGAGATTGTTGGTATGAAGCAAGCTTTGGTCACCTTGTAAATCTCAGTTAGGCAAATTAAATGGTTTTGGGTTTCGAAAATTAATAATAAAAAGCAAAATAAAATAGGATAGAAATACTTATGTAAATCAATAGTGGAAATTTCAGATAGGCGCATGGAGATGCTGTGCTCCTCTCGAATCTCTACTTTTTTATTATATTCATCCTATCCTTCCTACTCCTTTCCATGGCAAGCTGTATGTAGGGCATCACCATCATCAATGGCTACTTTCAATCCTCTCGGGAAAATGGTCCTATGCGCTGTCACTGCACGACTAATCGTCTGGAAGAATCACCCTTGTTGATAGCTACATCCCATCCTCTTAGTGAAAATGGTCCAAATGCTCTGTCACAGCACGGCTAATCATCTGTCGGTTCTCAATCAGGTTGGAATAGAATCCCTTGATTCTTTTGCGTTTGTCACTAACACCCATCCTTCAAGAGTTTTAAGCTCGTCACAGTCATTCAATACCGGAATCCTACTCAGAGTACCACAGACAAGGTTAGACTTTCCAGATTCCAGGAATCCTACTCGAAATGGAAGATTCTGTTGGAGAATCTAAGAGATATGCGCCCGGCCTAGAGTAGAACGGAATTGGTTGTCAGTCACGCACGTTCATAGGTGAGAATGATAATGAGTGTCACGGATCATCATATTCATCAAAGTGTTGTGCAACGTATATCTTGGAATAAGAATAAAAGAGAATTGAATAGAAAGTAATAGTAATTGTATTGAAACTTGAGGTACAGCAGAGCTCCACACCCTTAATCTATGGTGTGCAGAAACTCGACCGTTGAAAATACATAAGTGAAAGGTTCAGGCATGGCCGAATGGCCAGCCCCCATGGTCTAAGGACTAGGCGTCCAGAGATATCTAATACACTAGTAAAAAGTCTTATTTATAATAAACTAGCTACTAGGGTTTACATAAGTAATTGATGCATAAATCCACTTTTGGGGCCCACTTGGTGTATGTTTGGGCTGAGCTTGATCTATCCATGAGCTGAGGCATTTATTGGAGTTGAATTCCAAGTTATAACGTGTTTTGGGCGTTCAACTCCGGATCATGACGTGTTTCTGGCGTTTAACTCCAGACAGCAGCATGTACATGGCGTTCAACACCAAGTTACGTCATCAATTTCCGAATAAAGTATGGACTATTATATATTGCTGGAAAGCTCTGGATGTCTACTTTCCAACGCCGTTGAGAACGCGCCAATTGGAGTTCTGGAGCTTCATAAAACCCATTTCAGGTGCAGGGAGGTCAGATTCCAACAGCATCAGCAGTCCTTTGGTCAGCCTTTTTCAGAGTTTTGCTCAAGTCCCTCAATTTCAGCCAGAAATTACCTGAAATCACAGAAAAACACACAAAATCATAGTAAAGTCCAGAAATGTGAATTTAGCATAAAAACTAATGAAAACATCTCTAAAAGTAGCTTGAACTTACTAAAAACTACCTAAAAACAATGCCAAAAAGCGTATAAATTATCCGCTCATCACAACACCAAACTTAAAGTGTTGCTTGTCCCCAAGCAACTGAAAATCAATTAGGATAAAAAGAAGAGAATATATTATAAATTTCAAAATATCAATGAATATTAATTCTAATTAGATGAGCGGGACTTGTAGCTTTTTGCTTCTGAATAGTTTTGGCATCTCACTTTTTCCTTTGAAGTTCTGAATGATTGGCTTCTCTAGGAACTTAGAATTTTGGATAGTGTTATTGACTTTCCTAGTTAAGCATGTTGATTCTTGAACACAGCTACTTATGAGTCTTGGCTGTGGCCCTAAGCATTTTGTTTTCCAGTATTACCACCGGATACACAAATGCCACAGACACAT
>NC_029774.3:66608214-66610528 GCF_000817695.3 Arachis duranensis | reverse complement strand
CGCAAGCTTCTTCTTTTTCACTGCTTTTTCTTGCTTCAAGAATCAATTTCATGATTTTTCAGATTATCAATAACATTTCTCTTTGTTCATCATTCTTTCAAGAGCCAACAGTTTTAACAACAAGATCAAAAATATGCACTGTTCAAGCATTCATTCAGAAAACAAAAAGTATTGTCACCACATCAATATAATTAAATTAAATTCAAGGACAATTTTCGAAATTTATGTACTTCTTGTTCTTTTTGAATTAAAACATTTTTCATTTAAGAAAGGTGAAGGATTAATAGAATTTATTCATAGCTTTAAGACATAGTTACTAAACACTAATGATCATGAAGTAGAGACACAAAACATAGATAAACACAACATAAAAACCGAAAAGCAGAAAGAAGTAAGAACAAGGAATGAATCCACCTTAGTGAGGATGGCGCCTTCTTGAAGGTCCAGTGGTGCTTTTTGGGCTCCTTTATGTCTCTTCCTTGCTTCTGTTGCATGATTCCTAGTAATTTTGGTGTTCCTATCCTTAGTTGCTCCCAATTGTGTGGAGGACAATTTATCCACTGAGGTATCTCAGGGATCTCTTGATTTGCAGTCAAATGTTCTACCACTGAGCTATAAACCCTTTACATGAGTTTTTCCATCTCCCATGACTCAGAGGTGGAAGCTTTTGTCTTCCCTTTTTTCTCTTCTTTTTTTTTTTGAGGTTTCTCTGGCCTTAGGTGCCATCAATGGTTATGGAAAAACAAAAAGCTATGCTTTTACCACACCAAACTTAGAAAATTGCTCGCCCTCGAGCAAGAGAAGAAAGAAATGATGAAGAATAAGAAGAAGATATGGAAAAGATGGAGGGATATGTGTATTCGGCTATATGGGTGGGATTGGGTGGGAAAGAGATTTTGAATGTTGAAGGTAGGTGGGGTGTTTGGGGAAGAGTGGATGGATGTGAGTGGTGAATGGAAAACAGAAGGGATGACCATGAATGGAGAGAGAGAGGGCGAGGTAGGTGGATCCTGTGAGGTCCACAGATCCTGAGGTGTCAAGGAATTCCATCCCTGCACCAAAAGAGGTAGGTGGGGATCCTGTGAGGTCCACAGATCCTGAGGTGTCAAGGATTTCCATCCCTGCACCAAATAGGCATGTAAAATGCCTTTGCAGACCATTTTGGCGTTTAAACGCCGAGTGGTGCACCTTCTGGGCGTTCAACGCCCATATGTAACATGTTTCTGGCGTGGAACGCCAGTTTCATGCTTGTTACTGGCGTTCAGCGCCAGCTTTTCCTCTAGGCACATTCCTGGCGTTCAGCGCCAGAATGTTGCTTGTTTCTGGCATTCAGCGCCAGGTTGATGCTCTGTTCTGGCGTTGAACGCCAGCCAGATGCTTCTTGCTGGTGTTGAACGCCAGTCTGTGCTTCCTCCAGGGTGTGATTTTTCTTCTACTGTTTTTGATTCTGTTTTTAATTTTTATATTTTTTTCGTGACTCCTCATGATCATGTACCTAATAAAACACAAAATAACAATAAAATAAAAATTAGACAAATAAAATTGGGTTGCCTCCCAACAAGCGCTTCTTTAATGTCAATAGCTTGACAGTGGCTCTCATGGAGCCACAAAGATGATCAGGTCAATGTTGTATAGTCCCAACACCAAACTTAGAGTTTAGATATGGGGTCTTAACACCAAACTTAGAGTTTGGTTGTGGCCTCACAACACCAATCTTAGAGTTTGATTGTGGGGGCTCTTCTTGACTCTGAACTGAGAGAAGCTCTTCATGCTTACTCTCTTTTGTCACAGAGGGATGGCCATGTGCCTTAAACACAAGGTAGTCCCCATTCAATTGAATGACTAATTCACCTCTGTTGGCATCTATCACAGCTACTGCTATAGCTAGGAAAGGTCTTCCAAGGATAATGCATTCATCCTCTTCCTTCCCAGTGTCTAAGATTATGAAATCACCAGGGATGTAAAGGCCTACAACCTTTACTAACACATCCTCCACTATTCCATAAGCTTGTCTCAATGACTTGTCTGCCAATTGTAATGAGAACAAGGCAGGTTGTACCTCAATGATCCCCAGCTTCTCCATTACAGAGAGTGGCATAAGATTTATCCCTGACCCTAAATCACATAGAGCCTTTTCAAAGGTCATGGTGCCTATGGTACAAGGTATTAAGAACTTGCCAGGATTTTGTCTCTTTTGAGGTAAAATTTGCTGAATCCATGTATCTAGTTCATTAATGAGCAAGGGAGGTTCATTTTCCCAAGTCTCATTACCAAACAACTTGGCATTCAGCTTCATGATAGCTCCTAAGTATTG
>NC_029774.3:66606942-66607174 GCF_000817695.3 Arachis duranensis | reverse complement strand
TGTCTCTTACAGCAAAAGGGAAAAGCATGAGTTTGTAGACTTAAGGATCAACTCCATTCGTCTTTACAGTCTCACAGATCTGCAAGAATTCAGTTAAAAACTGGTAAGGATCTTCAGATGGAAGTCCATAAAAATTGCAGTTTTGTTGCATTAATGCAACTAGTTGAGGCTTAAGCTCAAAGTTATTGGCTCCAATGGCAGGAATGGAGATGCTTCTTCCATCAAATTTGGA
>NC_029774.3:66604847-66606805 GCF_000817695.3 Arachis duranensis | reverse complement strand
TTAATTTTCTCTTCAGAGTCCTTTCAGGTTCTGGATCAATTTCAACAAGAGTGCCTTTATCCTTGTTCCTGCTCATATGAAAGAGAAGAAAACAAGAGAAGAAAGAGGAATCCTCTATGTCACAATATAGAGATTTCTTTGTGTTAGTAGAAAAAAGAAAGGGGAGAAGAATGTAGAAGAGGGGGTTTGGATATTTAGGTGAAGAGAGGTGAAGAGAAGTGTTAGTAATTAAATAATTAAACAGAGTAAGAAAAGAGAGGGGAAATTTCGAAAATAATTTTGAAAAAGGGGTTAGTAATTTTCGAAAATTAGAAATAAGATAAGATTAAAATTAAAATTTAAAACAAAAAGAATTTTTGAAGAAGAGATGAGATATTTTCGAAAATTAGAGGGGGAAAAGTAGTTAGGTGGTTTTGAAAAAGATAAGAAACAAACACAAAGTCAAAGAGTTAGTTAAAAAAGATATTAAAATCAAATTTGAAAAGATAAGAAGATAAGATGTTAGATAAGATATTTTGAAATCAAATTTTGAAAAAGATAAAATTTTTTGAAAAAGATAAGATAAAAGATAAAAAGATTTCATTTTTTAAAATTTAAAATTACTTACTTCACTAACAAGAAACTACAAGATAAGATTCTAGAACTTAAAGATTGAATCTTTCTTAACAAGAAAGTAACAAACTTCAAATTTTTGAATCAATCACATTAATTGTTAGTGTAATTTTAAAAATATGATATAAAGATAAGAAAAAGATTTTGAAAATAATTTAAAAAAAAGATTTTTGAAAATTTTCGAAAAACAAAGATAAAATTGAAAAGATATGATTTTTGAAAAAGATTTTTAAAAAAATAAGATATTTTTTTTTAAATTGAAAATTTGACTTGACTTGTAAGAAACAACTAATTTTGAAAATTTTTGACTAAGTCAACTCAGATTTTCGAAAATTTGGAAAAAAATAAGGAAAAGATATTTTTTTTATTTTTGAATATTTTAATTATAAGAGAGAAAAACATAAAAATGACCCAAAACATGAAAATTTTGGATCAAAACACTTAATGTATGCAAGAACACTATGAATGTCAAGATGAACACCAAGAACACTTTGAAGATCATGATGAACATCAAGAACATACTTTTGAAAAATTTTTGATGCAAAGAAAACATGCAAGACACCAAACTTAGAAATCTTTAATGCATGGACTCTAACAAACGAAAAATGCACATGAAAAACAACAAACAACACAAAACAAGAAAACATCAAGATCAAACAAGAAGACTTGTCAAGAACAACTTGAAGATCATGAATAACACTATGAATGCATGTATTTTTCGAAAAATGGAAGAAAAAAATTTTTAAAGCATGCAATTGACACCAAACTTAAAACATGACTCAAGACTCAAACAAGAAACACAAAATATTTTTTATTTTTATGATTTTCTAATTTTTTTTTATTTTTATTAATTTTTTCGAAAATAAAGTTTGGAAAAACGAAAAAGAAAAGAAAAATTTTGAAAAAGATTTTTGAAAAGAAAATTACCTAATCTGACCAACAAGATGAACCGTCAGTTGTCCATACTCGAACAATCCCCGGCAACGGCGCCAAAAACTTGGTGGACGAAATTGTGATAAAAGAGTTCCAGGCACTGTTAGAGAAGCTCACAACTCCGTTCAACTTAACCAGCAAGTGTGCTGGGTCATCCAAGTAATACCTTACGTGAGTAAGGGTCGATCCCACAGAGATTGTTGGTATGAAGCAAGCTATGGTCACCTTGTAAATCTCAGTTAGGCAGATTAAATGGTTTTGGGTTTTGAAAATCAATAATAAAAAGCAAAATAAAATAGGATAGAAATACTTATGTAAATCAATAGTGGGAATTTCAGATAGGCGTATGGAGATGTTGTGCTCCTCTCGAATCTCTACTTTTTTATTACATTCATCCAATCCTTCCTACTCCT
>NC_029774.3:66598701-66603697 GCF_000817695.3 Arachis duranensis | reverse complement strand
TGAGGCTTTTCTTGGAGTTGAACTCCAAGTTATAACGTATTTTGGGCGTTCAACTCCGGATCATGACGTGTTTCTGGCGTTTAACTCCAGACAGCAGCATGTACTTGGCGTTCAACGCCAAGTTACATCGTCAATTTCTGAATAAAGTATGAACTATTATATATTTCTGGAAAGCTCTGGATGTCTACTTTCCAACGCCATTGAGAGCGCGCCAATTGCAGTTATGTAGCTCCAGAAAATCTATTTCGAGTGCAGGGAGGTCAGATTCCAACAGCATCAGCAGTCCTTTTGTCAGCCTTTTTCAGAGTTTTGCTCAAGTCCCTCAATTTCAGCCAGAAATTACCTGAAATCACAGAAAAACACACAAACTCATAGTAAAGTCCAGAAATGTGAATTTAGCATAAAAACTAATGAAAACATCCCTAAAAGTAGCTTGAACTTACTAAAAACTACCTAAAAACAATGCCAAAAGGCGTATAAATTATCCGCTCATCACATGCTTACTTCCTAAGAAAATGCATGAAATTACCTAAAAACAGTAAAGAAAAGGCTAGTGAAACTGGCGAAGATGCTCTGGCATCACAACACCAAACTTAAAGCTTGCTTGTCCCTAACCAAGTACTGAAACATAAGAATGATGGATGAGAAAATAAGAGAAACAAGTCCTTATTATAGAGGTTAAGTCCTTGGTTCATGGGGTTTCATGCATAGCAACTTAGGTTCATGCCTTTGCTGGTTTCCAGGTCCTTATCATGTCCTTGAACACTCACTTGATTGCATCCTATGAGACCTTTATTCATTGATCCTCCCCCTCTTTTTTTTTCAGGGTTTATTGCTTTCTTAGGCTAAGTGCTTTGTGAGGGGGCGACTCTTTAAGATAAGCTTTCAGCCAACACTCCCGAACTAGTTGGTTCAAGGTGTTAGGTATTGAAACACCCCTAAGGAGCTACTCCCTCAAGCCTCTCCCCCATACATACACACCACAGGCATATGGTTTGTTATTTTCTTTCTTGAGACCTTGGTGTCCAGCACCTCTTTGGGTTACTAAGTGCTTTATAGCAAGGTTGCTCTTGATAGTGGATTTTCATTTGATAATCCTGGGTTAGTTAACCCAAGTTACTAAGTGATAAAGCACTCCTGAGAACTTATTCATCCAAGAAGATCCTTCGCACAAGAGCACTACAGACACATGCCTCAAGTTTCAAACCCTAGGTGCCTAGCCTTATTTCTTATTCTTTTTCTTTCTTTTTCACACTCTAACTTTTCTTTTTCTTTTTCTTATTAAGATCTTGTTATTTAGCTAGTCTCATAGGATGTGCTTCAAGCATATGATTCAAAACACAAAATTGCCTTTATACCTTGTTGTTGAACCAACTTAGCTAATCAATTACCATACCACAAACATTGGGGCTTTTCTTCACAATATGAACTCCACTTTTGTTCTTCATACATTCTTTTTTCATTTAGCTCAAAACACAAGCACACAATTAATGAAGATGAAAATGCAGCAGGGAACTTAGCTAGTCAAACAAAACATCAGTAAAGAGAAATAAGCAGAATATAAATGTTCATGAGAACAGGATTAAATCCTACTTCCACCCTAAGCATTACAATTCAGAGACAGTTAAGCACAATACAACCTCTTATTATTTTTTTGTTGTCATCATCATCCTTAGCCTTTGTGCTTCCCCCTTTGTTTTTTTTAATAAGGGTGTGCTTTCTCCTCCAAGTGATTGATTGATTTCCTGCAACACAATTTCTTGGAAGTTGCTTTGTACCCCTAAGCACTTGAAAGATAGTTAGCATCCATGTATGCTTGTAATTTTCTGAACTTAAGTTGGTTTGTGAACACCAAACTTAATTCCTTGCCTACTGCAGTAGCTTGAAATCATGCAAGGAATCTCATGTGCTTTTATTAAGAAAACAGCTATGAACTAGAAACTAAACACATATCAAGTAGTTTTTCTGATTGTTGGAGTCAGCGATTTGTCATTGAAGGGTTGCAATGTGATTTTTGATTGAAGTCTTTGGTGGAACACCAAACTTAGAATTACACATTCACCCTTGGGTTGTTTTGGTGTGCAACACCAAACTTAGCTCCTCACAATACAGAGAAATCTACTTGTATCTTTTATTGAGACAATCATGAAAAGAAAACTACCTCAAGTTGGGTTGCCTCCCCACAAAGAGCATTTTTTAGTGTCACTAGCTCGACAGTTGCTCCCTTAGTTGAGATTATACTTCAGTTTGGGTCTTTCCCCCATGTTGTCCAAGTAGTGTTTGAGCCTTTATCCGTTCACAGTGAATGTCCTCTTTGAGCTTTCTTTCATGATTTCTATGTGTCCATAAGATGAGCCCAAGAAGGTTCATAGAAGGTCCGAGCTCCCCAAATTCGGAAAGTTCATAGAAGGTCCGACCTCGTCCCAAGGCCCACGCCTGAGGTCGGACCTCGGACAAATGAGCTAAGAAGGCCCATCAAAAGGAACGAAAGCCCAAAACCTAAAGGCCGAAAAGGCCTAGGAAAGGCGGTTCCACAAAGATGGAGATAAAACTCCCAAAAAGATAAGATAAGATAAGAATATCTTATCCAGGGAAAATCACGACCAACTACTATAAATACACTGGAGCACCCAGGTATAACTCACACTCTAATTCTACTAAATATCTGCTTGGACCCATGCTAACTTAAGCATCGGAGTGTCATTGCAGGTACAACCCCCAGCCGCTCAGCACACCAAGCTCGGGTCACGGAGCCCTCACCTCGGGTCCTGCCAGACGACCGAGCTGCACGTTTCAGGTAACCCCCGGAACAATATTCTTTCTGAGAAAGTTTATGACCACCTTGTTATCATTTATTGGAGTTGCAATAGCCTCTACCCACTTGGATACATAGTCCACTGCCACCAGAATATACTTGTTTGAATATGAGGTTGGAATTGGCCCCATGAAATCAATTCCCCACACATCAAACAGTTCAAGTTCTAAGATGAAGTTCTGTGGCATCTCATTTCTTTTGGGTAAATTTCCAGCCCTTTGGCATTCATTGCAGCTCTTCACTAGTTCTTTCGCATCTTTGAAAATATTGAGCCAAAATAATCCACATTGCAGCACCTTGGCTGCAGTTTTTTCCCCTCCAAAATGGCCTTTATACCAAGAGCCATGGCAGTTCGATAGGACCTCTCGTCCTTCTTCCTCTGAAATGCATCTTCTGAGGATTCTATCTGAACACTTCTTGAAGAGATATGGCTACCAGCTTCGAAGACCTAACCAAAAAATTCCTGATGAGGTTCTCTATTCAAAAGGACAAAACGAAACATGCCCCCAGTCTACTCGGAATCAAACAAGGTAACCAAGAAACTCTCCGAGAGTACATGGAGCGATTCAACAGAGCCTGCCTGGACATACAACACTTGCCGACTGAAGCAGCCATCATGGGACTAGCAAACGGCCTAAAGGAGGGACCATTTAGCCAATCCCTATCCAAACGATACCCGACCTCCCTATACGAGGTGCAGGAGCGAGCAGAAAAATATATCAACATGGAGGAAACCTCCCAGCTAAGAGACTCTTCTAGGAAGGAATCAACCTACCCATTCCGAGATCGAGATCGGGAACAGAAAAAGAAAGAAGAATCCAACTCGGGCAAGCCACGGAAGTACCACAGCTACACCCCCCTCCGAGTCTCCCTGGTAGACGTCTACAGAGAAGTATGCCACACCGAAAAGATCCCACCACCCCGACCTCTAAAACACAAAAGAGCGGGAAGAGATCGGTCCGAATACTGTGAATATCACAAGCTCTACGGTCATTCTACTAACGACTGCCACGACCTAAAGAATGTTATAGAAAAGCTAGCCAGAGAAGGAAAACTCGACAGATACATAGCAAAGAAAGGAGAAGAGACCAGGAAGAGAAGGCGGGGAGATAACGAAGATCGGGCCGAACAAACCTCGCGAACCCCTGAAAGGCACATACACATAATAAACGGAGGTTTTGCAGGCGGAGGAACATCCAGATCCTCACGAAAAAGACACCTCAAAGAAGTCTACCATGTCCGAGAAGACAGTCCCTTGCCCGAGTTACCTACTATCTCATTTACCCGAGAAGATGCTCAAGGAATAATTCCCGGGCACGACGATCCAATGGTGATCACCATCATCCTAGCAAACGCTAACTTACACCGAACCCTGATTGACCAGGGAAGCTCAGCAGATATCCTATTCAAAACGGCCTTCGACAAACTCGGACTTGAAGAAAAAGAACTAAAGGCCTATCCCACCGACCTATTTGGACTAGGAGATACCCCGATCCGTCCCTTAGGATACATCTCGCTACACACTACCTTCGGAAAGGGCGAGCAAACTAAAACATTAAACATCGACTACATTGTAGTCGACGTCACTTCAGCATACAATGCCCTCATTGGACGACCAACCCTAAACAGACTGGCCGCTATAGTTTCGACCCCACACCTCTGTATGAAGTTCCCTACCGCAAAGGGAATCGCTACCCTAAAAGGCGACCAAAAACTAGCACGGCGATGCTACAACGAAAGTATGAGCCTAAAGGGGAAAGAGGTCAACACAATAGAACTCGGACGAGTTCAAGCCCGAGAAGATCTTCGGCCACAACCAGAGGGAGAAACCGAAAAGATCCAAATCGGGAACACACCTGAAAAAATAACAAACATAGGAGCAAACCTCAAAACAGGCCTAAAGGAGGAACTCATAACCCTCTTAAGGGAGAATTCCGACCTCTTCGCCTGGAAAGCCTCCGACATGCCAGGCATAAGCCCCGACCTAATGTGCCATAAGCTATCAGTGTACCCGGGATCCCGACCTGTCCAACAAAGACGCAGGAAGCTCGGGCCCGAACGCATGCAAGCAACAGAAGAACAAGTACAAGCACTACTAGATGCAGGGTTCATTAGGGAAGTAAAATACCCCCTATGGCTCGCAAACGTGGTCCTGGTAAAAAAGCCCAATGGAAAATGGAG
>NC_029774.3:66597092-66598568 GCF_000817695.3 Arachis duranensis | reverse complement strand
ACCCTCAGAAAACACAACATGAGACTCAACCCGACAAAGTGCACCTTCGCCGCAGAAGCCGGAAAATTCTTAGGCTTCATGTTGACTCAAAGGGGCATCGAAGCAAACCCGGACAAATGCCAAGCGATACTCAATATGAAAAGCCCGACCTGTGTCAAAGAAGTACAACAGCTGAATGGAAGGCTGGCCGCCCTATCAAGATTTTTGGCAGGATCAGCGATAAAATCACTACCTCTCTACTCACTCCTAAAGAAAGGGAAACCCTTCTCATGGACCCCGGAGTGCGAAAAAGCCTTTCAAGAATTCAAGGAATTCCTCGGGCAGCCACCAATCCTAACCCGACCTTTAAAAGGGGAAGAGCTCGTATTATACCTCTCGGTCGGACATCGGGCAGTCGCTTCAGCATTAATACGGGAAAATGACCAAGGACAACACCCCGTATACTTTGTGAGCAAGGCACTGCAAGGGGCCGAATTAAACTATCAGAAAATAGAAAAATTCGCCTACGCCCTAATATTCACAGCTCGGAGGCTCCGTCCCTACTTTCAAGCCCACACCATCAAAGTCCGGACAAACCAGCCCATGAGACACATCCTGCAAAAAACAGACCTGGCAGGACGAATACTACAATGGGCGGTGGAACTGTCCGAGTTCGACCTCCACTATGAAGCCCGAACTGCCATAAAATCTTAGTATCTAGCCGACTTCATCGCAGAATACACTGAGACCCCTGGAACCCCACTCTCGTGGAACCTGTATGTCGACGGGTCCTCAAACAAAACAGGAAGCGGGGCCGGTGTTATACTCGAAAGCGACCAAGGAACACGGATAGAACTATCCCTAAAATTCGAGTTCCAGGCTTCGAACAACCAAGCCGAATACGAGGCCCTACTAGCAGGTCTAAAGCTAGCCGAAGAGGTCGGAGCCCAGAGAATCACGATCTTCAGCGACTCCCAGGTCGTCACGTCTCAAGTAAATGGAAGCTACCAGGCCAAAGACCCAACTATGAAAAAATACCTGGACCAAACACAGGCACAATTACGCCACTTCCCAGAAGTACAAATCCAGCACATACCTCGGGAGCGAAATGCCCGGGCAGACGCCCTCTCAAAGCTTGCTAGCACCAAGCCCGGAGGCAACAACAGAAGTCTGCTCCAAGAAACCTTACAATCTCCCTCCGTGCTAAGAGAGGAAGAAATACTAAATATATCCAACCAACAGCGAGGATGCATGACCCCCATACTCGACTACCTGAAGTCGGGAACTCTCCCCACCGAAAGAAAAGAAGCTAAAAGACTTACAAAGGACGCCCAGAATTATACACTAATTCACGACGTATTATACAGAAGAGGGTTCTCAAACCCCCTCCTTAGGTGCGTTCCGACCTCAGAAATAAAAAGCGTCCTCGAAGAAGTCCACGAAGGCATGTGTGGGAACCATCTCGGAGCTCGGGCACTATCCAAAAAAGTAGTCAGA
>NC_029774.3:66573028-66593262 GCF_000817695.3 Arachis duranensis | reverse complement strand
AAGAAAATGCAGCAACCCGAAAACAAAGTACCAAAAGAAAAGAGCCCCCCCACATACAAGCAACCAAAGCGATGGCGGTGCCTCTTTTCGGGGCAACCCAGGCATAGAAGAAAAAGAAAACAGAAGCATATATGCGCAAAGAAAATGAAGACAAGAACAAACCTGGAAGAAAGGAAGAAGACGACGAGCTCCGATGAAAGGAAGAACGAAAATGGCGGCACAGAGGAAACCCCGGAAAAAACGCACAGAAAGGATCGGACAAGAAGAACAAAGAAGGAGCGGCGCTCGAAGGAGAAGTGGCGAAAACTCAGAAAACGAAAAGGGAACAGAATAAACGAAGAAAATGAGGAAAGGGGCAAATAAATAATGCCTTCACAGAGCCCGAACAGAAATCGAGGAGAAACGGTAAAAAGCAATAAATGCTGAAACGGCCATTTTCGAAATTTGAAAAAACTACTATGCCCGAGCTCGACCTCTCAAAAAGGACGAACTCGGGCAGGGGCACTGTTCATACCCTGACCGAGCTCCCCAAATTCGGAAAGTTCATAGAAGGTCCGACCTCGTCCCAAGGCCCACGCCTGAGGTCGGACCTCGGACAAATGAGCTAAGAAGGCCCATCAAAAGGAACGAAAGCCCAAAACCTAAAGGCCGAAAAGGCCTAGGAAAGGCGGTTCCACAAAAAGATAAGAATATCTTATCCAGGGAAGATCATGACCAACTACTATAAATACACTGGAGCACCCAGGTATAACTCATACTCTAATTCTACTAAATATCTGCTTGGACCCATGCTAACTTAAGCATCGGAGTGTCATTGCAGGTACAACCCCCAGCCGCTCAGCACACCAAGCTCGGGTCACGGAGCCCTCACCTCGGGTCCTGCCAGACGATCGAGCTGCACGTTTCAGGTAACCCCCGGAACAATATTCTTTCTGAGAAAGTTTATGACCACCTTGTTATCATTTATTGGAGTTGCAATAGCCTCTACCCACTTGGATACATAGTCCACTGCCACCAGAATATACTTGTTTGAATATGAGGTTGGAATTGGCCCCATGAAATCAATTCCCCACACATCAAACAGTTCAAGTTCTAAGATGAAGTTCTGTGGCATCTCATTTCTTTTGGGTAAATTTCCAGCCCTTTGGCATTCATTGCAGCTCTTCACTAGTTCTTTCGCATCTTTGAAAATATTGAGCCAAAATAATCCACATTGCAGCACCTTGGCTGCAGTTTTTTCCCCTCCAAAATGGCCTTTATACCAAGAGCCATGGCAGTTCGATAGGACCTCTCGTCCTTCTTCCTCTGAAATGCATCTTCTGAGGATTCTATCTGAACACTTCTTGAAGAGATATGGCTGATCTCAGATGAATTATTTAGCATCATTAATGAGATTTCTTCTTTGATGTTTGTTAATCTCTGGAGGTAAATTCCCAGTTGCCTTAAAATTTGCAATATCTGCAAACCAAGGTGCCTTGTTGAAGAACGAAACTCTCGCGCGATTTAGAATTTTGACAAATAAATTCCCGATGTAAGTATGGCTTCTAGACCGACAAGAATTCCTTTCTTACAAAAGTTTTGGTTGTCACAAGTAACAAACCCAATAAAATTTATAAACCGAAGTATTCAAACCTCGGGTCGTCTTCTCAAGGAATTGCAGGGAGGTATGATTTATTATTGGTTATGAAAAATAGTATTTTTGGGTTTTAAAAAAGTTTTGAACGAGAGAAATGGATTGCAGAGAATTAATAAATTAATAACTAATAAAACTCTTGTCAAGGTATGAAAACTGGAAGTCCTATCCTAGTTATCCTTATCAATGGTGATGAGAATTATATTATTTTCTCTCACTAAGTCAACCTCTAACTATGAAGGTCAGTTAAGTGGACAAATTAATTTAACACCTAAAGTCCTAGTCAACTCCTGAGGAAAGACTAGAGTTATAGGAATCTAAATCAATCAGCAAGAATAACAATTATCAATCACGATGAGTTTGATAACTCAAGAGTCACCAATTAATCAACCAGAACCAAGAATATAGAAAGCTAAATTAAAATCAAAAATATCTGGAATACCTCAAATTATATTAAATAAAGATGTCAATTCTAACATGGAAAAGTTCATAAATCAGTTTGAAAAGATAAATAAAAGGAACATTGAACATGAGATAAAGAAGATGAAAATATTCTTAAATCCTTGAAGAAGAATCCTAATCCTAATTCTAAGAGAGATGAGAGAACCACTCTCTCTAAAAACTACATCTAAATTATGAAAAGTGAATTATGATCTCATCTGAAGTACGAATGGATTCCCCCACTTTATAGCCTCTAATCTTGTTTTCTGGGCCAAAAACTGGGTCAAAAATAGCCCAGAATTCACTGATTGTGAAATCTGATTTGTACAGGTCGCGGCAAAGTGATGCGGAGGCGTCGTCCACGCGTTTGCATGGATTGAAATTCGCAGATGCGACGTGTGCGCGTCATCCACGCGTCCGTGTCGCCTAACGTCGAGGCAGCTATAACAAATTATATATCGTTATGAAGACCCGGATGTTAGCTTTTTAACATAACTAAAACCGCATCATTTGGACCTTTGTAGTTCAAGTTATGGTCGATTTAGTACCAAGAGGTCAGGCTGGACAGCTTTAGCAGTTCCTTCAGTTTCTTGTATTCCTTCCAGTTTTGCATGCTTCCTTTCCATCTACTGAGCCATTCTTGCCCTGTAATCTCTGAAAACACTCAACACACATATCAAGGCATCGAATGGTAATAAGAGATGATTAAAATACATAAATTAAAGACTCTAGGAAGCAAGTTTTCAATCATAGAACAAATTCTGGGACAGAATTGTAAAACCATGCAAATAGTAAGAATAAGTGGGTAAAAAGTTGATAAAAACCACTCAATTGAGCACAAGCTAAACCATGAAATAGTGGTTTATCACTTGTGAACTAACATTAACTGCTCATCTGGAAAGAACTCATTTACACTTGCATCATGTGTGCCACCTTTCTCACAAGGAATTCTGGATAGATGATCTGCTACCTTGTTCTCCACTCCTTTCTTGCCTCTGATCTCAATATTGAATTCCTGTAATAACAAGATCCATCTAATCATTCTTGGTTTTGATTCCTTCTTGGCAAACAAATATTTAAGTGATGTGTGATCTGTGAAAACGATCACTTTAGAGCCAATGAGGTATGATCTAAATTTGTCAAATACAAAGACTATTGCCAACAATTCCTTTTTAGTGGTGGTGTAATTCCTTTGAGTGTCATTAAGGACTTTGCTGGCATAGTATATGACATGCACCAAATTATTTCTCCTCTGCCCTGACATTGCCCCAACTGCAAAATCAGATGCATCACACATCAGCTCAAATAGTAAGTTCCAATCAGGTGGGGTAATGATAGGGGCTGAGGACAGTTTCTTTTTCAAGTTTTCAAATGCTAGCATGCATTTCTGATCAAAGATAAATGGTGTATCAGATACAAGAAGATTGCTTATGGGCTTGGCTATTTTTGAAAAATCTTTAATAAATCTTTTATAAAAACCAGCATGCCCTAAAAAGCTCCTAATTGCCTTTACATCACTTGATGGGGGTAGTTTTTCAATTAGTTCCACCTTAGCTCTATCTACCTCAATGCCTTGATGAGAAACTTTATGACCAATGACTATTCCTTCTGTCACCATAAAGTGGCATTTCTCCCAATTCAAGACCAAATTGGTCTCTTGACATCTTTTCAATACCAAGGCAAGATGGTTTAGACAATTATGAAAGGAATCTCCGAATACTAAAAAAGTCATCCATAAAGACTTCAATGAATTTCTCTATCATATCTGAGAAGATAGAAAGCATGCAGCGTTGAAAAGTTGCGGGTGCATTACACAACCCAAACGGCATGCGCCTGTAGGAAAACACTCCGTATGGACAAGTAAATGATATTTTCTCCTGGTCTCTTAGATCAACCACTATTTGACTATATCCTGAATAACCGTCTAGAAAACAATAATATCCATGTCCTGCAAGCCTTTCAAGCATCTGATCCATGAAGGGGAGTGGGAAATGATCTTTTCTTGTAGCTTCATTAAGTTTTCTGTAATCAATGCACATCCTCCATCCTGTGACGATTCTTGTAGGGATGAGCTCATTCCTTTCATTGGGTACTACAGTGATTCCTCCTTTCTTGGGGACCACTAGGACGGGGCTCACCCATGGGCTATCTGAAATTGGGTAGATTACCTCTCCCTGCCATAGCTTCATGACTTTTTTCTGCACCACCTCTTTCATGATTGGATTCAGCCTCCTTTGGGGCTGAATGGAGGGTTTGACATCATCTTCCAGCAGTATCTTATGCATGCATATAGCCGAACTCATTCCCTTTAAGTCAGCAAGGGTCCATCCAATGGCGTCTTTATGCTTTTGCAACATTTGGAGTAATTCCTCCTCTTGTTCTTGGTTGAGAGCTGAGTTTATGATCACTGGATAACTTTCATTATCTCCTAAATATGCATATTTGAGAGTGGGTGGTAGTGCCTTCAGTTCTAGTTTGGGTGCTTCCTTTTCTTCATTCTTTTCTTCTGATGTGTCCTGAATAAAAACTTCAACTGTTGCAGCTTCTTCGCTGGATGTGGGTTCCTCTTCTTCTGTCACCCCCTCAAGTTCTTCCTCTTCCAGAGTCTCTTGTACTAAAACTTCCACTAAATCCAACCTCATACATTCTCCTAGTGATTCTTGTGGGTAGCTCATGGCCTCAAATACATTGAATACCATCTTCTAATCATGCAGCCTAAGGGTAAGTTCACCCTTTTGGACATCAATGATGGCTCTGGCAGTAGCTAAGAATGGCCTTCCCAAAATGATAGAGGCGTTGGCTTCTTCCTCCATATCGAACACTACAAAGTTTATTGGGAAGATAAAATCTCCCACCTTCACTAACAAGTCTTCCACTATTCCATGAGGGAACTTGAATGATCGGTCTACCAATTGCAGGGCCATTCTTGTTGGCTTGGCCTCCTCAATCCTCATTCTTCTCATCATTGCTAAGGATATTGGATTTATGCTGGCTCCCAAATCACACAAAGCCTTTTCCACTATGATTTCCCCTATGACACAAGGGATTTGGAAGCTCCCAGGATCCTTCAATTTCTGGGTAACTTGTGCTGAATGATGGCACTACATTCTTCGGTTAGTACCACAGTCCCGTTGTTCTTCCAAATTCTCTTCTTGGTCAACAATTCCTTCAAGAACTTAGCATAGAGCAGCATTTGCTCTATTGCTTCAGCAAAGGGTATGTTAATCTGTAGTCTCTTGAAAACTTCTAAGAATCGTGAGAATTGGCTTTCATCTCCACTCTTCTTCAATTGTTGAGGGTACGGGGCTTTTGGAACATATGGCTTCAGCGCTTCTCCTTTTTGATGTGAGTTAGGAGTGGAAGCTTGAACTTCCTCTTGTCCTTTTCCCCCTCCATCCATGTTCTTCTCTTGTGGTTCTTTGGAGGTCTCCTTCAATTGTTTTCCACTTCTGAGGGTGATATCCTGACACTCCTCCCTTGGGTTTGCATTAGTGTTGTTACAAATATTGTGGCCAGGAACTTGCTTGAATAGGTAGCTGATATGTGTTTCTAGTTTCTTGATGGCATCATCTTGATTTTGCATATTGGATCGTACTTCTTCCCGGAACACTTTACTGTCTTGAACTTCCTTGCATATGCCTTCGAGCAGGGTCTCAAGTCTGGAAAGTCTATCTTCGGATGGTAATGGTGGGTTGAGGTTAGAGTGTTGAGACTGGTCATTTTGGGTTTGATATGGCTGCTGAGAAGTGTTATTGGGTAGGTATTGATATAATCTCTGTGTGAAATGTTGGTATGCTGCATTATTGTTGGGGTTGTGACATCTCTGATCTTGGCTTTGGTCTTCTTGATTTCCCCACCCAAAGTTTGGATGGTTCTTCCAACCGGGATTGTAGGTCTTGGAGTATGGATCATGTGATTGCCAGGGTGAGTTTCTAACATAGTTGGCTTGTTCCCAGTCACCCCCTTTCTCTGTATTCACTCCTTCTTGAGCTGGTGGTGGGGTGGTGACTGCTACAACTTGGTTCCTCTCCATCTGCTTGGTAAGGTCAGCCAACTGCTTGGTGATCATCTTGTTTTGAGCTAGCAGTGCATCCATATGGTTCAACGACATTACTCCTCGAGTGTTGCTCCTCTCAGAAGCATAAAAGTAGTCATTCTCAGCTACAGTCTCAATGACATATATGGCTTCTTCAACGGTCTTTTTCTTATTTAGAGATCCCCCAGAAGAGTGGTCTACAGCCTTCTTTGATTCGTAAGATAAGCCTTCATAAGAAATGTGTAGTTGCACCCATTCATTGAACATGTTTGGTGGGCACCTTCTTGTTAAGTCCTTAAACCTCTTCCATGCCTCATGGAGAGTTTCACCATCTTGTTGCCTGAAGGTTTGTACCTCAGCTCTCAACCTGTTGATCCGTTGAGGAGGATAGAATCTCACCAAGAACTTGTTCACCATATCTTCTCAGGTTGTTAAACTCTCCTTTGGGAATGATTTCAGCCATTTAGATGCTTTGTCCCTGAGTGAAAAGGGGAACAAAAGCAATCTATAGGTGTTAGGATGAAACACCATTAGACTTCACAGTATCACGTATTCTTAGGAAGGTGGTTAAATGAGCTGGGGGTTCAGTTCAAAGTTATTGGCATGTATGGTTGGTTTTTGGATGCTACTTCCACAGTTTCCTAGATTTGAATTAATATAAGCGCCTAGAACTCTTCTCTCCTACCCAGCATGATCTACTGGACCTTCTCTGGCATGGTTGTGTGTCTCCTCCTCATGGTGGTTTTCCATGTTCCCCTCCATGTCTGTCTCAAAATCCTCCTCTTCTTCCTTAGTACCAACGACCCTCTTCCCTCTTGCTTCCCTCCTTAATCTCAAGAAGGTCCTCTCAGGTTCAGATTCAAAGGAGGTTGAAGCTCCTCTTCTTCTACCTATCATACAATCAGATTACACAAGCAAGAGAAAAGTGAAGAAATCACTTTTGTTAAGGTTACTGTTCATACCCTGGGTCAAGCTGTCCGACCCGGGATGTTTAGCGACAAGCCGACCGACCTCTTCAGGTCAGACTATCCGACCTCTTCTCAAAGAGCTCGGCCAAATCGCCAAAGGAGCCCAAAGCAGGCCTAAAATGAAGGAACATAGCCCAATCTAAAGGCAGCCAAAGCCCAGAAAGATAAAGGCAGTTTCCCTAAAGATAAGATGACTTCACTTAAAGATAAGATAAGATAAGATAACTATCTTATCTCCAGAGAGGTCACTCCTCACCATTATAAATACACTGGAGCACACAGGTATAACTCATACTCTGATTCTACTCAATACCTGCTTAATACCCTTGCTAACTTAAGCATCGGAGTCCCTTGCAGGTACCCCCCACCCTTCGGTGATAAAGGATCAGCAACACTCTCAGTTCCACAAGTCAAACACACCAGCTCCGGCTGCTATACACCTGCCGGACACGTCGGCTCCGACCAACACAGAAAATCTCGATCGAGATCGACCTACAGTTTTAGGCAACCCTCAGAACATTGGCATCGTTGCCGGGGAACCAGGAAGTCATCCCACCACCATGGCGGACAACCATGACAATGACCACGATTCAGATCTAGAGGATAGAACACCGCACAAAAATGTGGACACTACACCAAAGGATACTCCTCAACTTAACAACGAAAAGGATTCTCCAAATGCGGGAGCCATGGAGGCGCTTCAAGACCGTTTAAAACAACTGGAAGAAGAAGTCCTACATCAACGAGAGGCTGAGAAAGACCTACAAAGGGAGATAAAGCGACGCCAGGAATTGGAGGACAAACTCCTAAAACTCGAAGCCGATCTCAAGGCCAAAGCTAATCGATCCTCTCATGAGGATAGCTCCTGCAAGGACCAAGATCCATTCACCAAAGAGATCATGAAAGCTAAAGGTCCCAAAGGACTTCAAAGCTCCAGACATGACCCCGTACGACGGCACATCAGATCCAAGCCATCATTATAGCAATTTCAGAAGTAGGATGTATTTCACGGAGGCCTCAGATGCAATCTATTATTCTCCATCCAGAAGGACAAAATCAAACACACACCGAGCCTATTAGGGATCAAGCAAGGAGATCGAGAGAGCCTTCGCAACAACATGGAAAGATTCAACAAACATGTATGGGCATACAAAGTCTGCCAACAGAAGCAGCTATCAGAGGCCTCATCAATGGTCTACGAAAAGGACCTTTTAGCCACTCAATATCCAGGAAGCATCCAAACATCTCTAAACGAGGTATAAGAACGAGTAGAGAAGTACGTCAACATGGAGGAAAACTCTTGACCAGGAGAGATCTCAAAAACTGAACATTCCTACTTCTCTCGGGATAAGGATCAAGAGTCCAAGAAAAAAGAAGATCAACATGGAGAGAACCCTAGAAAATACCACAATTACACCCCCTTTCGGGTGTCAGTTGTGGATGTCTACCGAGAAATATGCAACACTGAGAAGATCCCATCAACTCACCCAATCAAAAACAAAAGAAGTCGGATGCGTTGAAGGTCCACCTCACACCAAAGAGGTCGGACAAAGTTGAAGGTCCACCTCACACCAAAGTGGTCGGACAAGTTGAAGGTCCACCTCACACCAAAGAGGTCAGACGAGTTAAAGGTCCACCTCACACCAAAGAGGTCGGACAAAGTTGAAGGTCCATCTCACACCAAAGTGGTCGGACAAGTTGAAGGTCAACCTCACACCAAAGAGGTCGGACAAGTCAAACGTCTCACACCAAAGAGGTCGAACAAGTTGAACGTCCACCTCACACCCCTGAGAGACATGTTCATGGAGGATTCGCAGGAGGAAGGATCTCTAAACCATCTCGCAAAGGACACCTCAAAGAGGTATATTAAGGAAGGGAGAGAGGTTTGAATAGTACTACGGGGTGCAAACAAGCCTTCTGAGATTTTGAAAATTCTTGGGGCAACCACCCATTCTTACCCAACCAAGGGAAAGTGAAAAGCTCATATTATACCTCGTAGTGGGAAGTCTGGCAATAGCCTCATCACCAGTTAAAGAAGACAAAAGTGGGCAACAACCTGTCTACTTCATCATCAAGGCTCTACAAGGGGCCGAACTAAACTATCAAGAGATAGAGTAGTTCGCCAACGCCCTCATACTCACCTCTCGATGACTCTACCCATACTTTCAAGCTCACACTATCAGAGTTTGGACCAACCAGCCCATAGAAGGCATCCTACAGAAAACAGACTTAGCAGGAAGAATTCTACAGTGGGCAGTCAAGTTATCCGAAATTGATCTTCGACATAAAGCTCAGACAGCCATCAAATCACAGTATATGGCCGACTTTATTACAGAGTGCACTAACACCCCGGGAAATCCTACAAAATGGAAACTCTACATGAACGACTCTTCAAACAAAACCAGGAGTGGTGCAGGCGTCATTATATAAAGCGATCAGGGAAGCCAAATCAAGCTAAATGACCAAGCTGTATACGAGGCACTACTCGCTGGTTTAAAGCTAGATAAGAAGGTAGGAGCTTACCATGCCAGTGATTCACAAGTAGTCACCTCATAAATAGAAAGGAGCAACCAAGCTGAGGATCCCACCATGAAAAAATACCTCAGGTAATTCGGGGGACCTTGGACAAAACTAGAGAACAGCTCGGACATTTCGGGGAATATGAAGTCCGACACATACCTCGGGAGCAGAATGCCCGAGCTGATGCACTTTCAAAATCAGCCAGTACCAACAGCTCGGACAATTCAGGGAATATGAAGTCCGACACATACCTCTGGAGTAGAATGCCTGAGCTAATGCACTTTCAAAATTAGCCAACACCAAACCAGGGGGCAATAATAGAAGCCTCATCTAGGCTACATTACAAGACCACAACAAGGAAGGAAAACAAACCCTCTCCTCAGAGTCCGGCGATACCAACTCATTCTACGGAACCTCTTAAGTCGCACACAATACTCAGGGTCAACCACAGTAACACGCATTAAAACTATGGAATCCAGTCAATCAGACATGCCATCCAGGATCTTAGTAGACATCTCAACAATATTTTTTCAAGAAGACATAGGTCAACCATGGGGTTATTACCAAATAACTCGGACAAATAAGGAAACAACTCGGACAATAACAGCAAAACATCAAGTGTCAGACACAACAGTAAAAGGGAAACCCCAGGACTCACACGAAAGTCCAGGGGCACCCTTTGGAGGCAACAAGAGAGCAAAAACCCAAATACAAAGTCAAAGCTTTACATTAAAAGCATGTTAGCTTCTACATTGCCCCACCAGAGGAACTCATCAATGTAACATCACCTTGGCCGTTCGCAGAATGAGGACTCGACCTCCTCGGACCCCTTCCCCAAGGATCGGGACAAGTTATGTTCCTCATTGTAGGGGTGGATTACTTCACAAAATGGATTGAGGCAGAGCCCCTAGCTAATGCCACTGCTCAAAGAAGCCGAAAATTCTTGTATAGAAACATTGTTACAAGGTGTGGGGTTCCTTACTCCATCACCACAGACAATGACACTCAATTCACAGACGCAGGCTTTAGAAAGTTGGTAGCCAACTTGAAAATAAAGCACCAATTCACATCCTTAGAACACCCACAGGCTAATGGACAAGTAGAAGCTGCCAATAAGGTCATACTAGCCGGGTTAAAAAGGAGGCTACAGGACGCAAAGGGAGCTTGGGCTAAAGAGCTCCCACAAGTCCTATGGGTATATCGGACAACTCCACATTTCACCACAAAGGAATCACTTTTCCAATTGGCTTATGGAATGGAGGCAATGATACCGGTAGAAGTTAAAGAAGGATCTCCCAAAATGATCCTCTACAATGAAAAAGCTCATCCTAAATGACATCGGAACAAGTCGACCGGGAGAGGAACAGCTAGCAGCTAATTGGAAAGGACCCTGCCAAGTCAAGAAAGTACTGGGAAAAGGTCACCATAAAGTGTCCGACCTCGAGGGACGAAAGCTACCAAGGTCATGGCATGCCTGCAAAAGGCGCCAGGCCGAGATCTAAAAGATTACCCAACCTAGAAGGGTAAGCACTAACATGTACACACTCTTATTCATATCTTCATTTTATTGTTTAAAAGTTTGCAGATTCCCTAAAAAGTTTCTTACCAAGACGTCCGATTACGACAGGTCAGTAAGGTGAAAACCAAATTCACCGCCCGATCACGACAAAGGTCGGCACAGTGAAAACCAACTTTACCGCCCGACCACGATGAAAACCGAATTCATCGTTTGATTTTGACAAAGGTCGGCAAGGTGAAAACCAAGTTCACCGCCCGATCACGACAAAGTTGACAAGATGAAAGCCAAATTCACCGTCTGATTACAAAGCGACAGGTCAGCAAGGTGAAAACCAACTTCACCGCCCGACCACGATGAAAACCGAATTCATCGTTTGATTTCGACAAAGGTCGACAAAGTGAAAACCAAATTCACTGCTCAATCAAGACGCATTAATCTGAAGCATTCATCGTTCGATTATAAAGCAACAGATCGACAGAAAGTGAAGAACAGATTCACTGTACGATCTTGATAGGAATGATCATCCGACAAAGGTGAAAACGCGATTCACCTAAAGGACGATCAAACCGGGACAGAAACCACCCTCTACAAGTCGGCAAAGATGAACACATAATAATGCAAGAAGTTATCAAAAGTGATCCCAAAAAGAACTTGACGAGGTCTTATGGATTGCTATATAATAACTTAAAAAGACTGGCCGACACTAAAAAGTCAGACCAAGTCAACCCAAATTATCAGCAAATCCCTGGAAAGAGGTCTGGCCAACCCTATTAAAGTGGAATTGCTATAACCTAGAAGAGATCGACCTAACGAAGTCGGTTTCCTACAAAACAAGTTATAAAAGTAATCCCTGAAAGAGACCTGACAAAGGTCCAAGAAAGAGGATTACAAAAATAACTTAGAAGAGATCGACCTAACGAAGTCGGTTTCCTACAAGACAAGTTATAAAAGTAATCCCTGAAAGAGACCTAAACAAGGTCCAAGAAAGATGATTACCAAGCAACTCGACGGGGCCCGACATGACGAAGTCGGCCCAAAACATAAAGCTACAAGGTAATCCCTGAAAGAGACCTGAACAAAGTCCAAGAAAGAGGGTTACAGAAATAACTTGGAAAGCTACAGATTGGACCGACAAGAAGAAGTCGCACCAACGAAAGCTACAGCTTGGACCGATAAGAAGAAGTCGGACCAACGAAAGCTACAGCTTGGACCGACAAGAAGAAGCCGGACCAACAAAAAATGTGCGCTAAAACGGACATAGCTCCGCCAAAAAAGCCACGGCTCCACGACAAGGCTATCAAAATTGTTCAGAATGACTAAAAAGTGTTCTACGAAAACACCAAAAGGTCGTTGGACAAATTAGCCCCAAGGACCACCTCGACCAACCAGAAAGTGGACAAAATCAGAAGTGATCAAAAGAGGTCGGACAACAAAGTACCAACACTCTACAAAGATCCACAAAAACGGATAAAGACATCTCACAAACGGCCAGAGGAAGGCTAGGAATGTTTTGCTAAAAGGTACGAAGTCTTGAAAAAAGACACTACTTAAAAAGCGAAAAGCACAGCCTCAAAGACAGAGCTAAAAAGTCATCCAAACAAACTATAAAAAGGTTCCCCATCGGAACACTACCTAAAAAGTTGTTGGATTATGACTCAAAAGCCCGAACAGCGAAGACAAACAAGTCGGAAGAAGGCTAAAAAGTCCCCTCAACAAAGTAAAAGGGGCAATACCAGACTCGCACAAGGAGAAACTACTCAAAGATCGACCAAAGTTAGGATGCTTAAGCACGACTTCCCCGAAGAGATCAAAACTCTGAAAGCATGGTCTCACGGAAAAGTCCGAATTCAAGTAGGGGCAAAGTCATACAAGTCGACGTCAGCTAAAGAAGAGGCGCAAGAATGACTTCAAAAAAGAACAAGCCAAAAGGTTGGGAAACAACTTAAGGCTCAAATGCGCTTAGCCAAAAAGGATACAACTCCACTCAAAGAAGGCATAATCTCAAACAGGGCTACGAACATCATCCAAGACAAAAAAAGGTTCTATATAAAGAACACTAAAAAGTCATTGGACAAATCACTAAAAGTCTGGATATCAAGTCGCAAGGACAACTTCGCCAAAGCAGAGGGTTGTCAACACAAACTTAAAGCAAGGCGTGATCCAGAAGGCAAGGGTAGAAAACCCACGCTACCATTCAAAAGAGGTTGGACTGTGAAGTACCAAACCTCTAGAAAATCTGCAAGATTGCAAAGCAATAAAGAAACAAGCAAGACAGATGCTTGAGCACTACTTCCAAAGAGATCAAAGCTCTAAAAAGCACGATCTCATGGAAAGATCGAACTCAAGCAGGGGCACTGTTCTACCCTGGGTCAAGTTGTCCGACCCGGGATGTTTAGCGACAAGCCGACCGACCTCTTCAAGTCAGACTATCCGATCTCTTCTCAAAGAGCTCGGCCAATGCCCGACCTCCTCTCAAAGAGCTTGGCCAATGCCCGACTTCTTCTCAAAGAGCTCGGCCAAATCGCCAAAGGAGCCCAAAGCAGGCCCAAAATGAAGGAACACAGCCCAATCTAAAGGCAGCCAAAGCCCAGAAAGATAAAGGTGGTTCCTCTAAAGATAAGATGACTTCACTCAAAGATAAGATAAGATAAGATAAGATAACTATCTTATCTCCAGAGAGGTCACTCCTCACCATTATAAATACACTGGAGCACCCAAGTATAACTCATACTCTGATTCTACACAATACCTACTTAATACCCTTGTTAACTTAAGCATCGGAGTCTCTTGCAGGTACCCCCCACCCTTCGGTGATAAAGAATCAGTAGCACTCTCAGTTCCACAAGTTGGACACACCAACTCCGGCAGCTATACACCTGCCGGACACGTCGGCTCCAACCAACACAGAAGATCTTGACCGAAATCGACCTACAGTTTCAAGTAACCCTCAGAACAGTTACTATTAGTGTGAGTGAAGCAATTTATCAAACAATTAGTGGATTAGTTGACAGAGTTGTGAAATAATTGAGAAAATAAAACAAAAGGAAATAATAAATAAAAATGGATGAGACTAAAAGTAAATGACAGAAACAAAATAAATGAAACAAAAGAAAATTGCTCAATCTAGTTATCCTCTAATTTAATCATTGTCGATATAAAATCAATCCCCATAAATGGCGCCATAAACTTGATGCACGGAAACTTGTCTCTCAACAAATTTCCCTCGACAAGTATACCAAATTATCGTCAAGTAAAAACTCACAATATAGTGAGGTCAAACCCCACAGGGATTGATTGGTAGAGCAATTTTAATTAGAGGGTACTCTAGTCAAGCTAAGCCAAATTGAGTTGAGAATTGCAGAAACTTAAATGCGGAAAAGATAAATGACATAGAATGTAAAGTTGCAGAATCTTAAATGGGGAGTTGGTGAGATGAGCATGAAAGTAAATAACAGAAAGTAAAGAGAATGGGTAAGATCAGAGATGGGGAATTCATTGGGCTTAGGAGATGTTGCATTCTCCGGATCAAGTTCATCTTCATCTCTTACTCAATCAATGCATTCATTGATATCCTTGGCAATCTTAGGTGATTGGATCCCAATTCCTTGGCAACCCAATCTCTCTAAGCTTGAACAATTGCCCAATTCCTTTATTTAATTGCTCATGGGAAGAGATGAAGCTTGGTCACTGATTATACCACATGTATTTCCAAATTAGAGTGTTGGTAGGATTATATGTCACTATATCCATCTAAACCCCAACTCGGTCCAACATGAGAAAGCATTTCTAGCATGATCTCCTCATTCCTCTTCCAAAGCTCAGTGGAGATCCAATTATGGAAAGTCTCTTTTCCAAGATAACTAACCAATTGGTTGAAGACCGAAAACTTTTTAGTAAAATCAAGAGGAAAGAAAGAGGAAGAAGAATAAAAACTATAATTGATCCATCAAATTACGACAGAGCTCCCTAACCCAATGAAAAGGGGTTTAGTTGTTCATAGCTCTGGGAATGGAAAACAAGAGAGAAAAGTGCATTCTAAAATTAAACTAGAAATTGCAGGCAAAGTAAAATATAAAGAGTGTAGCTTCCAATAATGCCAACCTGCTTCTAGTTCAAAACTATCCCTATATATACTACTCTTCTGATCTTCTAGTTAGCTTTTCAAGTCTTGGTTCTAGGCCTTTGATCTTTAGTTGAAGCAGTTACAGTCTTCAGTGGGCTCAGCTTTGCTTGTAGAAAAAGAGTGAGTCAGGCATGGTATGCAGTTAGTCAGGACATTAGTGGCGTTAACGTTAAGTGTAATTTCTGGTTCGAAGATGTTAGTGGCATTAACTTTGTCACTAACATCCCAACCCAATTAAGCCACGTTAACCCCAATGTTAGTGGCACTAACGTGACCACTAACGTAGCCTTTCTATCCTTCACTAGCGTTATTGGCACTAACTTTGCCAATAACGTTACATTCTTGCCCTTTTTTCCCACATTAAACGTAGGCATGCCATGACACGAAGGCGTTAGTGACACTAAGTTTGTCACTAACACTACAAAATTCCTTCTCTTCCACGTTAGTGCTTACGTTAATGGTGTTAACGTGGCTACTAACGTGGGTGTATTTTGCCATCTCCAACGTTAGTGACAAAGTTAGTGTCACTAACGTTGGCATCTCATTCCTTGCTTTACGTTACTCCTCACGTTAGTGGCATTAACGTGGCCACTAACGCAGGTAATCTTGGCCTGGTCCAATGTTAGTGACAAAGTTAGTGTCACTAACATTGGCGATTTCCTCTTTGCTCCACGTTAGAGTTTACATTAGTAGAACTAATGTGGCCCTTAATGTGGTGATGTGTGGCCTTTGCAACGTTAGTGGTGTTAACTTTACCACTAACGTTGGAGCTTCATCTTCCTTCCATGTTAGTTCCTACGTTGGTGTAGCTAACGTGGCAACTATTGTGGGTTGTGATGGCTCTCGAAGGCGTTAGTGGTCACGTTAGTGATACTAACGTGGCTACTAAAGTGGTTCTTTTATGTTCCTTTGTCCTGAAATCAAACAAACATGGTGCATCAAAGCTTTGTTTCAGGTCATGAGATCTTGCATTATATAAATTGGCATTCAACTCATGCATTATTCTTATGAAATCATGTAAAGTTCACAATGTTTTCTTGAATCAAGGTGTAAGTGTATATTCACCCAAAACCTGCTTATTTCCTAAGAAAATGCATGAAACTACCTAAAACAGTAAAGAAAAGGCTAGTGAAACTGTCCAAGATGCCCTGGCATTAGTTCTCTAAATGAGCGCAGCATTCTCCGATCGAGCGCTCCCCACGCGTACGCGTCTTGCGCGCTTGCGCGTGGGTGGGAAAATATTAATTCCGTGCTTTAGCGCCACCCACACATTCGCATGCTTCCTTCCAGATTCTCCATTGACGCGTGCGCGTCTTGTATGCATACGCGTAGGCTGCAAAACGTCAAGTCCAGATTTGAATGTGCCCGAAAATATTCACTTAGTGAATGTAGTGTTCTCCTTGGAAACGAGCGCTGATCATATCCGCGCATACGCGTCATGCACGCGTACGCGTGGGTCTTTAAAAATCCTTGCCCGATACGTCAGCGTCTTGTACGCGTGCGCGTCATAGCGTTTTCGCGTCAAGAGCCTTTTCTTTGTTTAAATCATGCGCCACGCTTTTAAAAGCGTGGCCTAAGGCTCCAAAGTGTGCCCAAGTTCCAAAATGTGCCCCAGGATTCCTCTTTTCTCCTTTTTAGCTTATTTTGTGCTTTTTGCTTCTTTTTCTGCTTATTTTCTACAAAGTTTATAAAATCAAAAGATCAAAGAAATATACCATTTAAGCACAAAAGCATTCAATATTTAAGCACTAATCATCTACTCTTGTATGAAAAAGCATAGAAAAATAGGATATGATGTGCAGTCATCACAACACCAAACTTAAACCTTGCTTGTCCCCAAGCAAGAAAAGAATCATGCAATAAAGTTTTGACAATCCAAGGTGAGAAGAATAGCAACTCAATGTTCATGGTTGGCTAGGTTTCTATGCATGCCACAATCACAAAGAAATGTAAATGATTTATGCTTCTATCTAGCTCATTTTGTGAAACCTTTTCCTTATATTTCTTCCTTGAAACAAGCTTTTGATTTGCCTTATTATCTTCTCCTTTTGGGCGCTTTGCCCCATGAGTTGATAACAAAGCTACGATTCTAAGTGCTTTGTTTTCAAGTATTACCACTTGATACATAAGCACCACAAGCATTTAATTAGGTTACTTCTTTAACCTCATTTGTTTCTTTTTTTTACTCTCTAATCATTGATGCTCAGAGCCTTGAGCTTTGAGGGAGTGCTTTTGCACTTGAGCCTAGCCTTGACTCTAAGTGTTTTGTTTTCAAGCTTTTTGCTTGATACATTAACACCACAAGTACTTAACAATTGAATTGTCATTGATACTCAGATCCTTCAGCTTTCTCATTCTTTCCCTTTTGCTTTTCTTGGCTTAATTTACAATTGCTTCTTCAAGGTTTTCATAATTTCCAAAAATTTCACAAAATGTCCTAGATGAAAACTTCAATTAAATAAAATCTAATGCAATTGAGTAACAATTAATCATACTAGCCTTTCAATACTTGTATGCTCATGCTAAATTCTTCTTTAATGACCTTGTTTGTTTATGATTATGATACTTTAGTGCTTTTGAACTCACAAAACTCAAGTTAGTAGTCATAATGTCACAGCAACATGTTACAATTTAGCACTTATGCTTATTCACAACACACATGCATACAGAGAATATAGAAGACAATCATGCAATTTAAAGTGCTAGAAATAAGTAGGAGGAAAAAGGAACGTTACCACCTTGTAGTTCATCTTCACTGTTGTTGTCCTTTTCCTCCCATTCTTCCCCTTCCCATACCAACTTAGAGTGTTTGCTCATCCTCAAGCAACAATTGGTACAGTGGTGATAGGGTTTATGATGGATCATGAGTGTCTTACACAGTGAAATGTTAGTAGTACATGTGTTTAGGCAAGCAAAATGAAAAATAACAGCGAAGGCCTAGGAAACATAGACATTGTGTGTGATACACTGCATAAAGAATAAGTGGCACACGAAACTTAGTGTGACACTTTCACTTGGAATTGATGCAAGTATCCAGTATAGATTATAAACAAATTTTGTTACATAGTAACACCAAACTTAGAATGCAACCATCTCTCAATTTATTTGAACTAAAACTAAACAAAGGGAACTGTTATATGTTAAATACAATCACCATGCAAAGAATCTGTCATTAATAAGGATTTCTTGGTGAGATATTTAACAAAAATAGTTAAGGAGTAAAATAAATGAAAGCCTTTAATAATCTTGCAAAGGCATTATGATTATGCAGACAAGTGGTGTTGCTGAATAAATTGCATAGAAAAAAATAAGTGGCACACTAAACTTAGAATCTTAGTGTGACACTTTCATGCAATTATCTAGTAAGATTGAAAATAGATTGTTGCAGGGCAACACCAAACTTAGAATGTAATCATATGCTAATTTATTGAAATTTAAACAAAGCAGACAAAGAAAATAAACAAAGCAAAGGAATGAAATGTTACCTAAGGTTGGGGCAACAAGTGCTCTTTTAGTGTCATTAGCTTGACATGTTGTTTTTCACTTTCTTCCTCTTCTTCTAGTTTGTTAAGAAGAATGACCTCAAGGGGGGGGGGAGAAGATTCAGCTATTGTCCCTTGTTTTGGTCTCTCCTCAGCAAGCTTCCTTTTGTTATTTGCTGGATTGAACTTGCTTATTGGATCAGGGGTAGGATTGTTTGCAGTTGACCTTTTCTTGAATGTTTTCCTTGGTATCTTGGTCATAATCCTCTTCTCGGTGCTCTTGTTAGTTGCCTTCACTTCTTTGATTTCAAGACTTGGTGGTTGGGTGATTGTTGGAGTATTTTCTTTACCAAGAGCCTTTTGAATTGGTGGTTCCATGAGTCCTTCTTCTCTATAACTTTCTGCCTCAATTAAGTGTGGACTTTCTTGATTGTCTTCCTCCATTTCTTCTTCATGATTTTTCATTAAGTCATTTGGGAGGGAATCTTCATGTTCCATTCTCACTTAAATTAGCCTCTGTGGATATGGAATCCTTGGCTCATATACTTCCACAACCTCCTCCACCATTGAAATTTCATTTGACACAGGGGCCTCTTCTTCTTGCTCTTCTACTTCCTCTTTTACACCCACAGATTGATCTTCATCTTCCTTGCTTAGCACTTCTTTGTTTTTCCTTGGCTGTTTTAAACATCCATCCATATTATTGCAGAGGGTTTCTTGTTCTTTCCAAGAGTCTATGGATGTTTGTAAGTATTGTTCAAATGCTAGTTCAAGGGATGAAGGCTGAGAATGAGTTTCTGGATATGTGGGTATTGTGGTGAAGTTGTTTTGAGTGGTATGGAATGAATCTGGTGAGTTATAAGATGAGCTTTGTGACTGTTGAGATAAGTTTTCTGTGTAGCGGAATGAATTTTGTGGTTGGTGAAATGAGTCGTATGGACCTTGGAGGAAACTTTGTGTTGAGGCATAGTCAAATGATGAAGAATTTTCAAATGAGGAACTGGGAGGTGAGGTTGGACAACTTTGCAAAAATGAGTTGAAGGTTTGTGATGAGCGGATATTTTGTACGCTTTTTGGGGGTAATTTCATGTAGATTTTAGCATGCTTCAGTTAGTTTTTAGTAAAAAAATATTAGTTTTTAGGCAAAAATCATATTTTTGGACTTTACTATGAGTTTGTGTGTTTTTCTGTGATTTCAGGTATTTTCTAGCTGAAATTGAGGGAGCTGAGCAAAAATCTGACTTAGGCTGAAAAAGGACTGCTGATGCTGTTGGATCCTGACCTCCCTGCACTCGAAATGGATTTTCTGGAGCTACAGGAGTCCAATTGGCGCGCTCTCAACGGCGTTGGAAAATAGACATTCAGGGCTTTCCAGCAATATATAATAGTCCATACTTTGCGCAAGGATAGACGACGTAACTTGGCGTTAAACGCCAAGTTCATGCTGCTGTCTGGAGTTAAACGCCAGAAAAACGTCATGATCCGGAGTTGAACGCCCAAAACACGTCATAA
>NC_029774.3:66554872-66572681 GCF_000817695.3 Arachis duranensis | reverse complement strand
AACCTGATTGAGAACCGACAGATGATTAGCCGTGCTGTGACAGAGCATAGGAACGTTTTCACTGAGAGGATGGGAAGTAGCCACTGACAACGGTGACACCCTACATAGAGCTTGCCATGGAAGGAGCCTTGCGTGTGTTGAAGGATTTCAAGGAAGAGTTGAAGTTCAAAGGACAAAGCATCTCCAAAACCCCAACATATTCCCCATTACTGCACAACAAGTAACGCTAGTATTCTTTATTATTCCAACTTACAATTTTAAATAGTTTGGCTTCTTACAAGTAAATCCAATTAACTTTGTGGCATCCTGACTAAGATCAATAAAATAAGTATTGATTGCTTCAAACCAATAATCTCCGTGGGATCGACCCTTACTCACGTAAGGTATTACTTGGACGACCCAGTGCACTTGCTGGTTAGTTGTGCGAATCACAAATTCGTGCACCAGTTTGCTCAAGTGATGATGGCTCTTGATAAGTGGAGTATGGACTATTGAATGCTGTTTGATTTTCATTCCCCCAAGCACAGCTTGAAGAATTATTAAATTCATCACAGTATGGATCATCTTGTGGCATTAGGGGATAATCTTGCATGTTTGTACTGACAACATAATCAAGTGATAATGTCTTTGAATGATTAGAATGTGAATCATTACAATTCCCTTTCCAGCCATCATTTGTGTGCGTGTCATAACAGTATGAGTCACTTTATGGCTCTGGGAAATAGTTTATTTCACTTGATTGTTCATACTCTCTCATTCCTTGTTGATATTCCCAATCACCATGAGGATAATGACCTAAAACATCTTGTGGTGGTGGGCAATATCTTATGGAATTATCTTGATCATTTTCTAGAGTACATCCCCACTAGATGGATTGCTCATGATCTGTTAGTTTCTGGTGATATTCCCATCCACCGTTAGAATAATGACTTGAATCAATTTGTGGTGGTGGGCAATATCCCATACAATTCTCTTTCTCATCTTGTGGCTCTGAAGCATATCTCCATTGATTAGAGTGCTTAAAATCTGTGATTTCTTGGTAATATTCCCAACCATCATTAGAATAATGACTTGAATCATGTTGTGATGCTAGGCAATACCCCATGAAATTTGTTTCATTAAAAGATGAGTTAAACTCCATTTGAATTTTGTAAAACACATCACCAATAAAAATTGAAATTCATGTCACAGATGAGAATTTCTTAGTGAGGCAATAACTCAAACACCTTGGTATCAGCTTAAAACAGAAAATTAAAAGAACAAAAATAGATAAAATGCTTAATCTAAACTTCTCACCCACTTAATCATTGTCGATCTAAATCAATCCCCGGCAATGGCGCCAAAAACTTGATGAGGGAAAAACGATTCCACACAAACTCATCGGCAAGTGTACTGGGTCGCATCAAGTAGTAATAACTCACGGGAGTGAGGTTGATCCCACAGGGATTGATGGATCGAGCAACTTTAATGAGGTAATTAGTTTAGTCAAGCTAATAGTGGTGAATTTGGTGAAATTGAGGCAGCAGAAAGTAAATTGCAGTGAATTTAAGGTGCAGAATGGAAATCAACAGAAGCTTAAAGAGCAAGAAAAGTAAATTGCAGCAAATGTAAAGGGAATTAGGTGATGGGAAATTAAATGAAGCCATAAATCAGAATTCAGAACAATTGCAGAAGATGTAAATTTGCAGGAAAAGTAAATTCAGATCACAGCAGACTCGAATGTAAAGTTGCAGAAAGTAAATTTGCAGAAGAGAGAATTATCAAAAACTGAAATTTCATAAGCCAAATTGAATAAAAGTGTATCAACTATGCAAAGCTCTCTGGAGTCTCTAATCCTCCAAGAGAGATCTGGAGTCTATAATCCTCCAGCCTGAGCATTCTATTCTATTCCCTACTCCTATTGTGTACTTCCCACTTTACGGTGAACTAAAGCCTTTTTATAGGCATTCCTAAATTACAAATGAAATTGAAATTGAAAAAAAAAATTACAACTCAAATGAAATTCCTATTCTAATTGTTTCTTGTGCCTTTGAGTGATGTCAATGGGCTCTGCTTGCTTTGGTGTGTCAATGGGCTTGGAATCGAATTTAATTAAGCAAAAATTCACTTTCAGGAGAGCGTAGCGTTCATCAAGTGAGTGGAACGCTTTTACACCCACGCGTACGCGCCCTGCACGCTTGCGCGTGCTTTTGTGTTTTCGCCCATCGACGCGTACGCGTTACCCACGCGTACGCGTCCCTTGCAGCGTTCTCCAAGGTTGCGTTTGTTTTGAGGTACTGAGACAGAGACTGAGAGATTGAGACTCAGTATCATGTTAGTTGGTTTAGAGACTGGTACTAAAATTCCTGTCTCTGCCACCAAAATTTTAGTATTTCAGTACTTCTAAAAAGTAGGGACACAGGGGACTAAAATTTTTAGAGATGGAGACTGAAACTTTAATAACATTTTATACCTAAAATACCCTTATTTCAATTACTTAATTTCAATTTTACCCATTGTGCAAATTAAATTAGAGTTTCATTCTTGTTTCAATTTCTGTCTTCCATTTTGCACCAAACAGAATACTGAGATTTAATTTAATTTTTGTCTCTTAGTCTCTCTCTCTCTCAGTCTCAATCTTTCCGTCTTTTTCTCTCCACCAAACGCTACCTAAATGAGCACAGCGTTCTCCAATCGAGCGCTCCCCATGCGTACGCATCTTGCGTGCTTACGCGTGGATGGGAAAATGTTAATTCCATGCTTCAGCACCACCCATGCATTAGTGTGCTTCCTTCCAGATTCTCCATCGACATGTACGCGTCTTGTACGTGTACGCGTAGGCTGCAAAACTTCAAGTCTAGATTTGAATGTGCCCGAAAATGCTCACTTAGTGAACGTAGCATTCTCCTTAGAAACGAACGCTGATCATACCGCGCGTACGCGTCATGCACGCGTATGCATGGGTCTTCAAAAATCTATGCCCGCTGCGTCAGCGTCTTGTACGCGTGCGCGTCGTAGCGTTTTCGCACCAAGAGCCTTTTCTTTATTTAAATCATGGGCCACGCTCTTAAAAGTGTGGCCTAAGGCTCCGAAGTGTGCCCAAGTTCCCAAATGTGCCCCAGAATTCCTCTTTTCTCCATTTTAGCTTATTTTGTGCTTTTTGCTTCTTTTTCCACTTATTTCCTACAAATTTTTTAAAATTCAAAGATCAAAAAAATATACCATTTAAGCACAAAAGTATTAAAATTTAAGCACTAATCATCTATTTCTTGTATAAAAATGCATAGAAAAACAGGATATGATGCGTAGTCATCAACCACCATGCAAAAAATCTTAACTTTGGGTTGAACCTTAAAGCCCATTATTCCTTAACACATTTACGTCTTTCAGATTATTGAACCTATGATACCAAGCTTACGTCTGTTCTATATTCCGACTAATGGTTATCATATGTTCCATCTTGTCTGTCATGGAGATTATTCATTTCTCATAGATATTTGCAACATATCCTCGAGATCTTCATTATTAAAGATTAACGAATAAGCTCTTCGATTATCTAGCTAGTGTCTTCCTCTGATACCTCGCTCACTTCAGACGTGTTAATATTTTCTAGTTTTTCCGTGCTCGGCCTGAAATCTTCCGTAGAAGGAATCCAATGCTCCTGCCAAATGTTAGTTGTTGTCCCATTTTCAATTAGCCACAGAATCCCTTTGTTTCATTAATAGCTCTTTTCCGAACATATTACCACTCTTGGATTTCTCGCTTTTCTCCCTGTTGTTGTTGTAGGATACTAGCCTCCCTTTCTATCCTTGAATCCTTTGCCATAGTTTGGCTCCCAAATTATGAAAAGCCTGGCATTTATATATGCCAATAACTGCTGGTAGTCCTACATATCTATCGGATACAGATTCAGTGCGAAATCCAATTCGCCTTTGATAAATAATCTAATAACACAATTCTATATAGAAAATAGAACAATTTATTAATGTATAAAAATTATAATATTCGTACTATGTTTAATTATTCGACTTTCATCCCATAAAGAAACGATAAACTACTTTTTAACTGTAGCTTTTCTCTTTCAACTTGCACACAGATTATTAGTTTTAAAGAAAGATAACAAGCTCAAATAATATGAAAGACTTAAATATAGGGCTGCTACACATCCATACATCCATATAACCATATAGGCCCAAGCCCAAATTGTTTCAAGTGCATTAAATGCTGAGTGAGAAACACGCACCACACACAAAACGCCTCGTTTTCCTCTTCGTGCTTCATTATTTTTCCGAGGATTACCTGAAACTGAAGGTCGATCTCAGATGAGATCTGATGTGGTGGTCGGAGCGAACGTGTTCGACTTGTTGGACTGGGTGGTGCGGCTGATCCTTTGTCACTGGAGGGTGGTGGTACCTGCAAGAAACTTCGATGCTTAAGTTATCACGTGCTTTAGGCAGGTTTTTAATGTAGAATCAGAGTATGAGTTATACTTAGATGCTCCAGTGTATTTATAGTAGTGTGGAGTGACCTTCCTTTGAGATAAGATAATTATCTTATCTTATCTTTGTGTGAAGTCATCTTATCTTTAAGAGGAACCTCCTTATCCTTCTTTAGGCTTTGCCGCCTTTTAGATTTGGGCTCTATCCCTTCATTTGGGCCTGCTTGGGCCTCTTATGGCAATTTTAGCTGAGCTCTTTATGAAGAGATCGGGGAGCCTGACCTGAGGAGGTCGGTCGTTTTGTCTTCAATCAACCCGGGTCACATAGCTCGACTCAGGGTATGAATAGTGCCCCTGCTTGAGCTCGGTCTTTCCATTGAGGTCGTGTTTTTTAAACTTTGACCCCTTTTGGGGAAGCCGTACTTGAGCATTTGGCTTTTTGTCGATTTCTTTGTAGAACTCCAGCTAGGTTAGCCTTTAAAATGCGAAGCATTTCTTTTCCCTTATTTGTAGCGCGCATTTTTACTTCCTTGGAAACGTGCAAGGGTTTAATGCTTATTAACTCCTCTTGCCGTTCCTTCCTTCCCCTTTTGCATCTCATTTTGAATTTCAAAAGGTTTGCTTTCAGTTTCTTCTTCTCTGTTCTCTTCTCCACTCACTTCGTCCTCCACTTAAGTGCTTCATCTCTTCTGTTTATCTCACGCTTCAGAGTTTCTCTATTTTCTTCAATTCGAGGGTGTTCGCCAATGCAGATTTTGATCGTTGCCTCTTCCTTTGTTTCCTCTTTTCCTTATTGGTTGGTATCTCTTCCTCTATTTTTTCAGTTCGATGATTTGTCTTGGTATTGCATGTCTACGAGACTTTGGTTTCCACCAAGTACATTTTGAAAAGCTTGATCCTTTTTGCTAAAGGTTACATCTTTTATCTTTGATTAATGATGCGATTCCCTTTACTTGCTCCTTTTCTGAGAAAAATGCGCTCTTCTTTAGGGTTTTTGTTTAGCCGCTGTTTCCTATTTATGGTTGCATAATTTCTTTCTATACACCGCTTTTGAACTGTTTGTAGAGAAGGGTTGTAGTTTTGATTATTTTTTATTTTTGCGTGGTCGATTGCTGATTATGATGTTCTTGCTATTTGAGTAGAGTGTCTTTGACCAAAAAAAATTGATCTTTTTGTGTTTTTCTTTGTTGATAGACTGTCAAATCCCCTTTTTCTTGGATTCTTGCCTTCCTGCTACCCCTCAAAGGTTGCCTCCGGATCTCGGTGTGAGTCTTGGGATCTCCTTTTTACTGCTGTATCTGGCTCTTAATATTCGTACATTATTGTCCGAGTTATTTCCATATTTGATCGAGTTGTTCGGTGGTAACCCCTTTTTATCTTTTATCTTTCTGTAGGAATAGTTGACCCATGTCCTCTCACAAAAACATTGTTGAGATGTCTACTAAGATTCCAGATGGCATGTCTGACTGGCTGGACTCCATTATTTTGATGTGTGTTACTGTTGCTGACCCTGAGTATTGTGTGTGAATTAGGAAGCAACATAGGATTTGTAGTAATAGGGATGAAGAGAAGAACTATGAGTTGGTGTCGCCAGACCCTGAGGAGAGAGTTAGCTTTCCGACCTCAACCCAGGGTGAAAGGCCCTTTTTCTTTGCCTATGACTATTTTTTTCAATCAATTTAACATCACCATCCCTTTTACTGACTTTGAGACCGAGCTGTTTGTTTTCTTGTAATGTTACCCCTTCCTAACTCCATCTGAACTCCTGGGGTTTTATAAAAATCTTCCAACGGTTGTGTCAAGAGTTGGGTGTCCAACCTACTGAAACCCTCTTTCTCCATCTTTTCGTGTTAACTAAGCCCGTTGTAGCAAAAAAGAAAGCCTCTTGGATCTCTTTTCGAGCTACTCAAAGGAAGAAAGTATTTTCGATGTACGATGAATCCTTTCATGACTTCAAGAACTATTATGTTAAAGTCTGAGCTGTTGAGGGAGCTTGGCCCTTCTTTTTGGATGAAAATAATGAACCCACTATTCCTTTATCCTGGCAAAAAGATCCTGTAGTAGTTAAGTATTTTGGGGAGAGCTTGAGCGAGCTAGAGCAGGCCTTTGTAAGTGTGTTGGAGGAGAATTAGGAAGAGCCTCCTCACCTCGACACAAAGAGGTTCCTAGGAGACCCCTCCCTCTTTCGGGCCAAACTGGGTAGTGTGACTGATGTGTATGAGAACTTGAAAGCCCAGGTCCGAGTTCTTGCTCCTGAGCTCGACCTGACTCTTTTCAGTTTGGACAACATCGTAGAGGATGGTAAGATTGTTCCTGCCCTGGATGAGGATGAGGAGGAAAATTCTCCCCCTGTGCCGCCTATCAAAGCTCCTCCTGCTATGACTTCTTCAATCCTTGGTGCTGAGGTCAACCATCCCAAGTCTGACCCTGATGTTCAAGTTCTAAATCGGGAGGATGGGATAGTGGATGTGACCCCCTTGAAGATCGTTCCTCCCTCCTCCACTCAGGATGCTGCTACTAAGGAGACCGTGGAGCCTTCGTGATTTTTTATGTATTTTTATAACCCGATTTGTGGGCTTTTGAACTCTGGTTTCTTTTTTGTAACTATTTCTTGGTTTGACATTCAGTTGCTTATCTTAGTAACTTTTATTTGGGTTAGAAGACTGATGACGGGAAAATAGATTTCCGCACAAACAAGCCGAAAAGTGCACCAAGTCGCATCAAGTAGTAAACTCACAAGAGTGAGGTCGTTCCCACGAGGATTGATTGGATCAAGCAACTTTAGTTAGGTGATGAATTTAGTTAAGCGAGTATTTCAATATTTGAGTAGAATTGACTTAATCCAAAGTAAATTCCAAGAAACTGGAAATGCTGAAGGTAGATTGGCATAAAAGTAAATAGCAAAAAATTAAATAGACTGTCACTTAAAGTGCAAGAAATAAAAGAGCTTAAACTTAAATTGCAAGAAAGGTAAATAACTGAAACTTAAAGTGCATGTAATTTAAATTACTGAATCTAAATTGCAAGGAAACTTAAATTACATAAAGAATAAAGGGATTTGGGTACTGGGAATCAAAATACAACTGGAAGATATAAATTGCAGTAAACTAGAGAACTCTTAGATGAGAAAATTCAGAAAATAGATCAATTCAGTACCAAAATAGAAATGGAAAAGTGCAGAAGAGTCAAAACAAAATGAAAACTTAAATCAATTATAGAATCCTCACAAAGAAATGAACGATTGTAGAAGAATAATAAAACAGTAAGAAAACTAAGAATTCAGGTGCTCTCTTAAGAAAACAGAAAGGATGAAATTGCAGAAACAAAAGAAACCTAAGATCAGATCTCCAATTCATAAAACTATCAAAGGAAAAATAAAAGAGAACTCTAAGATGAAAAAATTCAGAAGAATTCTTCGATCCCATGTCCAAGATCCAGAAAACAGAAAAGTAAAAGTGGCAGAAGAAAGGAAAACTCATATCTGATCTCAATTCTAAAATTAAAAGGAAATTAAAGAGAGAGCCCCTAATGAAATCAAATTCTTATCTATTTATACCCTTTCCAATTCTGGCTTCCCGTACTTGGAGTGGGATTTTTGGCCTCGTATGAAGTGGGTCAGAATTCAGCTTCCAGGGAAACGTTGCGTTCTCAAAGTGAGCGTAGTGCTCACTTACCCACCTGTACGCGTCCTCTGCGCATGCGCGTCCCCTGATATCTTTGCATATTGAGGCGTCCGCGTCTTGTGTGCTTGCGCATCCTTGATAGCGTTCGTTAAATGAGCGGTACGTTCGCGCCATGAACACTCCCACGCGTGCGAGTCCTTTGCGCCTGCGCGTGCTTCGTCTCAGTGATCCATCAACGCGTGCGCGCCATGCATGCGTGCACGTCTGGTGCAAAACTTCCAATCCCAAACTAAAAATGCCCGTAAACATTCACTAAGTTAATGTAGTGCTCTCTTTGTAAGTGAGCGCCCAGCACATCCACGCGTACGCGTCATGCGTGCGTGCGCGTGGATTTGCAAATGTCATTGTTGGCACGTACGCACCCTGTGCACGTGCGTATCGCTACTGAGCATAGCGTTCTTTAATTGAACGTAGAGTTTCCCTGGAATCCATCTCTTCCTCTCCATTATGTCACCGAAATTCAATCAAACAAGAAATCAAAGTCTCACCAAAATCATAAGAAATTGCATCGTTTATAATAATCACTTAATTCTTGCATAAATCTCATGATTTTGTATAAAATTAATTATGTTTGATTAAATCAAGATAAACATGAAATTTCACTCCAACCACTTACTTATTGCGCAAGAAAGTGCATAAAACTTAACAAAAGCAAGGAAAAATGCTAGTAAAACTAGCATAAGATGACTTGTCATCAAAGACGAACCACTTTGAATTCTTGAGGCCAACTTTTGGGTGGCCTTCTAAGTCTTTAATGCTTTTATTATGATATCTGTGTTTTTGATATGTTGATTGCTTCGTTGCAACTCCTACAAATCTGTGTAGAGGTTTGACACTTTGCTATCTGACCTCTTTTTGTTTGTCGAGGTGATCCTTTGAAACTGATTTGTTCAACAACTTTTTAGTGTTCTTGTGGAACGTTTTTAGTTAGTCTTTGCACAATTTTGATAGCTTTGTCATAAAGTTGTGGCTTTTTGGGTGGCTGAGGTCCCTTTTAGCGTACGTTTCTTGTTGGTCCGACTTCTCTTGACGATCCTTCATAAGTTATTTTTAGTAGTCCATTTTTAATCAGACCTCGTCAGGCCTCTTTCTATGGATTACTTTTTATAACTTTGTCGCTTTGACTGGTTTGGTCCGACCTCTTCTTGTCGGTCCTTCATAAGTTATTTTTAGTAGTCCATTTTTAATCAGACCTCGTCACGCATCTTTTTATGGATTACTTTTTATAACTTTGTTGCTTTGACTGGTTTGGTCCGACTTCTTCTTGTCGGTCCTTCCTAAGTTATTTTTAGTAGTTCATTTTTAATCAGACCTCGTCAGGCCTCTTTCTATGGATTACTTTTTATAACTTTTTGCATTAATCTGTTTTTGTCACTTTCATCTTGTCGACCTCTCGTAATCGGACGATGAAGTTAGTTTTCACCTTGCCAATCTTGTCGTGATCGGGCAATGAGTCTGGTTCTCATCTTACCGACCTTGTCGTGATCAGGCGATGAATTGTTGCGCTCAGATTAATGCATTTTAGTAGAAAAACTTTGTAGAGAATCTGAAAAATTTTATTCAATTAGAAAATAGGCATATAGACAAGAATATGTACGTGTGGATGCTTACCCGTATAAATCGGGCAATTTTATAAATCTAGGTTTGGCGCCTCATTAAAAAACCTTTTCAGGAAAAAAAGTTCACCTTTACCTAAGATCTTTTATTGCCTCTTAACTATAGTACCTTCTTAGGTTGCAGGCATGCCATGACCTTGGTAGCTCTCACCCCTCGAGGTCAGACACCTGGTTGTAGCCCTTTCCCAGTACCTCTACAACTCGGTAAAGTCCTTTCCAGTTAGCTACTAGCTTTCCTTCTCCTGATCGACTTGTTCCAATGTCATTTTGGATTAGGATGAGATCGTTGTTGGCGAAACTTCGCTAGACTTCTTTTTTATTATATCTTGAGGCCATTCGATGCTTTAACGCTTCCTCTCTCATCCGAGCTCTTTCTCGGACTTCTGCCTGTTCGTTGGCTTGTGGGTGCTCTACGGATGTAAATTGGTGCTTTATTTTCAAGTCAGCTACCAATTTCCTAAAACTTGTGCCGGTGAATTGAGTACCATTGTCTGTGGTGATGGAGTAAGAAACCCCAAACCTTGTAATAATGTTTCTATACAAGAATTTCCGACTTCTTTGAGCAGTGGCATTAGCTAGGGGCTCTGCCTCAATCTATTTTGTGAAATAGTCTACCCCTACAATGAGGAACTTGACTTGTCTCGATCCTTAGGGATAGGGTCCGAGGATGTCGAGTCCACTTTTTGCAAACGGCCAAGGTGACGTTACACTGATGAGCTCCTCTGGTGGGGCGATATGGAAGTTAGCATGCTTTTGACATGGTGGGCATGTCTTAACGAACTCGGTTACTTCTTTTTGCAATGTTGGCCAAAAGAACCTTGCTCGGAGTACCTTTTTGGAAAGAGCTCATGCCCCCAAGTGGTTGCCACACATGCCGCTGTGTACTTCTTCCAAGACTTCCCTTGTATTAGAAGTTGGTATCCATGTTAGGAGGGGTGTTGAGATTCCTCTCCTATATAAGATGTCGCCCATTATGGTGTAGTATTGTGCTTCTCGTTTTAGCCTCTTTACCTCTTTCTTATCTGTAGGGAGTGTCTCTAACTTGAGGTAGTTAATTATAGGGATCATCCACCCTTGATCCTGACCTGATATGGTTACGATCTTTTCTTCCTCCGAGATCAATGGGCTTTGCAGTATTTCCTAGATGAGGCTTCTATTATTGCCTCCTGGTTTCATGCTGGCTAGTTTTGAAGGTGCATTAGCTCGAGCATTATGTTCCCGAGGTATATGGTGGACCTCATATTCCCCGAGTTGTCCGACCTGTTCTCTGGTTTTGTCCAAGTATTTTTTCATGGTAAGGTCCATAGCTTGGTAGCTTCCTTCTATTTGTGAGGTTACCACTTGTGGATTGCTGAAGATGCTAAGCTTTTGAACTCCAACCTCCTTAGCCAGCCTCAAACCCGCTAGTAATGCCTCGTATTCAGCCTGATTATTTGAAGCAAGGAACTCAAATTTTAAGGAGAGTTCGATTTGGGTTCCCTGATCGCTTTCTATTATCACCCCTGCTTCACTCTCAGTTTTGTTTGAAGAGCCGTCTACGTAGAGATTCCATTTTATATGAGTTCCCGGGATGTCCATATATTCGGCAATGAAGTTGGCCAGGTACTGTGATTTGATGGCTGTCCGAGCTTCGTATTGAAGATCGAACTCAGATAACTCGACTGCCCACTATAGGATTCTTCTAGCTAAGTCTATCTTCAGTAGAATGCCTTTTATGGGCTGGTTGGTCCGAAGCTTGATGGTATGAGCCTGGAAGTATGGGCAGAGGCGTCGAGAATATGAGGGCGTAGGCGAACTTTTCTATCTTTTGAAAGTTTAGCTCAGCCCCTTGTAGAGCCTTGCTGATGAAGTAGATGGGTTGTTGCTCACGGTCGTCCTCTTTGACTAGTGCTGAGGCTATTGCCCGACTTCCCACTGCGAGATATAATATGAGTGTCTCTCCCTCCCGTGGTCGGGTAAGAATGGCTGGTTGCCCTAAGAATTTTTTGAAATCTTGGAAGGCTTGCTCGCATTCTGTTGTCCATTCAAACCTCTTTCCTTTCCTTAATGTTGCATAGAAGGAGAGAGATCTTATGGCTGATCCAGCTAGAAATCTGGACAGGGTGGTCAGTCTTTCGTTAAGCTGTTGGACCTCTTTGACGCAGGTCAGACTTTTCATGATCAATATGGCCCGGCATTTATCAGGGTTTGCCTCAATTCCTCTTTGTGTGAGCATGAAGCCTAAGAATTTGCCAGCCTCTACTACAAAGGTATACTTTGCAGGATTAAGTCGCATACCAAGCTTTCTTATGGTGCCTGACACTTTGGTGAGGTCGGATAGTAATGATTCCTCACTTTGTGTTTTTACCAACATGTCGTCTACATACACTGCCATTAGTTTCCCAATATGATATGTGAAGACTCTGTTCATTAATCTTTGGTAGGTAGCTCCTGCATTTTTGAGTCCGAATGGCATAACGACATAATAGTAATTAGCTTTTGGGGTTAGGAATAAGGTCTTTTCTTGATCGGGCGGGTACATTGGGATTTGATTGTATGCTGAATAAGCATCCATGAAGGAGAGGTACTTGTATCCGGAGGAGATGTCCACTAGAGTGTCTATAGTTGGGAGTGGGTATAGATCTTTTGGGCAGGCTTTATTGAGATTGGCATAGTCAGTGCACATACGCCACTTCCCATTTGACTTTTTTACAAAGACAACATTGGCTAGCCATAGTGGGTACTTGACCTCTCTTATGAATCCTGCCTCCAGTAAGGCCTGTACCTGTTCTTCCACAGCGTGGGACCTTTCCGGTCTGAGCATCCTACGCTTCCGCTGTACTGGTCGAGATCCTAGGTATACCGCCAGTTTGTGGCACATTAGTTTGGGGTCTATGCCTGGCATGTCTGCGGCCTTCCACACAAAGAGGTCGGCATTATCATTTAGGAACTGTATTAGAGGCTTCTTTACATTTCCTTTTAGGGTTGCCCCAATATTTGTTGTTTTATCCAGAGCATCTCCGATCTGGACTTCTTCAATCTCGTCTTCAGGTTGTGGACGGAGTTATTCGCGACCTCGAACTCCCCCGAGTTCGATAGTGTTGATTTCTTCTCCATTGCCTCTAAGGTTCAGACTTTCATTGTAACAGCATCGCGCAATTTTCTGATCCCCTTTTATCGTGGCAATCCCTTCTGGAGTTGGGAACTTCATGCATAAATGTCGAGTTAAGACTATTGAGGTGAGCTGGTTCAATGTTGTCCAACCTATTGGGGCGTTGTAAGCTGAGCTCACGTCGACTACGATGTAGTCTATGTTGAGTGTCCTTGACCGGGATCATTTCTCGAAGGTTGTGTATAGTGAAATATATCCAAGTGGTTTGATTGGGGTGTCTCCCAGCCCGAACAAGCTGTTCGGATATGCTCTGAGCTCTTTATCTTGAAGGCCGAGTTTGTCGAAGGCAGATTTAAACAAGATATCCGCGGAGCTTCCTTGGTCCACCAGTGTTCGGTGGAGATTTGCGTTGGCCAAGATCATAGTAATGACCACTGGATCATCATGCCCCGGGATAATGCCTACTGCGCCTTCTTGGGTAAAGGTAATAGTAGGGAGCTCGGACGACCTCTCTCCTTCCCCAACATGATATACTTCCTTAAGGTTCCTTTTGCATGATGATTTAGAGATCTCTCCTCCTGCGAATCCTCCACTTATCATATGAACATGTCTATCTGGGGTATGAGGTGGTCGTTCAGCTCGTCCGACTTCTTCGTCCCTTCTTCTTTTTCTAGGTTCATCTGCCTTGTTGGCTAAGTACCGATCTAGTCGCCCTTCTCTTACCAATTTCTCTACGACATTCTCCAAGTTGAAGCACTCGTTAGTAGGCTGTCCGTAGATTCGGTGGAATTCGCAGTATTATGTCCGACTTCCCCTTCCTTTTTTGCTTTTAATTCGGCGAGGCGGTGGGATCTTCTCAGTGTGACATACTTCTCGGTAAACATCCACAAGAGACACCCGAAGAGGGGTGTAATTGTGGTATTTTCTAGGCTTCTCTCCGAGTTGATCTTCTTTCTTTTTGGACTCTTTATCCTTGTCCCAAGAGGGGTAGGGGAATCTGAGTTTTGAGGTCTCTCCTAATCGAGAATTCTTCTCTATGTTAATGTACTTTTCTGCCCATTCTTGTACCTCATTCAGAGATGTTGGGTGCTTTTTTGATATGGTGTAACTGAAAGGTCCTTCTCGTAAGCCATTGATGAGACCCATGATAGCTGCTTCTGTTGGCAGACTTTGTATGTCCAGACACACTTTGTTGAATCTTTCCATGTAATTGCGAAGATTCTCCCGATCTCCTTGCTTGATCCCTAATAGACTTGAGCGTGTTTCACTTTGTCCTTCTGGATAGAGAATCTGGCAAGAAACTTTTTGGCTAAGTCGTCAAAACTTGTGATATATCTAGGAGGCAAACTGTCGAACCACTTAATTGTTGTCTTTGTTAGGGTAGACGGGAAGGCTTTGCATCAAACATCATCTGAGGCGTCAGTGAGATATATTCGGCTTCTGAAATTGCTGAGATGATAGCTTGGATCAGAGGTACCATCGTATGGGGTCATGTCAGGAGCTTTAAAATCCTTTGGAACTTTAGCTTTCATGATCTCTTTGGTGAACGGATCTTGATCCTTGTGAGAGCTGTCATCGTGACCGGACTGAATGGTTTTGGTTTAAAGGTCGGCTTCAATTTTTAGGAGTTTGTCCTCTAACTCTCGGCGTCGCCTCGTTTCTCTCCGGAGGTTTCTTTTGGATTCACCCTGGTGTTCAGTTTCCTGTTTGAGCTGCTTAAGACAATTCTGCTGTTCTCAGAGGGCATCTAAGATTTCTGTGTTTTGAGAATGCTTGTCGCCGTTTGTTTGACGTGTATCTTTTGGGGTGATGTCCGCGTTCTTACGCGGCATCCTATTTTCCAGATCAGAATAGTGGTCGTTGTCAAGGTTGTCCGCCATGATGATGGAATGACTTCCAAGATCCCCGGCAACATTGCCAATGTTCTAAGTATTACCTGAAACTGAAGGTCGATCTTAGATGAGATCTGCTGTGGTGGTCAAAGCTAACGTGTCTGAATTGTTGGACTGGGTGATGCAGCTCATCCTTTGTCACCGGAGGGTAGTGGTACCTGCAAGAGACTCTAATACTTAAGATAGCACGAGCTTTAGGCAGGTTTTTAATGTAGAATCAAAGTATGAGTTATACCTGGGTGCTCCAGTGTATTTATAGTAGTGTGGAGTGACCTTCCTTTGAGATAAGATAGTTATCTTATCTTATCTCTGAGTGAAGTCATCTTATCTTTAAGAGGAACGGCCTTATCCATCTTTAGGCTTTGCCGCCTTTTAGATTTGGGCTGTGTCCCTTTGTTTGGGCCAGCTTAGGCCTCTTATGGTGATTTTGGCCGAGCTCTTTGTGAAGAGATCGGGGAGCCTGACCTGAGGAGGTCGGTCATTTTATCTTCAACCAACCCGGGTCGCATAGCTCGACCCAGGGTATGAACAATTATGAACGAACATTACATCTTCAACTCAAAACCAATACCGCAAATCTCTCTTTTTATTGAAGAATGATGATCTGACTTTTGTGTGGTATAGAATTTTCCTCAAATGAATGAATTCTCGTTGTAAGTATAGTTCTACACCAACAAAGAGTCCTCACATGCAAAAATATTGAGTTGTCACAAGTAACAAACCCCAAATGAAATGTATGCTTATTGGCTATGAGGGGTGTAGGGGGTTTTGGTTGATTAGAGGGGCAATAAAATAAAAAGACAAGAAAAGTAAATTGAGCAAGTAATTAAAGAAAGCAAGTAATAAAGAGAGACATTCATGGCAATGGATTGAGATCATAGGCTTTCTATCCTAGTCATGCATGATTAATTCATCTTATTTAGTTAACTCCAACAAATAGGGAGAATGTCAAACAAGACTAATTAATCATGTCACAATAATAAACAAGAATTTATCTCATTACGTCAACTCCAACGAATAGGGAGAAAGTCTAATGAGACTAGCTAATCTCAATCCAAAAGTCCTAATCGACTTACTAACTAAACTAGCAAAAGATTAGCGTCAATGGAAATAATCTTCCATAAGTCCTAATCAACTCACTAATTAAATTAGCAAAAGATTAGCGTCAATGGAAACAATATTAGCTAACAACTCTAGATCACCAACATAGTTGGGTTTTCATGACTCAAGATTGCCCAATTACTCTTTCTAAGCCAAGAATGCTCAAAATCTACTCTAACATCCTACCAAGCATTTTGTCAAACACTTGGTAGGCATAAAAGGAAAGCATAGTAAAATTGCAAGGAATATAAATCTACACTACTCAATTGCAAGAAAAATAAGATCATAACTCAAATCATCAATAAAAGAAACATCAAACATAAATGTCATTAAAAGAAAATCAAATTCAACATGAACATCCATGAACATAAAAGAGCATAAAAGGTAAAATTAACATGAGAACTAAGAGAATCAAGTAGTAAGAACAAGAAATTGTAGAAGAAATAAGATGAAAGCAAGGAATTAAACATGGATCTATGAGAGATTAACCTAATCCTAACCTAATTCTAGAGAGAAGATGGAGCTTCTCTCTCTAGAAACTAACCTACATGATGCTAAAACTACAACTAATTGCTCCCCCCCTTTTCTTGGAATTCAATTCTGCATGAAATACACTCAGAAACAAGTTGGAATTGGGCATGGGCTGCTCAGAAATCGCCCCCAGCGATTTGCCTTTAAATGGGCCAAGTAAGAGTATCGGCGCGTGCGCGCCATGTGCGCGTGCGCGTCGATTGGCAAATCCTCATCCGCGTGGAAGCGGTATGTACGCGTGTGCGTCCTTGTGGAAAACCACTTTTGCGCGTGCGCGCCTTGTACGCGTGCGCGTCCGTTGGTGCATTCCATATCTTTGTTTCTTCATGCATTCTCCTCTTTGCATGCTTTTTTCCTCATTTCTTTCATCCAATACTTGCCTTATGAACCTGAAATTACTTAACAAACACATCAAGGCATCGAATGGGACTAAAGTGAATTAAAATCACCAATTTAAGGCCTAAAAAGCATGTTTTTATATTCAAGCACAATTCAAAGGAGAATTACGAGACCATGCTATTTTATTGAATAAATGTGGGAAAAGGTGAATAAATCCCTCAAAATAAGCACAAAATAAACCACGAAATCGGGGTTTATCAAATCTCCCCACACTTAAACTAAGCATGTCCTCATGCTAAAATTAGGAAAGAGGCAAAGGGTATCACATTTATTCAATGCAAACTACTAAATGCAATCTATCTATATGCAATCTATCTACATGAATGCATCCACTTGGTCAAAACATGTCAATTTCCAAGAATACATATATAAGTATAAGGGCTAAAGCAATAGCAATCAAATCAACCTACAATCGAAGTGAATCATTGAAAGATTTTACAAACTTGCAAGAAAAGATGATTAAGGGTGGAAACATTTACTTGAGCGATCGAACCCTCACCGGACGTGAATCCGCTCTAGGCACTCAAGTGTATGGGGTTGATTCACTCAATTATCCCCTAATCATGCTTTCCAAGATTTGTTTTTTAACTAACAATCAACAATTACTTTATGCATGCATACAATTTTCATGAGGACTTCCCATAGGTTGTAATGGGCCTAGGGTCAAGGTAGGATGCATATGGTCAAGTGAGCTAGAAATTTGAATCTTTGATTAACTTAAACTTCCCACCTAACCTATGACAACCTATACAATTCTAAACAAACCTAACTACCCATTCTTCACTTTTTCACACACTCATGCATTCCTTCTTGATCACCACACATATGCATTGATTATTATTGAACTTCACTTTGAGGCATTTTGTCCCCTTTTTATTGCAATTCTTTTTCTTTCTTTTTCTATTTTAAAAAAAAATTTTGTCAAGTATATATACGAGTACCAATGCATATGGTTTCACATTTGATTAATACATGAGTATGTACCCAATTCCCAAGATTTTTCAACAAAGATGTAAACACACTTTTATCTCTACCCAATGTCCCCAACTCTCCCAAACTTGAATGATAAGCACCCTCAC
>NC_029774.3:66498452-66554763 GCF_000817695.3 Arachis duranensis | reverse complement strand
ATGGACTCAATCATATAAATGCATGTATACACAAATAATGGACATAAAGAATCAAACAAATCAAAGATTACAATCATAGGAAGAGAACAATGCACACAAGAATGAAAATAAATGGCTATATGATGTAACCACACAATTAGGCTCAAATCTCACATGCTTGTGTTCTTAGCTCAAAACATGATCCACAAAATATATAATTCAAGCAAGTTCTAAAAAAATTTCAATTAATTGGGGTGCCCTATAGATAAAATCCTTGGAAAATATCATGATTTTGACTAAGCTTAATATATACATATGCAAAACAAGAAAATGCAACTAAAAATCCTAAAATGAAATGCAAAAGTGTTGGGATTAGAGACTTGTTACCCAAAAATGCCGAGTGGTCAGACGACCTCCCCACACTTAAAAGTTTGCACCGTCCTCGGTGCATCCAAAGATGAGCAAGGGGGTACGGCGACTCTCCTAGTTGCTACCTTCAGCTGGTAGGTCAACCGGTTGCTGCGTGTTCTTCCTTCCGCTTCCATTTTTGCCTATGGTGCATCAATCATGAAAAACAAAATAAACACCGTAAGATGAGAAAATACAAAAGCAAGGAAGCGTGAATTGTTGGAATGAGGTGAATCACTAGAATTGAGTGAGTGAATTAGTGTGACAATGATGAAAAATAAGTGTGTGGGTTCTAAAATTGCGCATGGTTTAGAACACGCACACATTAGTACAAAAAGTTATGTCACAATTACACAAAAGAAAACATGCACTTCACTCATTCTAGTGTGCTTGAGATACTTTAAAAGACTTGTAGGCTAAAACAACCAAACAAGTAGTGAAGAAGCATAAAAGCATTCAAGCGAAAATCAAACAATTGTGAAATTGGATAATGAATGGATATTGATTGATGTGTAAGTAGACTTAGTGAACAAAATGGTATAAAGAGCTCACACATCAAACAATGACACTTATTGAAATTGTTGCAACACCTAAGTGACATAGAGGTGAAACACATGGATGCTATAGAACTTAGGAGAAAGGACATAGAAGTGAAAATCAATCACATAGCGAGCATGGCCCACAAAGCTTGGAAAGCTCAAAAATATGTTACTAGGTAAGCTTTCGATCCAATTCTTCAACCGCACAATTTCAATGCATGAAATAGGTGATATGAGTACAGGTAAATCATAAACTAGTATCGCCTAAAAAATGCAATGATAATGTACAATTGCCTAACAATGGATGATGAATGCATGGCGGCCAGAACATGCAATTCAAGAAGTTAAGATGCATGAAGGCAATGTAACATGTACTTGGTATTCACAAATGTTAAACATGAAAATCTAAAACCAAGTAATAAATTGTAACCTCAACAAAGAAATCCAACAATGGCAATAACATAATGATGTTAAACTAACATCCTATCAGTAATAAGCAGCATTAAATAGTAAGCAAGATTAGTAATCCAACATTTATAATGGAAAACAAAAATTAAACTAACTAACTAACTAAAAGAAATGGTGTTACATGATGTTTGGTAGTGTTGGATGATGATTGGAGGGTGGAAAGAAAAGAAGGGAAGAGAGAAGAAGGAAAGAAATGGAAAGAGGAGAAGAAAGGAAGGTGGGCAAAACAAGGCAATCCACGCGTGCGCGTCATTTGCACGTAAGCGTGGATGGCTGAAATGGAAGTGGCGCATACGCGTGCGGCACGCCTGCGCATCGGTGGTTTATTTCGAGAGTGGCACATCCGCGCAAGGTATGCGTGCGCATGCCTTTGGGCACAAAGTTGGCACACTCCAGGCACAACTGTCGGGAAAATGTATGGAGGGTGGAAAAAATTCAATCCACACTTACGCGTACATGGCGCGGGCACATGGATGGTCGAAATTGCTTGGGCACGCGTACGCGTGGAGTGCGCGTGCGCGTGGATGGTGCTCTATTTTTCAAAAAAATTTCTATGTTTTTGCACCAATCCAAGCATTCCAAGCCTCCAAACAGCTACCAAAACATCATAAAACCTTATTTAACCTACTAGACTCCCAATTAAACTCAACTAAGCAATTCAAAACAAAGAATCAAACCTATTTTACCAATATTTACAAAAGAAAAAAAATGAAAAGAGTTTACCATGGTGGGTTGTCTCCCACCTAGCACTTTTGTTTATTGTCCTTAAGTTGGACTTATAGGGAGCTCTTCATCAAGGTGGCTTGTGCTTGAATCCATCTTGGAACATCCACCAATGCTTGGACTTCCATTGTGCTTCATCATTCAAAGTTAATAATTCTAAGCTTTGATGGAGTTCTTCACAAACCAGAGGCTCCCAAAGTTGATCTTCCTTGTGTGATCCGGGATTCCATACTTTGTTTTCACACCCGTCCTTGAGTTGATCATGGTGATTTCCTCCGGGTGGCAAGAGAGATGAATTCTCATGGAAGCACCAAACTATCCTCCTAGACCCATCTACTTGAGCACTACACCAATCCATGCTCTTCAATTTTGAGCTTCCAACCATAATGAGCCTAGACTCACAACACCAACCATTAAACATCATCTTCTTACGCTTAATTCCACAAAGCGTCCTAAGTTGACCATCCGTGTCAAGCAAACCAAATTTAAGTGGGATAATAAAGCTAAGAGTTAGAAGTTTGACCCACTCAAATGAAGGATTGGATGACAACCTAGGTGGAGGGGTTTCCAATGATCTTGACAATGCACGCTCCACTCCCGTCCATTCTTTTTGGAAGGCTTCCACCACTTGGCAAGGTTCTTCAAGCTCTACCTCTTGCCAAGCTTCTTCAACTTCAACCTCTTCCTCTTGGTGGCTCACTTCCAATTCAATTTCTTCTTCATTGCTCACCAAGGGCATGGGAGGTGAGGTATCTTCTTCCTTACCCTCTATGTCAAACCCAATTGGAGAGGATTCAATTGTACATAAGAATTCTTCAATGATTGAATCCATCTCTTGGTCAACCTCTTCAAAGGCTTCAACCACTTCTTCTGGCTCAATTATTTTAACTTCCTCCCCTTGTGGCAATTCTTTCTTCAACTTCTCTTCTTCACCTTGAAGCTCTAAACTCACTCCCTCACTATGCTCTTTGGTTGCTTCTCCACATTCGTCAATGGGAGTTCCTTGATTGCTTAGTTAGGAAGAGGCCATATTGCTAACGGCTTCCACTAGGATAGCCATCTTGGCTCCTAGCTCTTTAAACTTCTTTTCATCCTCCTCTTGTCGCCTTAAGTTATGAGATTCAAGATCTCTTAGTTCTTGCGTGGGGGCTTCATCGGGAGGTGATGGTGGAAGAGAAGGTTCATTGTTTGAGAGGAAAGGTTCATAATCGGAAGTTGGTTCATCTTGGTAAGGGTATGGAAGTGGTGTATATTGAGGTGGTTCTTGACAGTAATGGTGTTGGAATGGTGGTGGTTCCATGTGTGGTTCATATGGTCATAAGGTGGTTGGTATGGTGAATAGGGATTAGGGTCATAATGAGGTGTTTGGTGGCAGGGGACTTGTGAGTAAGGTGGTTCAAAATCATGTTGAGGGGGTGGTTCATAGGCATGTGGTGGTGGTTGTTGACAATCACAATAAGGGTCACCACATCCATTAGATTGATATGCATTAGGATGAGAATTATACCCATAAGAAACCGGAGGTGGTTGTTGCCAATAAGGTTGATCAATCCCTTGAGGCTCCTCCCATCTTTGATTGTTCCATCCTTGACGCATATCCTCATTGAAGCTTTCATTTCCTACAACATAGTTTGAACCAAACTCATAGCCAAAGGGGTGAGAATTCATGATAGCAAATAAAAACAAAAACTAACAAAAATAAGCAACAAAGTCCTAAAGCTAACAAAAACTAACAAATAAGCAAAAGGCAAACATATTCACAATATTCACAATGGCAATAACATAACACCATTTCAACTCCCCGGCAACGGGGCCATTTTGATGATCTGACTTTTGTGTGGTATAGAATTTTCCTCAAATGAATGAATTCTCGTTGTAAGTATAGTTCTACACCAACAAAGAGTCCTCACATGCAAAAATATTGATTTGTCACAAGTAACAAACCCCAAATGAATTTAAAACCGGAGTATTTGGACTCCGGGTCGTCTCACGAAGAGTTGCAATGAAATGTATGCTTATTGGCTATGAGGGGTGTAGGGCGTTTTGGTTGATTAGAGGGGCAATAAAATAAAAAGACAAGAAAAGTAAATTGAGCAAATAATTAAAGAAAGCAAGTAATAAAGAGAGACATTCATGGCAATGGATTGAGATCATAGGCTTTCTATCCTAGTCATGCATGATTAATTCATCTTATTTAGTTAACTCCAACAAATAGGGAGAATGTCAAACAAGAATAATTAATCATGTCACAATAATAAACAAGAATTTATCTCATTATGTCAACTCCAACGAATAGGGAGAAAGTCTAATGAGACTAGCTAATCTCAATCCAAAAGTCCTAATCAACTTACTAATTAAACTAGCAAAAGGTTAGCGTCAATGGAAATAATCTTCCATAAGTCCTAATCAACTCACTAATTAAATTAGCAAAAGATTAGCGTCAATGGAAACAATACTAGCTAACAACTCTATATTACCAACATGAGTTGGGTTTTCATGACTCAAGATTGCCCAATTACTCTTTCCAAGACAAGACTGCTCAAAATCTACTCTAACATCCTACCAAGCATTTTGTCAAACACTTGGTAGGCATAAAAGGAAATCATAGTAAAATTGCAAGGAATGTAAATCTACACTACTCAATTGCAAGAAAAATAAGATCATAACTCAAATCATCAATAAAAGAAACATCAAACATAAATTTCATTAAAAGAAAATCAAATTCAACATGAACATCCATGAACATAAAAGAGCAAAAAAGGTAAAATTAACATGAGAACCAAGAGAATCAAGTAGTAAGAACAAGAAATTGTAGAAGAAACAAGATGAAAGCAAGGAATTAAACATGGATCTATGAGAGATTAACCTAATCCTAACCTAATTCTAGAGAGAAGAGGGAGCTTCTCTCTCTAGAAACTAACCTACATGATGCTAAAACTACAACTAATTGCTCCCCCCTTTTCTTGGAATTCAATTCGGCATGAAATACACTCAGAAACAAGTTGGAATTGGGCTTGGGCTGCTCAGAAATCGCCCCCAGCGATTTGCCTTTAAATGGGCCAAGTAAGAGTATCGGCGCGTGCGCGCCATGTGCGCGTGCGCGTCGATTGGCAAATCCTCATCCGCGTGGAAGCGGTATGTACGCGTGCGCGTCCTTGTGGAAAACCACTTTTGCGCGTGCGCGCCTTGTACGCGTGCGCGTCCGTTGGTGCATTCCATATCTTTGTTTCTTCATGCATTCTCCTCTTTGCATGCTTTTTTCCTCATTTCTTCCATCCAATACTTGCCTTATGAACCTGAAATTACTTAACAAACACATCAAGGCATCGAATGGGACTAAAGTGAATTAAAATCGCCAATTTAAGGTCTAAAAAGCATGTTTTTACATTCAAGCACAATTCAAAGGAGAATTACGAAACCATGCTATTTCATTGAATAAATGTGGGAAAAGGTGAATAAATCCCTTAAAATAAGCACAAAATAAACCACGAAATTGGGGTTTATCAAAGAACACTATTGATGTTGATTGAAAATTGATAATGATTTATTAACAAAATGAATGTTTTTCAGTTTGGTGGCCTTTGTGATTTTGGTCCTGTGCATGAAAGATTTTCGGTTCGGTGTGTTGTTGATGTATTGAATGAGTTTTGTTAAAACAATTCACATTAGAGACATAACTAGGGCTTTAAGATATAGTTGGTTATTCTTATTGGTTAGGATAGTTTAATTAGAGCTCTATTAGTATCTTCAGTACTTATTTTCAATTGAAGAAAACTATTCTTGTTGATTTAAAATTGATAATGATTTATTAACAAAATGAACATTTTTCAGTTCGGTGGCCTTTGTGATTTTGGTTCTGTGCATGAAGGATTTTTGGTTCGGTTGGTTGTTGATATATTGAATGAATTTTGTTTAAAACAATTCACATTAGAGACATAACTAGGGCTTTAAGATATAATTGGTTGTTCTTATTTGTTTGGATAGTTTAATTAGAGCTCTGTTAGTATCTTCAGCACTTATTATCGATTGAAGAACAATATTCTTGTTGATTCAAAATTGATAATGATTTATTAACAAAATGAACGTTTTTCGGTTCGGTGGCCTTTGTGATTTTGGTTTTGTGCATGAAGAATTTTTTATTCAGTGGGTTGTTGATGTATTGGATGAGTTTTGTTTAAAACAATTCACATTAGAGACATAACTAAGGCTTTAAGATATAGTTGGTTGTTCTTATTGGTTTGGATAGTTTAATTAGAGCTCTGTTACTATCTTCAGTACTTAGTTTCCATTGAAGAATACTATTCTTGTTGATTGAAAATTGATATTGATTCATTATCAAAATGAACATTTTTCGGTTCGGTGGCCTTTGTGATTTTGGTTCTATGCATGAAGGATTTTCGGTTCGGTGCATTGTTGATGTATTGAATGTGTTTTGTTTAAAACAATTCACATTAGAGACATAACTAGGGCTTTAAGATATAGTTGGTTGTTCCTATTGGTTTGGATAGTTTAATTAGAGCTTTGTTACTATCTTCAATACTTAGTTTCCATTGAAGAACACTATTCTTGTTGATTGAAAATTGATATTGATTCATTAACAAAATGAACGTTTTTCGGTTCGGTAGCCTTTGTGATTTTGGTTCTGTGCATGAAGGATTTTTGGTTCGGTGGGTTGTTGATGTATTGAATGAGTTTTGTTTAAAACAATTCACATTAGAGACATAACTAGGGCTTTAAGATATAGTTGGTTGTTCTTATTGGTTGGGATAGTTTAATTAGAGCTCTGTTACTATCTTCAGTATTTATTTTCCATTGAAGAACACTATTCTTGTTGGTTGAAAATTGATCATGATTTATTAACAACATGAACATTTTTCGGTTCGGTGGCCTTTGTGATTTTGGTTCTTTGCATAAAAGATTTTCGGTTCGGGGGTTGTTGATGTATTGAATGAGTTTTGTTTAAAACAATTCACATTAAAGACATAACTAGGGCTTTAAGATATTGTTGCTTGTTCTTATTGGTTTGGATAGTTTAATTAGAGCTCTGTTACTATCTTCAGTACTTATTTTCCATTGAAGAACACTATTCTTGTTGGTTGAAAATTGATAATGATTTATTAACAAAATGAACATTTTTCGGTTCGGTGGCCTTTGTGATTTTGGTTATGTGGATGAAGGATTTTCGGTTTGGTGGGTTGTTGATGTCTTGAATGAGTTTTATATTGAATGACATATTGACCAAAATTTTTTCTTATAGCAAAACACAACAAGAATGTGGCAATAATGAAGGAGAAGGCGCATTATAACGTAAGCAAATTAAATATATTTATCCACTTTCCTTTGAATAATATCTATTTGGTATTATAAATATATCCACACATTCTATTTCAAAACTTGCAGAAAACTCACTATTGCAGATGCCAAACAAGGGCAATAGCAACAGTGTACAGAAAAATGAGTCAAGAAAAGAAAGAAATTGTGGAACAAATGGGATTTGGTGGTCTGACACATGTGCCAGAAATGAACGTCTCCAATACACTGTTGGTAGAATTGATTGATCGGTTTGATATAGAGAGAGGATTCCTGAAAACTCTACAGGGGATAATAAACATAACTCCGCGGAAGGTAGTAGCTGCCCTCAGCATAAACAATGGAGGTAATATATTTTCCACTTACTGCTTATTTTCAGTTCATTGGTGTTCGGATAATTAAACTGACCGTTTTTCTCATTAAAATATTGTAGGGAATCTTTTTCCTGAAAATGTTGATAACAACAAGCTGACTCTAGAAGAGAAGAAAATATTTAACAGCGTCAAAAATATTTCCTTGGCAACTTTGGCAAGGAATGTGTTGGATATGGATGTAGAAGGGGAGGAGAACCAGAAAAAATTCAAGAGGACTTTTGTTGTCTTGATACAGAAGTACTTCTTGCTCCCTACAACGGTAAGTGTGGCCTCCCCAATCCACAAGCCACCGATCTTTCATGTGGATAACATTAGGGAATGGGATTGGGTAAAGTATTTTCTCAACTTCTTAATGAAAGGAGTTGAAAACAAGAGAGATGGGAACAAACAGTCTGTTAATGGCTGTGTCTTTGTATTAATGTTGATATACTTCCATGAAACAAAGTTTCCCTGTCCATTTGCACCCGATGCTCCCCCTGCACCATGGGTGGCCTATTGGACAACGGAAAAGATCATTAAATGGATTTCATCCGAAACAACACAACCATTGGTAAGTACTATACTAAAATTCCCCGAAAAGTTTGCTTTGAAATGCTTTTAGGTTATAATTAAATTATTTGTCCTACTTGAAATTGTTACTTTTATTCATTTGAATGTTGCTGCATTAAGAAACATTTTTCTTGATGAATAAATAGTTGTTAATTATTTTTTTTCCATATGAATATTTTTGGTTCACCATATGAATATTTTTCGGTTCAGTAAGATTACTTTATTCAGTTCACCGAATTGTTAATTTGTTATTTTTGATGATTAATTAATTGAGACCTTGTTTCTATTTTAGGAACTTATGTACAAAAAGCAAAAAAAGAAAGAAAAAACAAAAAAAGTAACTTGGAGAAAAAAGAAAAAGAAAACAAAACACAAAAGAAAAATGTTGAGACGGATTCTACTTCAGAAGAGGAAAGACTTTCCAAATTTGAATCCGAAAACTAGTAAGTTTAATTTTCATATCAATTTCATTTAATTTGTATTTGCTTAAATTTGTTCTCATGCAATTTTTCTTATGTATTACAGATAAGAAGAAATAAAAAAACCACAAGAAAAAAAAAAGAAAACAACCATTGAAGGTTGTTAAAAAACAAACAAAAAAACAAAGCCTATGCCTATAGATTCAGAGAGCACAAGCGAATCCCAAGACGAGTAAGTATATTTGTTGATTGCATATATATCTATTTTCGGTTTGGTGGGCTTCTATGTTTCGGCTTAGTAGTTTAATTTACTTCGGTTCAGTGTTATCTTTGGGTTTGGTTTACTTCATCGTTAGTGTCTTGTCTCCAGTATAAATTCAATGTGTTTATCTATTTTACAGAGAAAATAAAACTGAGAAAACACCCCTTAAGGTTTAGGTTTCTTGATACTTATTTTATAAACTTTCAGAACTGAACAAGAAAAAGACAATGCTGCCGAAAAAAGAAAACGTGCATTGGAGATAATAATGGAGAAAAGATCAAAGAAAAGAAATGATGGAGCTCAGTCAAGAAATATTGCTCCAGATCAGTTTGACTCTCCACAGGGACAAAATGATTTTTCTCAGACGTAAGATTCAGTTTATTATTCCCGGATTCTTTTTCTTACTTGGCAAACTTTTTCTACAACCTTTTATAATTCCTCTAGACTCAACTACTAATATTTATTTATATTGCTTAGGGTGCCAACTATAAATATTGATAGTGAGCAAGTCTTACAGACACAAGGAAGCTCTACACCTTCTGTAGATGCTGCAAGCAATATCAGGTAAATTGGTTCACTGCATATTGTATTTTTGGTTCGGTGGTTGCCCAAAAATGAATTTAATGTCTTTCTAGACCTCTGCTTTTAATCTTGGTTTCTAATTTTATTTGTTATTTTTTTAGGAAAAATACACCGGAAAGCCCGATCAAATATTATAGAAAAAAGATCATCTTTCCAAGAAAGACGTCTAAAACTCCATAAGTGTAAGTAAAACATATTTATGTTACTCTTTTAAATTCAGTTAATAATTTTGGTTTAATTAATAAGAATTAAATTGTGTTTAAATGTCACTAGAGCTACACCTGAATCTGAAGTACAAGTGGTTGAGTTTCAACAACAAACTCGTTTTGAACCTTTGGAAATGTGAGTGTTTCAATGTGTAAATTCCTATTTTTCAAAACAAATTCTAATTATTCAACATTAACTTTATTTTTGTTTACATTTCTTAGACCTCCTCTAGCATTATCTCTTCCGAGTTCAGTTCAGGAAGAGTTGATGAAGGATGACTTCATGTATGTCCCTCCACAAGAGGAAACACAACAAACATCTAATAATGAGTAAGTTAATAAATATTTATTCACCATATGAATCTTGCACAATGTTTACTGCTTATATAATTCATCGCAAGAGGAAACCATAAATGAATTTAATCTATTCTTGTCTTTGGACTCTCTTCTGCTTATTACAGCTGCCCTCAAGAAGCTGAAAAGCAACGTGTTACAGTATCTCTAACGAGTTATGTAATTGAAGACTTAATGAAAGATGGCTATGTGTATGAAGTTTCTAATGAATGGTAAGTTTCAGATAAAAATTCTTTTTATTAATTTTAATAGTTGTTATTGAACTATTTTCAATTTAATACAACAGCCCTGCAAAAGAACAAGAACAACAAGCCCAAGAACCAACGGTGCAACAAGAATCAGAATAAGAAGCACCTGTTAATGTGTAAGCATTAAATTCTTTAATATCACTTTTGTTTAATATAATTTCGGTTCACTGTGCGTTTAGATTTTGGTTCAGTATAAGTTTAGTTTTCGGTTCACTATAATTATTAGTGTAATTTCTGTTAAATATCATTGTTAAATATTATAATAGTTTGGGATAATTATAGAAATCTTTACTGTTTAATGCAACAGCCCTGCAAAAGAAGAAGAACAACAAGCCCAAGAACCACCGGTGCAACAAGAATCAGAACAAGAAGTACCTGTTAATCTGTAAGCATTAAATTCTTTAATATCACTTTTGTTTAATATAATTTTGGTCACTGTACTTTAGGTTTCGTTTCAGCATAAGCTTGATTTTAGGTTCACTATAATGATTAGTGTAATTTCCATTAAATATCATTATTAAATATGATAATAGTTTGGGATAATTATAGAAATGTTTACTGTTTAATGAACCAGACCTCTGGAGCAGCCGTGCGAAGAACCAACAGAGCAACAACCCAAAAAAGAAGCACCTGCTGATGTGTAAGTTTTACTGCTTATATAAATATCCATAATGTTTAATGCTTATACATGGTTTAACTATGGTTCGATTGAAACCAAAAATGAATTCAATGTGTTGTTGTCTTTAGACTCTTTTTTGTTTCTTATAGCTGCCCTCTAGAACCCAACAAGCAGGGTGTTACGGGGTCTATTACAAGCTCTATTATTGAACAGTTTTTCAAGGATGCCGAGGTCTATCATGTTTCTGATGAAGAACAATCAAAAGAACCTCCAGTGGCACGGTAATCAGAAAAAGAAACTCTAATCTTGTCATCATTTGACAGGTATGTTACTTGCTTTTCTTTAATATCATTTTATATTATTTTGGTTCACTATTATATTAGATTTCGGTTCACTATTTGTTTGGATTTCGGTTCACTATGTTGATTAAATATCATTTTTGTTTAATATCATTGTTAAATATCTATCATCCTGCAATGCTGCTCAACCCAGGGAAAGGGAAGATGAAAGGCCTTCCTTTAGACTTGGAATAAGTCCACCAGCATCTCAACCAACTCAGCCCTCTGAAGAGAGTGATTCCCAGCTTGAAATCCTAGTAGAGGCAGTTGTAGAAGCTGGAGTGGAAGCAGCATTAAAATTTGCTGAAGGAACATCTTCATAACCAACCTTACCAGCGGCTCAAGTTTACAAAACCCCGTAGAAAAAGACAAAAATCACCACCGAGCTAATTGATAAGTGTTATCATTGGATGGCTCATGTAAAATAGACAAAAGATTGTACCAATGAATATGAACCAATATTTGTCTTGAAACATCAGGCACACTACGAGGGATTAAGAGAATATTTCATGTCTCTAAAGCCTGAAGAACAAGTGCATGTCGTGGTAAAATCCTTTGCCAATTGCGTTAACATTAATGATTTTTTAAAACACTCTTATATAGTATGTCTCAAAAATTTTCATCCTGTAGGTGGTTAGTATACACAGCTTGATTCTAAACGAAATAAAAACTAAATGGTATCAAGAACAAATATACATTATGCCGATAGATATTGTGGTAAGTAAATTTCTTATTCACTGCTTATTACTTTTCGGTTCAGTGAGAATGTTAATATTGGTTCACCTGATTCTTATGTCTTCTTTTGAGTACTTTTGGATTAAGAAAACTTTTCTCTTTAAGATTGAATGTATTTCACGTTTTATTCAGCATATGATTTTTGTTCGGTTCGGTGAAATATGATATAACTGATGTTGATTTTGCAAAATTTTATTGTGGGAACATATGGCGACAAGTACTATGATAAGAACACAAAAAAGTCCACAGTTTTAATGTTCAGCAGTATGACCACCACTGGCAGTTTATTGACAAAAGAAAACTTGTATCCCATCCATTTGTAAGTTGTAATATTTAAAATTCTTTGATAATTCTCTTTTTTGCTTTTCTTTCCACTGAAATATTTTATAATTTTTCGAAACTTCAGCTATTTGTCCTAATTTGCAATGGAGGACATTGGTAGTTATGAATTGCTGATGTAAACAGTAAGAAATTCTATATCCTTGACCCTATCAACAAGGATCCAAAACATATACCTAATTCGAGAAAGGAAATAAACAAATTTGTTGTAAGTTATTTTCTTGTAAATTATTGAAATTATTCTGTACATAAGAGGAGTTTGGTTCACTGTTGTTGATTTTGTTTATTTACTTTCTTTGTCTCTTTCAGAGTTTAATAATTTCCCAGATGAGGATGTACACTGGGGCGGAACCCTTAATAAAAGATCCACTGGGAGAGGAAGCAGAGTATATCCTATTGAATGGTCAATGTACAAGGTAAGAATCTTTCTCTTCTATAGTGCTATTTTTAATGCGTTTTATTTTATATACTAATGATCGTATTATACTCAATTCTTGCTTAGTTATGATTGTGGAATATTCGTAATGAAATGGCTGGAAACAATAGATCCACAAAAAATAAAGAGTGGCAAGAGATATAAATATAAAGCTTGGACACAAGTAAGTACTTTCTAAATTAATAAACTTCTTGCTTTTCTTATTTCATTCAGTTAAGTTGATATTGTAACTAGAGCTCTGAAGTTGGTTGTTACTCTGTTCAATAGTTGTTTTCCAAGTAGAAAATACTATTCTTATTGATTGAAAATTGATCACCATTTATTTGCCACATATAAAATTTTCGGTTCGGTAGATCATATAAATTTGATTCACCGGGTGAATGTTTTTCGGTTTAGTGGCTCTTATAATTTTGATTCACCAAGTGAATATTTTTCGGTTCGGTGAATCCCATTTTACAATATAACTAGGGCTTTGAATAATATTGTTCTTATTTCATTTGGGTTTATTTCTTATGTAACTAATTCATTTCAATTAAAATGCAGAAAGAAATTAATGACTCCAGATACCAATATGGTCCACATTTTCTGTTTCATGAAATAAACAAAATGAGAGACCAAGTAATAAGACTCACCAAGCCGTCTGCTTTCCTCTCCAGCCCTTATTGTAAATACACATCTCGGGATTTAGATAGCAAATAGCATATACTAGTTATAATTAACAATATTTTGTTTAAATTGTTTAAAATGCAAAAAATGCATACTTCAAATGTATATGTGTCAATGTTGTATCAAACAATGCAAACAATGCTTCTTTCAAATGTATATATGTCAATGTTAATGTATATATATATATTCTTAATATCAATGTATGTATCAAATGTTAATATTTATATATCTGTTGAAACTGTGTGGCTGCTATTTTATTCCAGGTTCTCAGTGATTGCAATCATTGTATTTACAAAATACATTTATAATCCAAATTAACACAGTGAACCGAAATTAATACACTGGGTGAACCGAAAAGGTAAAAAATACTGAACCCCTAAATCCTGAACCCTAAACCCTAAACCCTAAACACTAAATCCCTAAACCCTAAAACCTAAACCCTAAAACACTGAACAATGAACCCTGAACCCATAAACACTAAATCCCAAAACCCTAAACCCTAAACCCTGAACCCGAACCCTGAACTCTGAACCTAATCCCTGAACACTGAACTCTGAACCCTAAATGCTAAAATCTAAACCCTTAGAACCCTGAACCCTGAACCCTAAACCCCTAAACCCTGAACCCTAAACCCTTAGCCATGAAACAGGTCAACCGAAATTAATACACGGGGTAAACCAAAATTTTTAAACACATTGAACCCCTAAACCCGAAACCCTACACATTAAATCCCTAAACCCTAAAACCTAAAACCTAAACCTTAAACCCTAAACCCTGAACGCTAAACCCTGAACCCAAACCCTGAACTCTGAACATGAACCCTGAACACTGAACTCTGAACCTTAACTGCTAAACCCTAAACCCTAAACCCTAAACCCTTGGAACCCTGAAACCTTAATCCTGAACCCTAAATCCTCAAACATGAAAGTGGTGAACCGAAATTGATAGACAGGGCGAACCGAAATTTTGAAACACAATGAACCCTGAACCCATAAACCCTAAATCCCAAATTAACCCACGCCCAAATAAATTTACCCGCATCCAACGTCACTCAAATAAATGTGACTTCCACGCACTTCATTATAAAAAAACAAATTCTTCTTCAAAACACACAAAACCTATCCTTCCCTTTAAAATCTTTCTCAAAATCACTCATATTTCATTCACGTTCTCTGCAAAAACAACTACGGAAGAAGAATAGCGAGAAGATTTGGCAACAAACAACCACAAAAAAATGAAAATAGCAATAGAGACTACCAAAGGTAAGAGAAAACTACTGTTCACTTTAAATATTGCAATGTCACGTTTCTCCTAGTTGCATTTTATGTTTTCTGGATTGATTTGCTTCGTTTAGAAAGTCAAACTATGAGTGAATGTATTTTTACAGTATAACTAGCGCTTGGAGTGAAATTTGTTGTTATTTTCATTAAGTTCAGTGGATAGTGTAAGTAGGGCTTTGAAATTAGTTGTTACTCTGTTCAGTACTTCTTTTGCATGGAGAAATACTATCATTTAGCAACAGTGTTAAAGAATATGAGTCAAGAAAAGAAAGCTATAGTTGAAGAAATGGGATTCGGGGCCCTGGCACATGTCCCAGAAATGAAGGTATCTCGCACACTCTTAAGAGAATTGATTGATTGTTATGATGAGTATCATGGTTGCCTGAAAACTCTCCATGGAAAAATATACTTAACACTTGCCAAGGTAGCAGCTGCACTGGGGATAAGCCACGGCGGTAATACATTTTTCACTTCTTGCTTATTTTTGGTTCATTGCTCACTTAAATTTCGGTTCATTGCTCCCTTTAAATTCGGTTTGTTGCTACCTTTAATTTCAGTTCATTGAAATGTAAAAAATTAAACTGAACTTTTTTGGCTCATTTGTTGCTATTAAAATATTGTAGGGGATCATTTTCCTAAAAAGGTTGACTATCGCAAACTGAATGAGGAAGACAACGCAATATTTGACTGCCTCAAATGTGTTACTTTGGCGACTTTGACACAGTCTATCCTAAATATGAGTGTTGAAGGGGATGAGAACCGGCAAAAATTTTGCAAGACTTTTGTCGTCTTCATACAGAAGTGCTTCTTGCTGTGAACGATGGTAATCATGGCCTTCGTGATTCATAAGCCACCTATCTTTTGTGTGGACAACATCCGACAGTGGCATTAGGCATGTCATGTGCTCAACTTCTTAAGAAAGGGAATCAAAAACAAGAGAAAGGGGAAGAAACAGTCCGTTAAGGGCTGTGTTTTTGTTTTGTTGGTGATTTACTTCCATGAAACCAAGTTCCCTCACTTGGATGGACTTGATGCTCCCCCGGCACCATGGGTGGCCCATTGGACAAATAAGATGATACTAGACCGGATTTCTAAGGAAGCAACAGACACAATGGTAATGTATTGATTTTAAGCATTGTGCATGCAGAAATATTCTTCTTGATAATTGAATGTTTATCACGTATTATTCAACACATGAATTGAATTCAGTTCAGTGTTTGTGGTCATTTTGATTCACCTGATTGTTTTTGTATTTCGTCGTTTCAAATACTCTACTAACTAAATAATTTTGTGATTTAGGGACTTCTGTATAGAAAGCAAATAAAGGGGAAAAAGAAAAGAAAAAGGGAGAAAGAAGAAAAGAAAGTTGTTGTTGTGGATTCATCTTCGGAAGAAGAATCTTTTTCGGAATCCAAATCAGAATCGGAATTTGACAATATAACGCTGGTAGAGAGAACAAGACAAAAGAGGCTCATGAAAAAAGATAAAATTGTTCCAATGGATTCAGAAACATAAAGTGAATCTCAAAACCAGTGCAGTTCAAATGGTTCTAATTAACAATATTTTGTTCAACTTGTTTAAAAAAGCATACACTATTTCTTTTGAATGTATATATGTCAACATTAATGTAAATGTTAATATTAATGTATAGATCTAATGTTAATGTATATACTGATTCAAGATGGATTACTCCTTGTCTTGTTATATACCTGTTGGAACTGCCTGGCTGCTGTTTTGTTACAGGTTCACAGTGAAAGAAATCAGGGTGATAACCAATACATTAAGAACTCCAAAAGAACACAGTGAACCGAAATTTCAATACTGGGAGAACCAAAAGATAGAAACACACTAAATACCTAAACACTGATCCCTAAACCCTAAACATAAACACTAAAACCAGAACCCTGAACACTAAATCCTGTACCCATAAACCCTAAATCCCTAAAATCCTAAAATCAAAACCCTAAACCATAAACCCTAAACCCTAAACCCCAAAAACATAATGAACCGAAATTAACGCAACTGGTGAACCGAAAAAGTGCATATCTCAAGATAACATAGATCTAATTTTAAAAGAATGCTACTATCAGAACTATGAACTCTGAACCATGAACCAAAAAATAAATTCTTATTATTCAACTTACAAATTAATGCACTAGATGAATAAAAAAACTGCATATATCAATATAGAATTTCACAAAAAAAAGTGACTATTCATTAAAGACTATCAACATTCAGAAATTAAACCTGCTATAACCATGGTGAACCAAAATTTGCTCATGGGTGAACAAAAATTTACATTAATAAAAACTAAAACTTGTAAAATCCTATCTTAGATAATTCATATCTGGGGTATTGTAAAGAGTGGAGCTTGACTGAATCAATGATCCGGAGTCTAAAAGGTTCAACTACAAAAGACATAATTAATTGTATATTAGGTAAATGAACAATTGAATTTTTAACTAATCAAAAGCAAGTCAATTTTACCTCGCTTGGAGCTGTCTTTTTCTTTTTCTTTATGGCATTTGAGATCTTTTTTCTAGTTTTGATCTAAGTCTGTTCTTGGGCCGACCTCTTGTTTTGATACGTGGTGGGCTTTGAAGATCGTTCACATTGCTTAATGTCGCTTCTTCGTGGGTTAACAAACTTTTTCATTTCCTTCTCTCTTGATATTCTTCCATCTCTACCATGACCTTGTCAAATGCTCGGTGCAAAATTCCAGTTAAATCTTCAGACTCGGATGCAAATTCACATATATTGTGTGACCGAAACACCAATTCATCAAATCTCTTACTTCTTTGCTCCAGTACAGGCTCATATGGATGCTCTTGATGTGTCTATGCCTCCTGTTTATGTTCTTGCTCCAGCATTCCAATATGTATTTCAGTGCTACGTTATCCACTCGCTCAAAGCTTAGAACGCTTAGGGAATGGTGGCACAATATGCCCCTAGACTCAAAAAGCAAGCAATTGCACTTTACATCTCGTGATACTGTGTCATAGGTGACGACAAACTTATTGAATGTGGAGTTGGAAACCTGCTCTATGACTTTATATGTTGTGAAACATAGAGTGGAATGCATTGATCTTGTGATACAATTCACTTTACCTCTAAATTGAGCTTGCACTTCCCTGAACTTCTCATGGGTATATACACGCTAAAACTGTACCTCCATTGCTGATTTTATTGCGCACGGTATCACAGTGTGAAAATCTGCAGCATCGAATTCTCTCTCTTCTTGCTCTCTGCTTACTAGGCAATTGTCGTATTGCTTCACGAATTGTCTCAAGGAGCTATTTTGTGTGATGAACTTGTTGAAAAATGAATGCATACTCTCGCTCCTTTGCGTACTTCTCATCCCGGCCCAAAAGTGGTGATCCAAGTAAACCGGAATCCATATATGCCGATCCTCGTACAGCTCTGCAAACCAAACTGAAACTATAAGGTGCGGTGAACCGAAACTATAAGGTGTGGTGAACCGAAAATAATACATGCTTTTAGGAAAAAAAGATATGAGCATAAAAATACCTCGAATTGAAATCTCAATTACCTGAAAGCCACTTGTTGCCGCCGAGACCAGACTTTGTGAGGAAATCGTTCCAGTTTCTATCAAATTCGTCTTTTGTGTGCGAGTTCCAAACAACATGGCTCATCTCTTATTCAATATGAATGTGTCCCTTGTAGCCATTTAGTTTGCTTGGGATCTTCTTCATGATGTGCCAGATACACCAGCAGTGAATTGTTGTTGGCATGCATAGCTCAATTGCCCTTTGAATTGATGTGCATTGATCAGTAAGAATACCTTTTGGTGCCTTCCCTCCATGCAACGTAGCCAACACTCAAATAGCCATTTGAATGATTGGATGTCCTCATTTTTTATCAGCACGCATCCAAGAAGTGTCGACTGGCCATGGTGATTCACGCCAATAAAAGAACCTAAAACCAAATTGTACCTGCATAAATAACAAGCACACGGTGGTGAACCGAAATATATACACTCACTGAAAATTAAAAAAATGTTTGAATGAACTGAAAACCTATTTGTGTTATAGGTGGTGTCAAATGAAACCACATGTCCGAAATAATCAAATGCAGCCCTGCTTCTTGCATCAGCCCATAATGCATGTTTAATATGGTGATCACCTTCAAGGTTGAGCTCAAAGAAGAACTTTTGGTTGTTCTCTTTCATTCTAACTAGGTACTTCCCAAATTCTTTGGCATCGTCTTCTTCGAAAATATTCCGTACTTCCCTTGTGATGTAATTTCTTACGTCTTTTTCTATAAAACCTACTTCACGGTGGCTGCTAGCTGCTGCCACAAATGATTGGTAAGTTTTGCTCGGTTTGATTCTGGTTTTCTCGTGGGTTTCAATGGTGCGACGCACAAACATGCTAAGCTCTCTGTGTCGTTTGAGCATCTCAGTATGGTCTGGACAACAAGGATGTAAGTGATTCAAAACAACTTTGGAAATTGTCCAAAGACCAATATCCTTCATTATGTGTACATAAATTATGGCCGAACAATTTAACCCAGTTGAAGGGTTTGTCTTCAAAGTTGGAGATATTTTTAATTTCCACCTCCTCTCTCTAGAGCATACAATTAGATGATTCTTAATCTTGTCTCCGTCCCGAGTCGTGTTCCTAATTTTGGTGGAAAAACCAGCAAGTTTGGAATAATGTTTGTAGAACTTTCTAGCTTCTTCTAGGGTCTTGAAAATCATTCCCACATTTGGGACAAATTTTTCATCCACAATACAGCTGGTCTGCATGGTGAACCGAAATCTTAATTACGGTGAAACAATTATATAGTGCTTAGGGAACAAAACAGAATATATTCGTCCAATTTTTTTTAGACTCCTTTCTTCTTACCGAACCGAAAACATGAACATGGTGAATCAACTTTTTAGTACTCACTGAACCGAAAAGTTACTCACAATTACTCACAGTTAGTCACAGTTACTCACACTCACAGTTACATATTATCAATTCAATTCAGATAAAGATCACCTAACTCCATTCAATTCTCTTAAAATAAAATTAGCAATTTCATTCCATTGAATTATATTCAAAATTCAATAATTCAAACCTCGTCAAATTGATACGTTTCGGAAGAATTGTCCAAATCGCACTCATTCAACTGATTTAAAGTTGATTCATTCATTGTTTGAATTCAGAAGTGCAGATCAAAGAAGAAAACGAAGAAAAAGATGAACAACGAAGCTAATTACATTAAAATCAATCCAAATCCATAATGCAGAGAAGAAAAACGCGAATAAAGGAGAGCAACAAATTTAATTAGATTGAAAAAGGAGAACAGGAAGAATGCGAAAAAGATTGACGTTGTATGGAAAGATTTACGTTGAGAAAGGTTAGTGACGCAAAATAAGAATTAAGTTATATAGGCGCGTGTCAAACCATTGTGTGTGGGGTGGAGTAAAAAGAATTTGGATAACATCCATAAAATTTTTACATGGATGTAGAACTTTTCCGTTTTAAATAATATAATACAAATTAAAACAAAAACCTCTTTACATTAGAGTTCATAAAACGTAAGCTCTTACAAAGTTCGAAGGCACCAAATTGGTTAAATTAAAGAAAATGTATGAACACCTGTCCCCTAACTTCCTGCTAATGGCTTCCGTTCATAACTCTTAAGATGCAGTCTGATATTCCGTGAGTTTTCTTGCTTGAATAAGCATCAGGAAATCTTTATTTTATCAGTTTTCATTTAGGAACCTCGAAATATGCACTAATCCCATTTTAACAACACACGAATTGGTACGTGACTACAGATTTGTTGAATTGTATACATATTGATGGATGTATTGTATATTCGTGCACGAAATTAAAGAAAGCTGAAGGGGACGATTCATTCACTAAATCAAATATCTATTTTCAACATAACATTACAATTATGGAGACAAACCAATAATTAAATATCAACAGTGACTGCTACAAAACTTCTGCCTTAAGCGACCAATCACGGCTGCACAATGCTCAGAAATAATATATTAATTTGTATATCTATGACGGACCAACCGAAGGCCTGAAATAAAACACCATAAAAACAACTATTGGAATGCTTGTCACAATTCTCAGACACTTAATATAATCGAGTAGAGCGATTCATCTACCATTGGATTATCATACTTATGAAAAACCAATTTACTTTCTGCTTCCTATAGTATCATGTCTCTTATCGACAGCAAAAAAACAAAAGCAGAGAAAAAAAAAAGGAATACACTAAAAAAAGGGGAGTTTAAATGATTTTTGTTATTATTATATCCCTGTCTAACCTAAATCTCTTATTTATTAATTTTTTTAAGGAGAATAGTAAAAAACGTTAGATACCAGTCAACCAAACCAGCAGCAAGGGGTTCTACAGTTGGTCACCATGATTTTTTGTTTCATTTCAATGTGTAATTTTTCAAGCAGTTATAATTTGTTAAAAAAAAAAATAGGTGACCAACCACCTTTTAACCATCGTATGGCCAACAACCCCATCTTTACTCTCCCTCCAGACCCTCCTTCACAAAAAAGAAAGAGCATATTTTGTTAGTTGGTATTTATGTGTGTGTTTCTCTCTTCTATTTATTTATTTATTTATTTTATGTTGATTACATATTGGTTACAAAACCGTTAGTCATGTAGTTCTTGTCAAAAAGAGCATTTAATGAAATTAGGCAAATATCTCTTGCAACAAATACCACACAGTATCATGACAAGAAAAGCATAGCTATTTCATCTCTATGTACAATTCAATCCCATACATGGACTGGCGCCAATCCAACATTAAATGATGAAAGATGATAAAGGATTCATTTGCATATAACTAAACAAAATCTAGTGATGGTATTACCTCAACTTAGTGTTACACAAAAATGCAGAGTGAAGAAGGTTAACATCACCCCCACATCCTCCAAAGTATGTTAGCCTTCCAACATAACCAATTGAGTTGCTACTTTACAATTTCTTTTACTGAACAGCATCAGTCCCAAATTTTTGCACCATGAATTCATCCAGCTGCCCCCAATTTGGGGTATCTGATTTACTCAAGTCGCCCGTTGGTAAAGACCGTATACATTGAAGAATATGTTTGATATCTCGTTGGAGCCTGACATGGGAAAATGTTAAGAAACGTAAATTAAATCACCATATTTTTAATGGAATCTTAAAACTGTAGTTCCAAATCATAAGTTACCTATTCTGTGCTTGGGAGGTGGTTATATCAAATTTCGAAAATGCTTCCGAAATTTGTGAGTGAAATATGACGACAACTTTCCTGAAAGATAGAAAATTTCAGGGGTGAAAGAATTCATATGATGTTGGCTTTGTAGTTATCACTTTTTCTTGAGTTAACAAATCAGGAACACTTTCCTTTGCAGCCAGAAAAATAATACAAAAGCAATATGTTAGGAACCTTGTATATAGTCAAGGGGAAGAGAAATAGAAAGTATGGATATGTTGGGAAGGTGAGAATGAGATAGCGATGGGACTGAGTATAAGAGGGAAAATGAGAATTAGACTAGCTCATTCAGGGATTTTGTACTAGGACAGATCCATAGGAGAGTGGAAGCCTCTCGAAATACTGCCCTTCTTCTACCTTTCTTTCATGAATAATACTATCCTGGGAAATAGAGTGATGTCACACTGATATCATTCTATATCTCCTTGAATCTATACCTTTGTCACTACCTATACTATTCTATTCCTTTCTTTTATCAACATGGTAGAGCAGATGGTAGATAGACCTGTGGTTAGGTGTAGAAGGAAAACTAAGTGTCAAGAGAAATTTAATCATAAATGTACTAACTACAAACATGATACATCACATAGCAAAATGGTGTCATTTAATTTATATAATCGACCCCACCAAATGATATAAGGCTTTGTTGTTGTTGTACCAGGTTCTTACACAAGGTTGTCAATTAGCTATAACGCTATTGCTGCGATAACAGCTATTTGACAACCTTGTACACAATGTCATAAACAAATCATATAAAACAATACAATTACAAATCCAAAATCTGTAACAGCACAACAGTCGCAATACATGTAGATGAACCTTCCACATAACAGACCAAAATAATATGAAAATGAAAACAAACTAAGAAAAGAAAGTAATAAAGATATAACATTATATGTTATCAAAAACAAATTAAGATGGCAATTGATACTAATGCCCACCACTGCATTATGTGTGATCATTATATCATGCCTTTGGGATGTGCTTCAGTAATTCTTTCTGCCCGGTAAAATATTTGTTCAGAAAGTTACCAAAAGGAATTCTTGTGGACTGACAACATTGTAAGTACCAGGGGTTAATTGTTTTCTAGACACAAGCAAGCAAGTCAAGAAACAATTATTAAGAGCTCAAGCATTTGGATAAATCCAAAAGTTGTGTCAAGTGGTTAGTTGCTCCTAAAGTTGTAATATTCTTGTAGAGATTTCTGAGGTTCATACCTGAAGATTGCTTGAACATCATCTTCATGCAAAGTACGAGACAGAACACGTTGGAGGTATCCAACTTCCTAAGAAAGGGGAAAAATGGTTCAAATAAGACATTGCGTTGTTACAACCTGAGTTAAATTATGATATACTCAATTTTAAATCACCCTATGCCATCAAATAAATCCAAAGTATAACCTACAAGCACATGAAGTTGCTATTTGTTCTGGATTTATCTTTCTAAATGTCTCAAAAGTTCAGCAGATTCAACCAGTAACAAAGTTCTGTTGGACAATAGCTTCCTTCTTTATCCTTTTAATAAATAAAAAATTCTTTAAAAGAAAAAAAAAAGAACCACAACCAAATAAAATCTTAATAGCAAAAACTCCAGGGCAGTTCCAGCCTAAGTTCATTTGTGCAGAGCAGCTATGTTTATGCAAATTCTTCAACAATCTTGAGAAGTTATCTCCACATTAACATTTTCAGCACAAATATATCACTATTTTCTTTGATCTCCACACTCTAGAGAATAATAAAGATCTTTTTGTTTGCATATTCACCCCCTCATTACCCCTTTCCATGCTCCAAGAAAATTTGACAGAGAACTGATCTAACAATAATAAATTAATAACTGAAAATAGCAAGGTTCTGAAAATTGGACCAGATATTAAGCCAAACAAGCCACAAAGCACTAGTTTAATGATTTATTACTTTAACCAGAGTGAAATAATTTTTTTTATTATTATTATTTGTAAGCTTGGCCAAACCAAAGTATATGTTTGACCATCTTTATCAAAATGAAGTAGTGAACTCTCAATTTTTTAGGTTTGGCCAATTAACTGGTTTTCAGCAAGTTTTCCCTTTTAAATGATGGTTTCCATTTAAATCAAGATTTTTTAGGCATGCCTGGCCCAGGTACCCAACCAATTCCCAGTACAACTGGTCAGACCAGACAATTTGTTTCAGTTGTAAGAACCATGATTAATTGAGCATAGAGTTACAAATAATATCAAGAAGGAACACAGACAATGTATAAGGTGAAGAAGCTTTATGCATGCAGATTAACCGGAAGATATACCATGATAAGGGGGGAGAGAGAGAGAGAAAAAAAAAGGATACCAAAACATTGAACAAGTAGAAAAATCAGATGCAAAGCACAATCACTCTAATTAATTACATTGTATTTACCTTTGTAAGAGACTTGGCAAACTGACTAGGCTGGGGATCAGTATCCTCAGGTCTATTCCAACTCTCAACAATTTGAGGCAACCCACGCAAATGGACCAGTAATCTCTCTCGCATTATCTGAACTAATTTGGAATGTATTTCATCTCTGTGAACTTTATAATCCTGGATGGAAAAAGAGGGAAAAGAAACCACACAAAATGGAAAATCAATGTGTAAGAGACCACAAAGAAATAGGAAGAAAAGTTTGTATTATTAACACTTGTAGCTGGATCTCAGCTACAAGGGAAGGAAATTCAGAAAATTTGGCAACAAGCAGAGGGAAGATAGAGCACTATAGCAGCTCTGCTCTCCCGAGCCAATTCTCAGAAATGACCTATTTAAAATCCCAATCCTCATTCTATATATATTTCTTCCTATTGACCTCATTCACATACTCTGTACTGACTCTCTGCCATCTGCCATCATCTATTCACACTTTGCTCAATCTGTTGAGCACTGGCCCCGCCTACCAGTCCTTTTACTACACCTGAATTAATGCCTAAATTGTCCCTGTACTTCTTCTGTTACAAAATATTATTGACAGTTCTTGAAGTCTTCTTGCAACCAAAATGAAATAGAAACAAACTCTTTCATCCATAAATATATTAAACGAGACACAATTATGAATAAAGGGAAAAATAAAACTAAGAAGAAACAAGACTCTTCCATGACAGAAACTAAAAAGAAATAGGGATCCCAATGGATCACTGTTGAGGTATAGAACCATTGATTTTTCATCCTTTGTACCTCTGGCATTTCTTTCCTTCGACTTTAACAAATATCTTTCCATACTTAGGAATGAAAATAGGGATTCTTTTAGTGCAATAAATGAAATAGGGAATCTGTGAAAGAGCGATGAAATGAAAAATGCTTCACTTATTTAATTACCCCTCTTTGGTCCCAAATAAGTGTCCAGTTAAAATTACTTGCCTGAATTAAGATAATTATTAGAAATACCTGGGTGTAATTAAATTGATAAATTAATTATATGAAATTACCCTTATTAACTCTTCTTTTTTAATACCCAGATTCTCTTTCTACTTACACACTATCTCACACTCATTTAATAGAGTTACTTTTTTCAATGGACACTTATTTGATACCTAATAACACTTCTAAAAATAGACACTTTTTGAAACCAGAGTACAGGGAAGTTTTTCACCAGACTCAGAATTGCTTAAGCATGAACTTTCATCAACATGCAGCAACAATAAAACTCCCTTCAAAAATCCAGTAGATAAGCACTGATTGAATAAAGACTAAGCATGTACCTGAGCAACTCGATCAATCTCCGAAAGCAATAAGGCTTTTCTAGTCTCCGGTACTTTTAGAAAAAGAATATGCCGAATTTCTTATGCCAGAAATGAAGAACAGAGACCATATCAGAACACATAAAACCTATTTAATAAAATCTTGTGAAACCAACATATTAGGGAAATTTTCATTAAAAACAATAGTTAAGTGCATCCATTAGTACCAGGAATAATAGCATGGGTAAAACTAATGACTTGACTTGCCAATGCCAGATGTTTCGAAGTAATGGACTTCAAACCAGACACCTGCACACAAATTAGAAAATTGAAGAGCCTGAAAAATGACCATACTAACAGGAAAATGAAATGGAATGAAGACAGTCCATCAGAAGGATAAATACTTGATCAAGAAGAAGTGGAGAAGAAACAAAAATTCTAGGGACTGTTCTAACTTTTGACATAATTGGAGTAGCACATACTCATCATTCAGTTAAACAAAATGATATCCAACATTAGACACCCAACAGTTCTAATCTTATCACTAACACTCAAAAGTCTTACAGTTTTTCCAGTGTGAAACAATACACAAGCTGAAACAATGAAAGTATATGCACCCTTAGGTAAGTTGATTAATGAACAAGTTGAATCCTGAAACCTAGTTCAAGTTTTGCATGGGAAGCATGTATATTTATGCTTGTAGATAAAAGGCCGGACAACACTATGAGGATAAAATAAGCTGGTTTAGAACAATTGTCCATGTAAGACAACAACCTGCAGTCAAATCAGACAGAACCATGTAATTTATTGTCACTGTCAAGTATCCTAGAGAGCTTTCCCTCAATAATCAGTTTGGTCTCTTGAGTTTTTAAACATAAATGAAATTGCTACTTTGACCAATCTAGTTAACAAAATACTTATATGTGCAATTAACTGCCATTGTGGCAATGTAAGAGCTAGCTGACATTGCACTAAAGGTATGAGACTCAATTTGGTCCTTTGAAGTACTAAATTGAATCATGCAGAAGTATGAAATTTAGTCCACTGTAAGACCAAAAGAAATCCCTGAAGAGACCAAATTGAGCTCAACACCTTTAGTGCTATAGTGTTATATGAGCTAGCTGTTAAACTACCACAGTGGCATCTAACTAGGTACGCATTCAATTAATTAGATTGGTGACAGAAGGATCAACTTGATTCACACTTATAGAACTCAGGAATCAAAATGACTATGTTTAAGACCAAACTGATACTGAGTGAAAACTCGTAGACCAAACTGATTCTTATCTCTAGTGAGGAAGTGTGAAAAAAAGTAAGAAACTGAAGAAGTTAAAGTGAGATACAGTTGGAATCTTGGAGTCAAATCAAGATCTGAAGCTATAATCTAAAACATTTTGAATGAGTTAGGTTTGGTTACTAGCTATAGAGTTTGTACATGTGCTGCGAAAATAACCAAATGCTACCTTATCTCACATCTCACAATCAGTGCAAGAATTGGGAAAGCAAACTGCTGAATACATTATAAAATATAGTGATATATCTAATAGGTAATAACAGTTCAGAGAATAATATTAGTACCACCTGCATAGCACCAGCCCCAAGCACAAGTTGACAAGTTCGTGTGTTGAAAAATTTCAAAATTTCTACCACACGATGTACAACTTCTGAAGAAAGTGACGGCAACAGGTTGTTCATATCAATGTACTCTGACAGCATCTTCAGCAATATTAAGCCACTAGAGCAAAAGCAAGTAATGTAGTTTAATTGACAAGCTGGCACACCAATCAAAAAGACACAAACAAATCATAAAAGTAGAGGTGGACCATGCAGATAGGCAACATCAAATAAGAGTAAACACATAGAACTATAGAAGTATATTGAAACAATTAAATAATCAAGTGTACATAGAAATGCTTATTATGGGAGAACTGCAAGAAAAAGAAAAAGGACCGGGAGGAGCACAAAATGGAGAAGTAAAAACATAACTAACCAGTTTACCATGTGATAACCAACACCTTTGTAGTAAAGAGCCTGAGATGCAGATTTTTTATGATCTTTCTCTGTATTTTTACTTTGTGCTGATGAAATTTTACTATTAGCTCTACTTTCAATTGAATCAGCCTGGGCTTTAGTGTTATCTAATTCAGTAGTAGCCAATTCAGTGGAATTACTCTGCTCCTCGGGTTGTTCAGCATTTGACTGTCCAGTGTCCGATGTTGGCAAAACATCTTTGTAACTAGTTGAATTAACATCCTCAGATTCATTAAGGTTCTCAGAATGCAATGCGTCAGATGAAAAAACCACTTTGATAATGGATTGAAATTCATCTGGAATATCTATCTCCACCCATGTTTCTTGGTCAAGCACTGCCCTAATTTTTGTCATCTGATTGCAAAGAAGCAACAATTAGAAGCAAGTAGAAACTGAGAATATTCATGATAAAACATGAAAATAACAGAGTTGAAACTAACCCGAGATTCATGCTGGAAATCAACAAAGGCTTTGGCCTGAGACTGCAGTGTCCCACGGATGCTGTATCCCAATCTTCCACCAACCTGTTAAATTGAGCATGGGAATTACAAGATGGATATAAAATAACAATTTCTAAATAACATAATTTCTAATCTTAAGCTTCAAAGCAATAGGAAAATAAGTACTTTTTCTGTAGCAGTAATGAATTCCTGGGTGATGTTATATATGTTCAGAAACTCCTGCAATTTCAGCCTTGGATGGAGAACAGCACGGACCCCAAGAAGCTTTGCCCATCTTCCATGAGCAGCATCACATGCTGCAAATACAGCTTCTGCGTTTTCTCGCAATACATCAGCTCTGTTTAGGACCAAATTCTATGAGAACATCGGACAAATTACACGGCAAATGAAATATAATATCTAATTCCATCTTTCTTTTATGTCAACAAGTGTAGGAAGTAGCCAGTGAATTCAGCATCATGTTCTCTTTTTAGAAGACATTCATTAAGTTCCATAAGGAACAGTAAAAAAAATTCAGCAGTTAATCTGAATCTTGAGGCACCTGAGCGCCTCTAAGACAACTAATGATTAATAAAATGCATAATATGAAGATAAAAAACATTTGAGATCAAAGAGCATACTGATGTTATTGTTATGGCAATCAAAGCAATTGTTCTTGCACATAAATAACATAGTGCACACTCAATTTAGCTAAAAAATTCCGATGCCAGCATAACATTTTTAATTATATAATGCACTTTGATATCACGAATCTTGAGCAATATAGATCACAACTTGCTTACTTGCACAAAAAGAAACAACTAAGCTTTATCCCACCAGATGAGCTAGCTACGCGGATCAAAAGGCTCATAGTGCTATATCATAAATCATATTTATGTTTGAACCGTTGATAAATTTGTACATATCTCTTTTAATAATCTCCACTATGGTTTTCTTAATTCTCCCTCAATATCTAGCTTTAGGACTACCCTCCATCTGAACCACTCTCCTTGCTAGAGCCTCTAAAGGCCTCCTCCAAACATGTGCAAGCCTAGTATGACGAGTATTGGATTTACCCTGAAGGATAGGAATGCTGGTACTGAGAAAAGGAACCAAATTGTTCTCACAATTGCAATCTATGCCACTAATTGAATATTGGGTGGAGGTAATTCAGATATTTTTAATTAATGGCAGAAAACAAGTAAACCTTATGGCAAGATTAAGACTTTCCAAAGGTCTAAATTTAATAATTTTTTTTTATTGGTTTCTCTCTGATATATGTTGAGACAGAAAAGTTTGTCTTCCAAGGGTGGTCCTCTCTTCATCTTAATAAAAAGTTTCGTTCAAACTATTGAATTGTGAAATTCAGGTGCCTCATTTCCAAATAGCACCTGAATTTGCAACTTAAAAGGACTGGAAAAGGACCTAGAAAAGAAAAGATTTTTCAACAAGCCTATAATATCAAGAGACCAGATTTAACCTGAAATTTTTTGACATGTTTGCAGAGCTTGCAGCATCAACTGCTCTTCCCTGAAACGAACCCCTTGCACCATTTTGTCGTGGTGAATGTGACAATAATGTATGACTGTGAACTTCACTTTCATTCGGTGTTTCTGCAGCCGCAGCACCATGAGCAATTGCAGCAGCAACAGAATCAGCAGCATAATGACCATCACGGTTGTTCAAAATCCATTCAATGGCCCTTTTCACTTCAGCCGCCCGCACTAAATGTGCCTGCAATCACTAAATGGAAAAAGATCTTATTACATCTCTTAATAGCAGATGTAACAGATGAAATTTCTAGCATATGATTAACTAAATCTAAGAAAGCATCCCATGGGTTCTGCATTCATCCATCAATCAGTTAATTATATAGGGCATTTAAATGGTAACTCCATAGACAGTTTTCAAACACGGAACTAAGATGTGGTTGGATCTATGTAGCTGCATCAACCTAGTGAAATGAGGCTTGGGTGTTGTTATGATGACTTTATGAAAAGATTGATGCTATCATACCATTATCACTAATAATTTAAGTCTCAAGTGAAAATTGGAAGGAAAAAAATACCTTAGTTTTTTAATTATAATTTTAAACTGTCGTAATTCAGTAATTATATATTTATGACTCATGATTAAGATTCATAATCATTACAAAAGTTCGTGATTTTTATTTTATGATATGAAAACCTCATTATACCAAATCTTATTTGTTATTCATAATTAATACTTTTAGAAATTATTTTTATTTTAACAAATATATAATGTTCTATTTCTCTTATATACTTTAATCTTTTTTACTTATACTTTTCATCATAATAGATAAAAAGAAAATATATATTAAATATTGATTTATATTAATTTTATTAAATTATTAAATCAAACATTTTTCTACTTTACTATCTAAACATAATTTATATTAAATGTTCTAAACATGAAACTATATCTATTAAAATATTTTCTATTTATGAAATCTGTTATCTGTAATTCAAAACAACTAACATTTAATAAACCCTAAGTAGGCAAGCATCTTGAGTTTATAAATAACACATCTTCCTAGCAGCGGTCGTACCAAATGAGATACATAATCTTGTCAAAAACTGGACCTACCTAGCACATCTGTTTAACTTCATGAAGAAAAGTGGGGGGCAAGATATCAACTAAAGCACAGAGCAAAATACATCAGCTGACAAAAAGTAAGTCAGGCAGTAACAAAGCAATCCAATCTCATAGATGTGGCAACCAAATTAAAACAACCACAATATGAACACGAGTGCAGCCCCAACTCCAAGTAAGAAGGAAAAAGATCAAAGTCAGAATCAAATATACCAACAGACAACAGAAACTGAACAGTGCCAAAGCAAGCTGACATCCATTTAATAAATAATTTAAACCAAACAAGAAGATACTATTTCAATTTGCAAAGCTAATTTTGCAGTCAAGGAGTCCATATCTGTTTGTGGATCATTGTACATGTGTTCTTGCAATAGCAGCAACAGACCATAGATCCACATAAATTTTTCAGTTAATATAAATTATTAGATCTAAACATTTCAAAATATGCAAGAATTCTAGGGTAGAATGTAGATGGGCGAAACAGGTCAAGTAAAACTTACCTCTACTATCATGAAAATAGCACTAAGAAGATGCACAAAGCAATCAGATGATAGGCTCCTCAACTTGCTAGCAAGTGATGCACCACCACCTGAATCATTATTTAACATTGGAAGGTTGATAGTAGTATAGAAACTAGAATATGATGGGGTGAAAAAAAGAATGTATCCTCTCACAATAGAACATGATCTACGTTAAAGATCTCACCATCTGCATCTACAGCTCTGTCTCCAGAAAAGAACTCTAAATCTGAACCTCGTGCAACAAGAACCGGAAGCAACTCAGCAACAGCAGTCTTAATAGCACTCTTCATATCAGTAGTTAGAGTATCCCGATAGATCCTCAGAACAGAGGGAAGTTTAGCCTACAAATAAAGGACTCATTTAACCAATTTAACGGAGTAGTTTACAGAGATAGCATTAATAATTAAAGTGATATTTCTCAGAAAAGCTATTTAATGTAAAGCTCGTGATATTTTTAAGGGACTTTCCATCTTAAACATGTTGGAGACTGAAAAACTGTGCTTTATAGATAAATCTTTTGTTTTTTCTTGCTTTTGTATAGGGGAACCCTTATCACCAATTTGTATTATACTTCTCCTCATCTTAATGAAATTCCCTTTTTTTTAATCCCAAAACAATATTTCTAAGAAAAGCAAAGTCATGTCATAAAAGAATATTAAAGAAAAGGTGCATATAACAAACAATAACAAAGCCTTATCCCACTAGTTGGGGTCGGCTAAAAGCAAAGATGCATAATCCTGCATAAAGAAATACCGACAGAGCTAAAACACATCCAACCATGAAGTTCGACAAACAGCTCTAACCAGAAGAACAAGAGTGAATGAAAAAAAAAGGGGTAAAAATACGTGCCTCATTCCCTGTATTGTAAAATCTGAGGCTGAAATACATTAGGAATATTAGGGGTTTTTATCAGTACCACCACTACACAGCCACCATCTCAACCAAACCACCATCATTAACAATCAGCCACCATCTCAACCAAAAACAACCACCATTAACAATCTAAAACTAAATAACAAATTTAATCCAACAAATACCAATAAAAAAAATTTCAATCCAACAAAATCAATATAAAATTATTTTAACAAAACTTAACCAAAATTCAAACAAATAAAAATTAAATTATACAAAAAAATGGTGACAGAAGGGAGAACGGATCTGGAAATATGGTGACCGAAGGGAGAACTGATCTGGAAACACGGTGCGTGGGAGAACGATGAACGGATCTGGAAACATGATGACAGAAGGGAGAACGGTGCACGCATCTGGATCGTCGAGAAGATGTGAAGCAGAGGCAACGACGGCAAAGGGTGACGGCAGCAACCGTGAAGAGCCAAAAAGAAGCGAGGGAGGAGAAAAGGGAGAAGGGATGGGGGTGGTAGCGGTGGTCTGGGTGGAAGAAAGAGAGGAAAGGCAGTGGTCAAGGTGGAAGAAAGGCGGTGGCGGTCTGGTGGTACCACGAGAGGAGAGGTGGCAGTGATTTGGGTGGAAGGAAAGGAGGAAGAGAGGCGGCGGCAGGCTGGTGGCACGACAAGAGGAGAGCAGCGGTGGCCTGAGTGGCAAGAAGAGAAGATGAGAGGTTAAACTCTGTTTTGGGAGTAGAAGGGATGAAAGAAGAGGGAGGAAGGAGAAGAATTTGAAGGGTAATTTTGGAAAATAAATGTTAAAAACATTGTGTCTATGTCTCAACATCAGTGTTCCACCCCTCAGCGCTATACACAAATTGTGTCTTTATGTGCCTTTGTGTCTTCCCGTGTCTATCAGAATTGTGTCTTACTAACCAAACAAGGAACGTGTACCACCATGTCTGTGTCTTGGGTAGACACATCCACCAACCAAACGCACGCTTACTTCCAAACATACAGTCGCATACAACATTGTAGGTCTTATGGATTCTAGGTAAGTTTTTCTATGCGCTTGCATTGCGATTTCCAATTGCAGAAAAACACCTCAAACACTCTTCTATGACATCAACAACAAAGCTTGAATCCTCTTCCCCTATTTTTCCTTTAATTTCATATGACCTCAAGGTTTTTTACCTCTATGGGTAAGACCTTTGGAATGGAATGATCTTCAATATTCACCTCCAACAAAAAAATTAGTGCATCTTTCTCCTCCATCTAACTTTAAACCAACAAAAAAAGTCATGTGCATGCAAAGCTTTTCTCCATCGCTCTTAACTTCCAATCTATTTCCTGTCTCACTCCCCAAATAGGCATATACCATCAAGAAAAAGTACCCCCCAAGGTAGTGGCTATTGTATATGTTCAATAAGCACATCCAAAAATAAAGTAACAACTCAAAGCTACTATTGGAGCCTACAGCTATAAGAAAATATGTTACGGCCTAAATTCGTTCACATACAACCATGATGCATTCTTTGATTTTTTTTTTTCTTTCCCGTTTGCTGCTATCTTCGATTAATTGAACATAGGCAATATGAACTCCTCCTAGTGCTAACGGACAACAAGTCTTAAAATTTACAAAAGGGAAAAGCACTCTACACAATAACAGCCAAATGAAATACAGAAATTCAATTAAGATAAACAATTTTCTGAGGAGTAAATACAGTTATGTTACTCACTGTTCTAAGCAATCCAATTACAGTAGGAAGAAGACGATCTTTGAGATTAGTAGTTTCTTCTTCTTCCAACTTTACCTGGTGAAATACATCTAGAGGTTAGATCACAAACAGCAACCTCAATAGAAACAACAGTTCACACAGAACAATAATTTTAGAAGGAAAAAAAGTAGAGACAAGAATAACATAAGGTAAAACAACAATGAACTCACTATAAATTATAAAACTTTATATTATGTGAAATTTAGAGTGGCCCAAGCTAACTGCTATAACATGAAACAATTAAAATTATATAAATAAAACATCAAGGTGCCTTTGAATTTTTACTTTATTCAACTCATTTACATTCCAACACAAACTGAATAATTTCATCTTGGATTCTTTTGTTATTCTCCAAATTAGTTTATCAAATTCAAAATAAAAAGAATACTATTAAGACAGAAAATAATACATGAAAATGGAGGATACTGAATCTCCTAATCATCAAACCCATTTCGAACTCCCCAACATTCCTCTAAACTCAGGACACAGCTCCTTAATAGCTTTGATGAAAATAATGACATTTTATGTGCAGGTCTAATCAGAAAGAGCAGCCCAGTTAATCTCTGCAGTGCAAAGTGAGTGCTCGACATAAAAAGATCTGTTTGGCAATTTTCTAGTGTATGTGAAGAAATTTCTCCATTCACGGGAAATCTGCTTTTTGGAGAATATCAATCATTTATATGAATGGCATACGCCTTATTTCAGATTTTGTTTCACCTCTAAGGTGAATTTCTTATCCTGATCCAAATCGCACATCCCTACTTCCGAATAATAATACACCTCTTCTGTAAAACAACAAAGAGAACAACAGCATGTATGTGTGAGCGCATTTAACAATGCACCACATGGAAAATGTTTAAGTATGTTGCAATTTAGAGTTCGATGCAGTTACAAGTATGAACATACATTTTTATTTGTTGTGAAGTATTAACTTAAATACAAACTCCATCAGGTAATATTATATCTAAAGATCATTGGGCAAGTTACATAAAGAAGCAGCTCATTTGGCTATATGCTGATAAATCCCCTGTATCTAGGAGATAATACCCACAATTATAGCATACCACTAAATGTTTGAAAGATTTCCAGCACAAGGGTCATTGAATAAAGAAAGACAATGTAAGTATGAAGAAAGAAAAGCATAAAGTAAATGCAAATGAAAATACAATCTTACTTCATTATCTTTTCCATTCACAAAAAGGGAAGCCCTTGCTTTGGCTTTGGATAAAATTCTCACATCTGTTTCCAAGGCATCATGTATGGAAGTTCGAATAAATTCTGCTGAAAGAATGCTACAAAAATATACAAAAATCATTAAGCATTTCGTGCGGTTAAGGTTTTATTGTTACTCTTTATTATATTATTAAACAAAAAAATTGTCCAATCATTTATTAGAAAAATGCAGAATTCATATTCGGCTAAATTCATATTGAGATAATATTTTGTATTTCATGAAATAGAATAATTCAATTTAGCTAAATATATATTCTATAACAAAACTCAAGACTAAAAGTTCAAAATAGCAATGGTCAGAAAAAACAATCATAATATAAGCAAGAGTTTAGAATATTTAAAGCAAGACAAAAGGAATGGAATTACTTGACGAGGAATAGTTCAAATAAACAAGTTTTATAGGATAGAATAAGACATTTGGCTTTATGGTGTAAAGCTCAAGATCTCCAGAGGTCTTTCCCTCTTTTGACATGGGAGATTGAGAAGGTGTGCTTCACTAATCTTTAGTTAGTTATTTTGCTGGGATCCTCCTTTTCCTTGTATCATTCTTTTCACCGTCTTAAGGATATTCTTTCTTGTACCAAAAAATAATAATTAAATAAATGAAAAATGAATTTAACATGTTAAGGACAACCTTGAAATCACAGATATGAACATCTACTCCTTACTCCTCAGCTATCTTTAATACAGATATTTGCTTTTCCCAAGCAACAAGAAATCAAGAATATCTACTCTCGTTTATCCAAATCTGAATAAACGATTTTTTTTGGGGATAGTAAGAAGAATTTCATATCAATTTAGGGCTACTACCACATACATGAATTATGATCATATCACATCCATCAAGTCTCTAAGACTTACTCCTGTTCAACCAAAACACTCTGCATCTACTACCTACTCTTATTATATTTCATTTTTCATAGGGATAGGCATAACCCAGACCATCAAACCCAGCCATAATGAACCTTAAATCTTGGCTATAATCAAATTTGAATGACTAATAGTGTTTGAGAAAGAGAGATAAGAGAGGAAGAGACAAAGTGAGAGAGAGAGTAAAAGGAAATGTTCATCCTGAATCACCAACTTCTGAAGCACTGAATCTGTGCTTATATACATAGAGGAGAAGCTTGTTCAGAAAGCTAGTGCAAAGGGTAGAATAGTCTTTGCATGCTTAAGTTAGTTAGAGGATTCTATCCTAGCTGGCACTTGCAATAATTACCTAGCAGATCACCTTAATTGTTTCTAATTCTTCTAGACTTTCACTCAGCTCACTCTATTAATGTTTAATGATTAATTGTCATAATAATAAACTGAATGATTAATTGCATACAACCAAAATATTACCCCATTCTTCAAACATTAAAGTCAAGAAGTAGAAAATGCTTTCAAATGAATTTTCAATTTAGGTTAATTGCACAATCAATCTAAACGCAATCGAGCATATAATATGTCACTTAGATTTCAGCACATAGGGTGTGGGTGTACCTGTTTATGGATTCTATAAAACCTATTACATGATCTCTAAGATGACGAAAGCAATGCAGACCAGTCAGCTCATCTCCATCCTGGAAGTTGAAGGAAATGAACAGGATAGAAATTAGTGTATAATGTTCTCCATTATCATGTATTGCCATCTGATGTTAAATAGTAGAACAAAAATAATAAAAATGGCATTGTGCCATGCAATAAACAGACTTCAAAGAGAACTTTCTAAATCCAGCGATGTGCGATATGAGCTAAGCATTAGTTTCTAGTCTTTAAACCACAGTTTTAATGCAACCAGTAAATGCAAAAATGCATAATAGTATCACGCGACTAGTCAACCACTGGGACTTTAGCGTCTAAACATGTTGCAGGCTTACACACGCGTGCACAAAAAGAAAAGCAACATAAATTGGCGCCTTAGCATTTCAGACAAATGCATATCTAGTGATTACTGATCAAAGCAAATCATCAGAAACTTCATAGTAATCTCAACGCTGCGAAGGGTATCACTTTTCCCTCTATAATCTTTAACATGCAGAGTTATGTAGAAACAAAAGTCAAAAGGTAGTAGATTATACACATGAAATAACCATTGGAGTGACTAACCAAAAGTTGAGGATGCAAGCTAGTGTACTACATTGTACCCAGGATAAATGAAATTTAGAACTTGTGTATGTTAAGCTGCCTATAGTAAGCAATGAACACCTGTTTCAGGCATTGATTACTGTGAAGCTCAAAATAAAATCGAAATAATGAGCTAGGATTAAGGACCTTAGTCTTGAACTCATGACAGATCAAACAGAAATGCTCTTAAAAGGGAAAACAAAAGAATGAATCCAAAGTCAAGGTCATGAAGCAGGAAATAATAGTAATATTAGCAAGATTTCATAGATTAAAGAATACCAGCAAATGCTGCAAATCATCTGTTACATCTAGCGCCCCGGCACAATCTGCAGATGCAACAAGCTGCATCACAGCAAAATATATTAACTTAAACGTGATCTCCGGCCTTGAACAATATCAGACATGTAAAGAAAGATGGAAACATGAAAGCCAAACAACAGCGAGAAATTAAGAGAACCCATTTGACAACTACCGTTATAACTAAGATCCATTTAATATCTTGTTTCGTAAAGTTCTTACATGCACAACACCAACCTCATCTTCAGTCTTTCCCATTCAGGCTAACTAATAACGGATCACATCCAAAACTAAACTACTTAAAAACCAAAAATCGGACTCAAAAAGCGAAAATCAAACAAAATGGTACCAATTTAAGAGCAGAAACAGCTTGGTTGACGTAAAATATAAGCCTCAATTTCTGTTGAAGGGCGAGGAGATTGGTCCTGGTGCCATTAAGCTCCTGAATCTGCCTAGCAGACTCGACCAGATCCGAATCGATGAGCCTAATCGTTTCCTTAAGCTGTCGAATCCGAGCGCATCCTTCAACGATCTTTGCGTTGAGGTCCTGCAGCTGCCCCTGGGCCTCGAAGAACGAGCTCGACCGGAGCGAGATCTCCCTCACCAGGTGCAGCTCCACCACATCCAAATAGTGCGAGAGCTTCTCCTGCAGCGCCAGATTCTCCGCCATGCCGGAGAACGGGCAAGCGGCCTTGAACGTCGCCCCGTCCTCCAGCCTGAAGTCCTCCTTGAAGTAAAGCGCCGGCACCTCCCGCAGGCACGCAACGAGCGCCTCCCCAGCACCACCGCCGCCACCACCATCTAACGAGGACGACGATGGCAACGACGACAAATCCCCGATCTCCTTGGAAGCGTGGTTGCGGATGTCCTCGAAGCGGTGGTAGGGTTCGGAGATAGGGGTAAGGTAGGTGTTGAAGTCGGATCGGGTGATGTCGGAGGCGGCTTTGGTGGCGGCGATGGGGGCGAAGTCGGGAGGGGCGAGGACCGTGGAGGAGGACCACCAGGCGACCCAGGAGGCGTTGGCTTCGGACGCATGAGGGTTGTTGAGGATTGAGGAGAGAGAATTTATGTTGCCGGAGTTTGATTTGGTGAGGGGTGAAGAAGACGAAGAGGTTCTAATAAGGTTGTTGTGGCCGTGGCCGTGGCTGTTGTGCCGGGAATGGCTTGGAGATTCCGTTGGTGACCTTCCCCACTGGTGATGTTGGGAAGGTGGGGAGTCCATGGCTTATTCTCTCCTCTTTTTCTAATTCAGGGAGTGAGGAGGGGCATCACTTCTTTTTTCTTTTGGTTGAAGTTGTTGAATGTTGAGTGCGGTGGAAGGTTCGCGAATTCTTTTCAGTTTGGAATTTGGGTAATGTGTGTTGGGGGAGATGGCGGAAATGAGGTTGGGATCTGCGAGGAGGAACAAGAGGGGAGCGCGAGAGATAGAGAGATGGAGGTGGTGTCGTTCTCGGTTTACTTGCTTTACAGCAATGAACTCAAATGGAACAAGACGGTGCTAGAAAAAATTAAAAAGAAAATAAAAGACATTATTAAGAAAGGAAATGAAATGGAGAGATAATTCTCATAACGCAACCAGTAATCACAAGCAAAAATACTCTCAATTTGTTTTTCAATTATTTAATAAAATATAATTTATTATTTTATATTCTTTAAATAAGACTGAAAAACTATATAACAAAAAATATTAAATAATTAAATATTATATTTTATTAAATAATTAAAAAATTAAAAAAAATTATTTGATAATTCATTAACTAGTTTATACTTATTATATATAGTAAATATTTATTAAAGAATAATATTTATAGAAATTATATAATCATAAAAAAATATTTTGAATAATAAATAGTATTTTTACCTACATCTTTAATTTATAAATATTCAATAAAATTTAAAATTTATAATGATAATTATGTATAATCAAGAATCACGTGGACCATAAATGGAAGAGACGTTTAACAAATTTATCTTTGACAATAGTTTAATATTTTCTTTGATATGTATATGTGAATTAAAATATCAATAATATTTTGTAATCAAATGAATTATCTAATTAAGTCTAAACAAATTAGTATAACTTTTTTTTATATTTATGCACTATTTATATGTAACTGTCTTTTTATGTAAATGGCTTATTTTTCTATGTTTATGTGCAGATTTCATTTTTTATTTTTGTGTATTTTTTTGGATTTTTTCTCTTTTTTTTACAAATTTTTTTTATGATGTGTAACAATCTAATTTTTAATATGACACACACATACCAAAAGATCAAGTGTTATCAACTTGAAACTATACCGATTCTTTTATTAATAATATCAAATTTATAACTAAGTTAACGAACTCAATTTTTATGAAAAACCTTTTTTAAAGAAAATAAAATCGCAACCAAAACGATAAATAGATACATACACAAACAGGATAATAAACTATAAAACTATAAAATCCAAAAGATGAAAAGTTAGTTATTCCCTCACAGTTATGTGCATAAATATAACTCAAAATATCTCCAAGGTTTGCCCCATATAAGAAGTTCCTAATTTGATGCACAAACTAGTCTAGTCTTTTAACCTTGTCTCTCAATAAACAAAAATAAGAGTTTAAGACAAAAGAAATACTAAACCAAAGAGTTGTCAAAAGATGTTGATGTCGCTACCTAATCGCTATCAGAAGTCAAGTCCATGATTTTTATATCCATCACAAATCCTCATTGTAACGACCTGTATTTTTTGAAAAATGTAAATATAAATGAATTATAATTTATTTTATTAATTAGATTTTTTTATTTTTAGAAATTATTTTATTAAAAGTAATTAAATTAATTTTATAACTATTTGAGTTCAATTAAATTTAGATTTTTGTATATATTTTTGTTATGATGAAATATTTTATGTAATTAAAATTATAATTTTAGTAATTTATAAGTAATGAAAATTATACATATATTTTTTAATTTGAATAATGGACATTTTTAATTTAACATTAAAGTTTGGTTAAAATTATTACTATTGAGCGCGATATCTGCCAATATAATTAAATATTGATATTCTTTAATAAACTTAACTTTGCAAATGTTTCGTCGGATATTTTTTACTAATATTTTTTACTAATATATATGAATGTGGATTCCATTTTCTATCACATTATTCATAATTATTCATAATTACATATATGAATCATTAGGAAAGAAAAAGAAAGATGTAAAAAAAATGTGGCTTTACACACACATATATATATAGGTAATACCTAAAATGGTTTATAAAATTTTTAACTCGTTTTAGATTAGTTTTCCACTTTTTAAAATGACCAAATAAATTTTTCACTCTGAGAATCGTAAATCTTCGTTAGTCCAAAAATTACCAAACATTTTAACGACGTTGAGGTGTATAATTAAGTGTTAAGCACTTAACTGCATGCTGATGTGGACACATAATGAATTCAACTCAAATTGGTATCCTAAATTTGATTAAAACATCCAAATTGATCTAATTCTCACTTATAAAATCCTAACCCCTAAATATTCATCTTTGTTCTTTGTATTCATCTTTGTTCTTCGTCTCGACTCCTCTCCTCGTTGTTGTTGTTGTTCTAGTCATAACAAACTTTACACATCAAAATCATAAACAATAAAACACAAAAAGAAACAAGAAAGCAAATTAAACAAAAATAAAAATATTAAAATAATTTCTTAATTTCTATTTTGTGTGATTCAAACTATTCCTCACACATATACTACCTTTGTAAGTAAGAAACAACCTCAAAGAAAGGAAAATCGAACCTTGAAAATAAACTAATAATTAATAAAAGAAAATCAAATGCACCCTTATTCCAATCAATGTAATATTGGATCCAAAAGCAGCATCACCCCTTGGTTGATCCTAACCACTATCTTACTCTACATTCCATATTCTTCCAACCTTCTCCTCTTCAACAACAATGACCAACAAGATTGTCCCATATTACCACCACCACCACTACCAGACTCGACGGTATCGCAACATAACAAAATCTCTAAATTAGTACTGACAACAACACATCCATAACCACATCAACCGAAGAAGAAGAAGCTTCCAATGAGAATAAAAAGAAACAACAAAAAAAAGCTTCCAATGACAAAAAAAAATGAAGACGAAGAAGAAGCGATTACATTGTTAGAAGAAGAAGTGGAAAATAACTACCCCGTGGTGGTTCGGTTAACCCCGAAACAAACGACACAAACAACCGAAATAGAATTGAAGCACATTATTTTCGGAATTGACGCATCATCGAACTTTTGGGAACAAAGAAAAGAATAAATCAAGGTATGGTGGAGACCAAAAGAAACTAAATGTGTTATTTGGTTGGATCAGAAAGTAACAACAATAAAAAATGAAGGATTACCGGAGATTAGAATATCCTTGAGATTAGTGTCAAGATGAACAACATCAATGAGGAGGAGAGGAGTGGAGACAAATAATAAAGATAAACATTTGGGAGTTAGAATTTTATACACCTTAGCCGTTAAAACGTCTGGTAACTTTTGGATTAACGGAGATTCACGATTATGAGAATGAAGGACTTATTTAGTCATTTTAAAAAGTGGGGGACTAATCTAAAGTGAGTTGGAAATTTTAGGGACCATTTTGGGCATTACCTATATATAACCTTTTGATACCTAATCATCATACTTTAGTTAGGATCACTACTTGCATGACCGAACCATAGTCGAAGAAAAAGAAAAATTGGTAATGTAACTATATACCCATGCATTAACATAACAATGACACATGCAGTGGCAGAACTTGAAACAAAATTTTGGGGGAGGGGGCTGATAGAAAATACTTAAAAAGCTTTTGATATGGACCCCATTTAAGATAAGCTCATCTAATCTCATCTCTCTGATTTGGATGATATTGCCAAATTTAAAGCTGTTTTTCAGGGTCTCGTTTCAAAAAATTAAGGTCAAACTCATCAGATGTAACTTTTAGAATTTTTGAAAGTTGTATCTCACTTTCTTCGTGATTCATTAAAGTAGAAGAACTATCTACAGGTGTTGATATTGTAAAAGTTATATGTTCTCCTTATTAAATATTAGCTTTCCTCTTAAAAAATGCATCAATTCTTTGATTTTTCAATATTATTTTATATAAAAATTGGAATATATATCCTATAGAATATGTAAAGAAGAAGTTAAAAGGACAAATATTAAAATTTATAATATTTATTGATTTTTTTATCAATTTATACAAATACAATAATATTAATACTTATTGAATATTCTATTATTTTTTATCATATAAAAAATTAAATTAAATAAATAATAAAATATAAAATAATATTAAATTAAATAAATAAAAAATATCTAATTTTTTATATTTGAACTTAAAGGTAGAGAGAGTGTTGCTTATTGAACTTATTGGGTACTTTAAGTCATAGTAAAGTATGTAAGCCAATTTAACTATTTTTTATCTTTTGAAAAAATATTACTAATTTTTTTATAAAAAGTTTGGGGCCATGTCCCCTCTTGTCTAAACTAAGCTCCACCACTAGACACATGTATATATATCCATTTCCTTGATAAATATTATGACACATAACCCGCCTTTTTAATTAATCATCACCATCTAATCTTCTTTATTCTCATGCAACCGAACCTTTGAGAAAAAGAAAAGAATGGAAGCTGAGAGAGAGAAAGACCGTAACCCCATGAGCCTCCAATCTTTGGCGTTTGATTTCTTGAGATCCGTAACTCCAATAAAAAATTTAATCTGATAACAATGTTCGTATCTTTCTCCTCTACGTGTTGGTGTCACTTTTGTTCGATGGAAGTTGATAGTGACTGGTGCACGAAATTGTGTATGCCAATATTAATGGACTATTTCTCACAGCTTCGCACAACTAACCAACAAGTGTACTGGGTCGTCCAAGTAATACTTTACGTGAGTAAGGATCGAATCCCACGGAGATTGTTGGCTGAAGCAAGCTATGGTTATCTTATTATTCTTAGTCAGGATATAATATCAATAATAATTTTTAGTTTTAATTGTAAAAAGTAAAAGAGCATGAAATAAATACTTATTATGCAGTAATGGAGAATATGTTGGAGTTTTGGAGATGCTTTGACCTCTGAATTCCTGCAACATAATGCTTTCTCACTTTCATAAATACAAGGCTCCTTCCATGGCAAGCTGTATGTAGGGCATCACTGTTGTCAATGGCTACTTCCCATCCTCTCAGTGAAAATAGTCCAAATGCTCTGTCACACCACGGCTAATCATCTGTCGGTTCTCGATCATGTCAGAATAAGATCCCTTGATCCTTTCGCGTCTGTCACTACGCCCAACACTCGCGAGTTTGAAGCTCGTCACAATCATCCAATCCCAGAATCCTACTTGGAATACCACAGACAAGGTTTAGACTTTCCGGATTCTCAAGGATGCTGTCAATGGATTCTAGCTTATACCACGAAGATTCTGATTAAGGAATATAAGAGATACTCATTCAATCTAATGTAGAACGGAGGTGGTTGTCAGGCACACGTTCATGGATTGAGGAAGGTGATGAGTGTTACGGATCATCACCTTCTTCATAGTGAAGCGCGAATGAACATCTTAGATAGGAACAAGCGTGTTTGAATGGAAAACAAAAATAATTGCATTAAGTCATCGAGACGCTGCAGAGATCCTCACCCCCAACAATGGAGTTTAGAGACTCATGCCGCCAAAAGGTACAAAATTCAGATCTAAAAATGTCATGAGATACAAAATAAATCTCTAAAAATTGTTTAAATACTAAACTACTAACCTAGGTTTACAGAAAATGAGTAAGCTAAGATGGACAGTGCAGAAATCCACTTCTGGGGCCCACTTGGTGTGTGCTGGGGCTGAGACTTAAGCTTCTCACGTGCCTGGGCTATTTCCGGAGTTGAACGCCAGGTTGTAACCTGTTTCTGGCATTGAACTCCAACTTGCAACCTGTTTCTGGCGCTGAACGCCAGACTACAACATGGAACTGGCGTTAAACACCAGTTTACATCGTCTATCTTCGTGCAAAGTATGGACTATTATATATTACTGGAAAGCCCTGGATGTCGACTTTCTAACCCAATTGAGAGCCTGCCAATTGGACTCCTGTAGCTCCAAAAAGTCCATTCCGAGTGCAGGGAGGTCAGAATCCAACAGCATCAGCAGTCCTTTTTCAGCCTAAATTAGATTTTTGCTGAGCTCCCTCAATTTCAGCCAGAAAATACCTGAAACTACAGAAAAACACACAAACTCATAGTAAAGTCCAGAAATATGAATTCTGCCTAAAAACTAATAAAAATATACTAAAAACTAACTAAAACATACTAAAATCTATATGAAATTACCCCCAAAAAGCGTATAAAATATCCTCTCATCAGTGACGTAGTTCCCCTTTTCCTTGAGTTTGGCCAATTGAAGTTCTAGGGGGCATAAAAGATTTCTGATGTTTTCCTCTTCAGCAACTCAGTTAGAAAAGTTTCTCCGGAGCTTTGAGTATTTTGATTTCGTAGGGATCTATGATTTGGTAATTTTATAATAATTAAATATGAATTTGACAAGTGAATGTTGGTTTGATTGATTATCATTGAGTTTGATTGAGCTTTATATTGAATTTGGTTGAATTATTATTATTTTTTAGATTATAGTTTGGCCTTGGTTGATTCAGCCCAGAACCAAACTATTTTGAGTGAATTTTGCGGCAAGTTTATGTGAAAATAGAAATACTGAAAAATATTTATGAGGTCTGATGGCCGAGAGATTAAATGAAAAGCTGTGAGAAATCGGTAGTAGTAAAGCTTAAAAACGAACTTAAAACTCAAGCTGAAAACTTGAAGAAATTTTAGAAATGGGTATTTTATAAAAGATGCAAGATTATTTTGGTAATTATATTATATGTAAGAATATTTTAATAAATTATAAAATATGTTGAGATAAAATATAAATATTTTAGAAAGTTCAAAGATACAGAATAATTTATAAAAGATTAATAATAAAGTTCAAGTTAATAAGTTTTGGGTAATCAAGAAAATCATTATTATCGTTATTGATTTATTAAGATTATTATCAATGTAGTGTTTTATTTCAAAGATATTATTTTATTTATGATATACTAAAAGGGTAAGTAGAAAACTATCATAAAAACTTTAGAAATACTAATCTAAATTAAGGATCTTTGATTCTCTTTCCATAAGACACTTAGGGAAAGGCGAGGGAATAATGCAAAGATAATTTATATTGTGGAATGATAAGAAAGTGAAGAAATAAAGAACGAAAAGAAAATGAGATAAGCAGAGATATGGTGGTGAGTCTACCGAGATTTGCTTTCCAAAGATACATCGGCCAATCTAGGGATGGTCGTACCTGTAAGACAGAGGTTGCTTACAGAGGTTATCAATACTCACATTGGCTAGAGAGGGCCTCACCTGTAAGACCAAGGTTGCTTACAGAGATTATGTTTGCATATATCGGCTCAACAGAGTCGCACCTGTAAGACAAAGGTTGCTTACATCTTAAGACACTGGAAGTCAAACTCAGACAAAGGTTGATGAGTTAAGTCGGAATATAATTCAATAAATAACAGAGTAATCTTAAAAGCTTTAGAGAACACCGACTTAATTAAAGAACCTTATGATTATTTTCCATAATATATTTAGTGAAGGATGAGAGAATAGTGCGAAGATAATTTGATTTATTTATGTTGATAATCAAAAGGCTGAAGAAAACATAAATCGGCACATGTGATTATGGGAAGGTCACGAGAGGGTGACGATGGTATGGTTTTGGAGTCGAAGGATAAATGTTCATAAGCCGTGGGGCTTTCTATATGAATGATTGGGCGAGGACACCCGTAAGTATGGAATGACTTCCAGGAGAAGGGGTCACATGCTTTAGCTAGAGAATCAGCGCCTGAAAGTACTTGCAGAAGTCATGTTTGACATACTTCAGTTGGAGAATCAGCGCCTGCAAGAAGTAGAAACTTGCAGAGGTTATGTCGCTGGAATGCCTTATCCGACTTGCGAGTTGGATTGCATTAGGTGCAGGTCGAAACCGACAAATGAGCTCATTACCTGCACTAGGGATAGACATACATCATACTTTTTTGCGCATATTTGTTTGTGAATGTGTTTTCTATGATTGTGGTTGTGCTAAATGACTGTTTGAATTCTGTTTTTTTTAATTGTTGAATTAGATGGTACTTTGTTGACTGTTATTGCTGACCATTATATATATAAAATGAACTTAACTTCTAACCCAGATCTTTTTAAGAACTCCCCAGTTCTTACCCCTTATTTTCACCCCTTTCAGCTACAGGTGCGAAGGTTTAGTGCGGAACTACAGGAGCATAGAAGATTATGTTCACGAGTTGAGTTATTAAAATTTATTTTTCCCTCGTCGGTTAATGTTTTTAGTTTTTAGCAGGGTAGGATTTGTTTTTGAGAATCTTGGAATAAGCCTATGTATTTAATGTTATGTGAATATATATACCTTTGTGGTTAAGTGGTTTAAAATAAAGAATCTTTATTTTCTAAATTAAAGTGTCAGTTCGTATTCGAGAAGGCTCAATATTAGACAAATATAGTATAAAATAAAAAGGTTTAGAGGTAAGTAACGCCTGAGCTTTTAGTACGATCATGAGGTGCTAAAAGTTAGGGTGTTACACTCATTGTCCTCAGAAGTCAGATCCACAATCTCTATCTCGTCGATGTCATCATTATCAAAAATAAGATGACCTCTGATGTACTTAGGGAACCACCATCACTGCTGTTGCTTGCAGAAGCTATACTACTAGGAGAAATCTGATCAACTGCTAACGGCTAACCAGAAGCTGCGGCAGAAGTCCTGATAGGTTCTATGGTGAAAGGGTCAGAGGATTGAGTAGAAAGAGACTCTATCGACATATCCAAATTTATTGGAGAAGACTCAGAGATGTAGTCATTGATGACAGAGTCAGGCTCAGGCACTGCCTGACAATCCTAATGTGATGGAACAGAACCTCCATGCACATGATCAAAAGGATGATGAACAGAATCGAGATGTAACCAAGATAGTGGAAAAGCATAAGGTGCATCAAGATCAAAGAGGGTTGAAGCTGGCGAGTGCTGAAATGGATGATCTCTAACTACGTACTTACGGACTCGAGGCTCCATGGCCAACACATATAAGCTGTAAAAGACAAAATTCTCGTACCGATAAGGCTGCTCGAACTCATAGAGAATGACGCCCGCTCCATCTGAAGGGGTAGAAAGATATGGGGTAAGAATTGGAGAGTTCTTAGTAGGGTCGGGGTGAAATAAGTTAAGTTGTTTTTATATATATCGGCTACGTGTTCAAATCAATCAGACCACAACAAAGGAACATAGGGCAAACAACATATAACATACAACCACAAGAACGAATTCAAAGCACACAAGAAATATGCGCAAACAAGTATGATATATGTCTATCTTTAGTGTAGGTAATGAGCTCATCTATCGGTTTTTAACCCGCGCCCGACATTACATCCTTACGAACATTGTCTCTTGCTGCCATCACTTCGGAGTATAGTGTCCGGTACACTCTTGGGTTATAGCACCTACACACTCTTGGGATATAGCGCCCGTACCACTCTTCGGCAATCTGCCAGATAAATCGAAGACAAGAAGAGTCATTGGTGTAGCACTTCAAACCTCAATAATCTTATCATATAATCAAATATCTTTCAAAATATAATAATTCTTTATCCAAAATACCACAATTTCTCTAAAATAATAAACTTGAGCGGGTCATGAGATTTAACTTTAGAATAACTTTTTCAAATATCTCAAAGTTAGGCTTAAATTCTATAAGTACTTTTAAAAATATGCATAAATATGCCAACGAGAATAAAATACATAAATATGCTTAAACTTTGAAAAATGTCATGTTCTGCAAGTTATTTTAATTAAATTGACGTACTTTAAAATTACTCTAAATAACTCTGAACTTCTATAAAAGAGACCCAGTCTTCACTGGTTACTTTATAAATTATTCAAAATATTTTATAAAGTTTCAAACACTTAAAACTTCATTAAAATAAGTAAATTGGGCACGATTTTTCTGTTTTCAAAATAAAACCTTTTTCGTTCAATTAGAATCATATTTCTCCCAAAATCGTCTTCCGCTTTAAACCTTTTATTGCAAACCCATTAGTTTTTTACAAAAACCAAACTCAATTAATTTTAATAAAATTCATATTTTCATAAGTAAATAATTTTATTCATTAAATCTTTCTTAAAAGCAAGCCTCAAATCTTTTTTACTCGAAACCTTCATTCAAAATACTCTTTTAGTTATAATTAATTTCAAATCAAAATCTGACCGTCAGAACTCAGTTACATACTATTATATAACTCAAATTTCAGCCATTTATTCAACAACAACATCTCAGTACTTTATTCCTCAATATGGCCAAAACACAACAACAAATCCAGCAATAATTCAGCTAAAATTTCAATAACCAACAATCACATATTTGAGCAACAGACATTAATAGATAACAATCTAATCACATATATCAATTAATTCATAATTTTAACCGATTAAAGAGTCAAACCATACCTCTGTGAAGTACAGAATACACATAAGATATCGAAGAAAGTTTCTGATCAGTCAAACGAAACAAAAACATCAAAAACTCGGTGGTTCTTCCCTCCCTTGGTTCGGTCGAACTAGTTTCTAGTTGGGGTAGCTCCACTTCACGATTCCACCAAACAAAACACACGTCACCGCATAGAGGATGAAGATACGATCATTTCTATCTGTTCAAATTTTTTGTGGGGGTCACGGATCTTAAGAAATCAAGCTCGAAAAGTCTGAAAATTAACAAAATCTCCCGTTCCTCCCATGCATGGCTTCGACTATTTTGTGAACAAAGAGAGAGAGAAGATTTGTGCTTTTTATATCATGTGATTAGTCACTAAGTGTCACTTAATCAAAGGAGACAAGGCCTGCATCACGACACGTGGCGCATTAAGTGTTGCGTGTCACGATTTTAATTACCTTCATCAAACGAAATTAAATAATAGCATAATTTTTAATATTACATTATTATTCATTTTATTTAAGGATTGTAGAAAAATTTATCATAGATATTACACAAACAAAACGTAAAAGTCGCATACGTGACTCGAACGAAAAAAATAGGATGTTACATTCTACCCTACTTAACAAAATTTTCTTTACCTGTAAACAGATGAGGATAGTTTATGAGCGGATATTTTATACACTTTTTGGGAGTATTTTCATACAGTTTTTAGTAGGATCTAGCTACTTTTTAGTATATTTTTATTAGTTTTATGCAAAAATCATATTTCTGGACTTTACTATGAGTTTGTGTGTTTTTCTGTGATTTCAGGTATTTTCTGGCTGAAATTGAGGGACCTGAGCAAAAATATGATTCAGAGGCTGGTAAAGGATTGCTAATGCTGTTGGATTCTGACATCTTTGTACTCGAAATGGAACTTTTGGAGCTAAAGAAACCCAATGGCGTGCTCTCAATTGTGTTGGAAAGTAGACATCCAGGGCTTTCCAGCAATATATAATAGTCCACACTTTGCCCGAGTTTAGACAACGCAAACTGGTGTTCAACGCCAGCTTTCTGCCCTATTCTGGCGTTAAACGCCATAAACAAGTTGCAAGCTAGAGTCAAACGCTAGAAACAAGTTACAAACTGGCGTTCAACTCCAAAGAAGGCCTCTACACATGAAAGCTTCATTGCTCAGCCCCAACACACACCAAGTGGGCCTCGGAAGTAGATTTCTACACTATCTATCTTAGTTTACTCATTTTCTGTAAATAACATGAAATAAATGATACTTGTGATTCAGTAATGAGGAACAGATTGAGGTTTTGGAGATGCTCTGTCGTCTGAATCTCTACTTTCCTAATGTCTTCTTCTCCAAACACGCATGGCTTCCTTCCATGGCAGGCTGTATGATCCTCTCAATGAAAATGGTCCAAGTACGGTTTCTACACGGCTAATCAACTGTCGGATTTCTCGTCTCGGATGAAAAATACCAAGCACAGCTACCGCACGGCTAATCATCTATCAGTTCTCACTTGTGTCAGAATAGGATCTCTCTATGCTTTTGCACACTGTCACTGCGCCCAACATTCGTGAGTTTGAAACTCGTCACAATCATCCCCTTTCAGATCCTACTCAGAATACCATAGACAAGGTTTAGACTTTTCAGATCTCAGGAATGCTGCCAATTGGTTCTAGCTACCACGACAGTTCTAATTTCACAGACTCGGTCTGTGGATCAGAGACCCAAGAGATACGCACTCAAGCTGTCACCCAATGACTACGTTGAGCTCAGATAGAACGGGAGTGGTTATCAGGTATGCATTCATAAGGTTGAGGATAATGATGAGTGTCACGGATCATCATATTCTCTATTTTGAAGTACGAGTGAGTATCTTATAATAGAATCAAGCGTGATTGAATAGAAAATAATAGTAATTGCATTAATCCATTGAAACACAGCAGAGATCCTCATCCCCACCTATGGGGTTTAGAGACTCATGCCATAGAAGATACAATATGAAATTTAAAAAATGTCATAAGTTCTAAATGAATCTCTAAAAGTAGTTTTTATACTAAACTAGTAACCTAGGTTTACAGAAAATGAGTAACTAAGTGCAGATAGTGTAGAAATCCACTTCTGGGGTCCACTTGGTGAGTGTTTGGGCTGAGCTTTGAAGCTTTCACGTGCATAGGACATCCTTGGAGTTAAACGCCAGTTTAGGTGCCAGTTTGGGCGTTTAATTCCAGTTTTGGTGCCAGTTCTGGCGTTTTATGCCAGAAAAGGATTTCTGGCTGGTGTTTAACGCTAGTATGGGCAAAAAAATCTCGAGCAAAGTATGAACTATTATACATTTTTGGAAAGCCCAAGATGTCTACTTTCCAACGCAATTAAGACTGCGCCAATTGGGCTTCTGTAGCTCCATAAATTTCACTTTGAGTGCAGGAGGGTCAGAATCCAACAGCATCTGCAGTCCTTTCTCAGCCTCTGAATCAGATTTTTGCTCAGGTCCCGCAATTTCAGTCAGAAAATATTTGAAATCACATAAAAACACACAAACTCATAGTGAAGTCCATAAATGTTATTTTTGAATAAAACTTAATAAAAACATAACAAAAAGTGAATGAAAAGCGTATAAAATATCCACTCATCACAGCACCAAACTTAAATTGTTGCTTGTCCCTAAGCAACTAGACAAATAAAATAGGATAAAAAGAAGACAAATAAAGCCTAAATTCAAATTAGATGAGTGGGGCTTAGGGCTCTTTGCTTCTGAATAGTTTTGGCATCTCATTTTATCCCATGAAATTCAGAATGATTGGCTTCTTTCAGAACTCAGCATGCAGATAGTGTTATTGATTCTCCTAGTTTAGTATGTTGATTCTTGAACACAGCTACTTTATGAGTCTTGGCCGTGACCCTAAGCATCTTGTTTTCCAGTATTACCACCGGATACATAAATGCCACAGACACGTAACTGGGTGAACCTTTTCAGATTGTGACTCAGCTTTGTTAGAGTCCCCAGTTAGAGGTGCCTAGGGTTCTTAAGCACACTCTTTTTGCTTTGGATCATGACTTTAACCACTCAATCTCAAGCTTTTCACCTGGACCTTCATGACAGAAGCACATGGTTAGGGACAACTTGATTTAGCCGCTTAGGCCAGAATTTTATTCCCTCGGGCCCTCCTATCCATTAATGCTCAAAGCCTTGGATCCTTTTTATCCTTGCCTTTTGGTTTAAAGGGCTATTGGCTTTTTCTGCTTGCTTTTTCTTTTTTTTCTTTTTCTTTAATTTTTTTCGCCATTTTTTTTGACAAACTTTGTGTTTTTGACTGCTTTTTCTTGCTTCAAGAATCAATTTTATGATATTTCAGATTATCAATAACATTTTTCTGTTCACCTCATTCTTTCAAGAACCAAACATTACTCAAATTTCAATGTAAAAAAATATACACTGTTTATACATTCATTCAGAGAGCTAAAGTAATGCCACCACATATAAATAATTTGATTTTTCTTATTTTGTACTCGAAATATTTGCACCCTTGCTCTTTTAAAAGAAATCTACTATTTTATTCATGTTTGATGATGATAAGAAGAGTAAATTATACCCGAATTGATAAAAATAATACTAATGCTCATGCAACTCTTAAAATAGGTCTCTAATAACAGAAGTTATCACAGAGTTAGAACTCAACAACCTTTATTTTGAGAGGGAGGTGCTCCCTCAATCTGTGGGACGGCTAGCTCTTCAAGGGATAGCTTTTGGCGCTTTAGCTCATGTAGCTCATGCCCTTGCTTTTCTTGTTCCTTGAGTAGTTTGCAAAGCATGCTGTTTTGATTATGCTGCTCTTCTTTGAGTTGATCTATAGCTTCTTGCAGCTTGGTGACAGATGCTTCTAAGCAGGCCCAATAGTCAAATTGAGGGATTTCTGGGAGGAGCTCATGCGCCCTCCTCTTGATGAGGTTGTCTTGAACTTGAGGTCCATCCATTACCTTTTTGGTGATTGGGTGTTCAACTGTGACATACTTATCCACTCCTATCTTCACCCCCGCATCTTTACATAACAAATTGATTAAGCTTGGGTTAGCCAATTTGGCCTCAGTGGATTCTTTGTTTGCAAACATGTAAATCTCACAAGGAATCAGCTGATGAACCTTCACTTCCTTTCCCAGCATAATACAGTGAATCATCACTGCCCTTTTGACAGTGACTTCAGAGCGGTTACTAGTTTGTTTTCCTTTAGGGGCCATGATCTTGATCTGTGTTAGCTCAGGGATCATGGAAAATCATACCAAACTTAGAGGTTTGCTTGTCCTCAAGCAAAAGAAAAGAAAGAAGATGAATAGAAGGAGAGCAAGATTCGAATAATAGGTTAAGGGGGTTGGCCGAATGTGTATTTAAAAGGGAGGGGGGTGGGTTCGAATTTTTAGAGAAGAAAAGATAGATATATATGATTAAAAAAGAGATAAACATGATGTGAAAAAGATAAGATTTTAAAATTTAAAAGATTTGAAAAAGATATGAGGAGGTGAAATCTGAATTTTTGTTGATACAATTAAAAATAAAAGATGATATGGATGAATTAAAAAGATTTGGAAAGAAATTAGAAAGATAAATGAGTTTTAAAAATGTTTTGAAAAAGAATTAAGAGGAATTTATAAGATCGTAATTTTTTTTGAAAATGAAAATTGGAAGATGACTATTTGAAACATGTTTATGAAGAAAATTATGAATTAAAACATGAAAATTTGAAAAAAAACTGAATTGGAAATAAAATTTCCTCCCCCTTGCTATTATGGCGTTAAACGGCCAGAATGATAGCCATTCTGGCGTTTAACACCCATCTGGTGGCCTATTTGGGCATTTAACGCCCAGCCAGGTACCCTGGCTGGCGTTAAACGCTAGAAATATTTTGTAACTGGGCATTTTTCTGAACGCCCAGGATGCTGCTGTTTCTGGCGTTAAACGTCCAGAATGGTACCTTTACTAGCGTTAAACGCCCAGAATGATAGCCATTCTGGCGTTTAACGCCCAAAATACCTCTTTACTGGTGTTTTAACGCCAGTGAGCTCTTTTTCTCTGTGATTCCTCTGCTTTATGTTTTATACCTTCATTTTCTGAATTATTTACTGAAATGTATTATCAAACATGAATAACAAAATTAAATAAACTCAAAACATCTGATTTCTACCTATGGCTGGGTTGCCTCCTGATGAGCGGATAATTTATACGCTTTTTGGCATTGTTTTTAGTTTGTTTTAGTTAGTTTTTATTATATTTTTATTAGTTTTTAGTTAAAATTCACATTTCAGGACTTTACTATGAGTTTGTGTGTTTTTCTGTGATTTTAGGTATTTTCTGGCTGAAATTGAGGGACCTGAGCAAAAATCTGATTCAGAGGCTGAAAAGGACTGTAGATGCTGTTGGATTCTGACCTCCCTGCACTCGAAGTGGATTTTCTGATCTACAGAAGCCCAATTGGTGCGCTCTCAACGGCGTTGGAAAGTAGACATCCTGGGCTTTCCAGCAATGTATAATAGTCCATACTTTGCCCAAGATTTGATGGTCCAAACTGGCGTTCCAAATCAGCTCAAAACTGTCCGGCGTTAAACGCCGGAACTGGCACAAGAATGGGAGTTAAACGCCCAAACTGGCACAAAAGCTGGCGTTTAACTCCAAGAAAAGTCTCTACACATGAAAGCTTCAATGTTCAGCCCAAGCACACACCAAGTGGACCCGAAAGTGGATTTTTATGTCATTTACTCATCTTTGTAAACCCTAGGCTACTAGTTCTCTACAAATAGGACCTTTTGGTATTGTATGTGTACCTCGAGTATTAATGCAATTACTATTGTTCTTCTATTCAATTCAACTTATTCTTGTTCTAAGATATTTATTTGCACCCAAGAACATGATGAATGTGATGATTATGTGACACTCATCATCATTCTCACTTATGAACGAGTGCCTGATAACCACTTCTGTTCTACAAGCAAACAAGGCCTGAATGTTTATCTCTTGGATCCCTTAATCGGAATCTTCGTGGTATAAGCTAGAATTGATGGCGGCATTCAAGAGAATCCGGAAGGTCTAAACCTTGTCTGTGGTATTCTGAGTAGGATTCAATGATTGAATGACTGTGACAAACTTCAAACTCCTGAAGGCTGGGCGTTAGTGACAGACGCAAAAGAATCAATGGATTCTATTCCAACCTGATTGAGAACCGACAGATGAATAGCCGTGCCGTGACAGGGTGCGTTGAACATTTTCACTAAGAGGATGGGAGGTAGCCATTGACAACAGTGAAACCCTACATACAGCTTGCCATGGAAAGGAGTAAGAAGGATTGGATGAAGACAGTAGGAAAGCAGAGAGACGGAAGGGACAAAGCATCTCCATTCGCTTATCTGAAGTTCTCACCAATAAATTACATAAGTATCTCTATCTTTATTTTATGCTTTATTCATATATCATCTATAACCATTTGAATCTGCCTGACTAAGATTTACAAGGTGACCATAGCTTGCTTCATACCAACAATCTCCGTGGGACCGACCCTTACTCACGTAAGGTTTATTACTTGGACGACCCAGTGCACTTGCTAGTTAGTTGTGCAAAGTTGTGATAAAGAGTTGAGATTGCAATTGAGCGTACCATGTTGATGGCGCTATTGATGATCACAATTTCGTGCACCATGTTTTTGGCGCCGTTGCCGAGGATTGTTGAGTTTGGACAACTGACGGTTCATCTTGTTGCTTAGATTAGGTATTTCTCTTCAGAGTTCTTAAGAATGAATTCTAGTGTTTCAAGGTGATGTTCTTATCATCACCAAAGCTGATTGATTCTCATCAATTTAGCTCTTGAATGTAATGTCCTGTTGAAGCTTGGCTAGCCATGTCTAATCTTTTTAGACTAAAGCTTTAAACTAACATTGCATGATTCCTGGAAATTCTTATTACGAATTTTAATATCCTTATTTTCTTTTCCACTCAATTTTCGAAAAATCCAAAAAAAATTATACTTTTCCACTTAATTTTCGAAAAATCCAAAAAAAAAATACAAAATCATAAAAATAAAAAAATATTTTATGTTTCTTGTTGAGTCTAGTGTCTCATTTTAAGTTTGGTGTCAATTGCAT
>NC_029774.3:66495146-66498260 GCF_000817695.3 Arachis duranensis | reverse complement strand
AGTATACAAACTGCTAAGTTTGGTGTCTTGCATGCATTGTTATTTGATTTTAGTTACATTTTGATTATTAAAAATCCAAAAAAATTTTAATTTGTGTCTTTTCAAGTAAAAAATACAGAGAATTGAAGATTCAGAACATACAGCAGAGGAATTACACAGAAAAAGGCTGGGCATTCAAAACGCCCAGTGAAGAAGGAAAACTGGCGTTTAAACGCCAGCCACTCCTACCCAACCTTATAAAGGTCGGGTGCGACGACAGCAGTTCAGCCTTACTTATCTGAATAAGTAATTAACTCCTAAGATATCTCCTACTTATCTAGAAGGGAGATGTTAACAACTTCATGGGCGTTTAACGCCAGGATGGCACAAGAGGGAAGATTCTGTTTTTAATTCAAATTTTTTTTCAGGTTTTCAAAATTTTTCAAAATCAAATCTTTTTCAAATCATATCTTTTCAATCATATATTTTCAAAATCAATTCCTTTCCATTTTCAAAAATACTTGCTAACAATTAATGATTTGATTCAACAATTCAAGTATGTTGCCTTTTTTGTTGAGAAAGGTTTAATGTTTGAATCATATCTTTTCTTGTTAGCCAAGTCATTAATTTTCAAAATCAAATCTTTTTAAATTGTTTTTCAAATCACATCTTCTCAATCACATCTTTTTCAAACCATAACTTTTAAATCATATCTTTTTAATCACATCTTTTTCAAAATAGTTTTCAATCATATTTTGTTGATTTCTAATTTCAAAATCTTTTTCAAAAATCACTTGATTTCTTTTCCACTCTTGGTTTTCGAAAATCAATTAGTGTTTTTCAAAATGGTTTTAAAATCTTTTACTTAATTTTCGAAAATTTCTTCTCCTCTTCTCACATCCTTCTATTTATGGACTAACACTACTCCTCAATGCATAATTCGAACTCCATCTTTCCTTGATAAGTTCGAATTTTCTACCTCTTCCTTCCATTTTTCTTTTCTTCTAACAGCTCAAGGAATCTCTATACTGTGACATAGAGGATTCCATATTTTCTTTTTTTCTTCTCTTTCATATGAGCAGGAGCAAAGACAAAAGCATTCTTGTTGAGGCTGATCCTGAACCCGAAAGGACCTTGAAGCGAAAGCTAAGAGAAGCTAAGGCACAACTCTCTGTAGAGGACCTAACAGAAATCTTCAAAGAAGAAGAACCCATCGCAGCTGAAAATAACAACAATGCCAACAATGCAAGGAAGGTGCTGGGTGACTTTACTGCACCTACTCCCGACTTCTATGGGAGAAGCATCTCTATCCCTGCCATTGGAGCAAACAACTTTGAGCTTAAGCCTCAATTAGTTTCTCTGATGCAATAGAATTGCAAGTTCCATGGACTTCTATTGGAAGATCCTCATCAGTTTTTAGCTGAGTTCTTGCAAATTTGTGACACTGTCAAGACTAATGGGGTTGACCCTGAGGTCTACAGACTTATGCTATTCCTTTTTGCTGTAAGAGACAGAGCAAGGATATGGTTGAACTCACAATCTAAAGAAAGCCTGAACTCTTGGAAAAAGCTAGTCAATGCCTTCTTGGCAAAGTTCTTTCCACCTCACAAATTGAGTAATCTTAGAGTGGAAGTCCAAACCTTCAGACAGAAGGAAGGTGAATCCCTCTATGAAGCTTGGGAAAGATACAAACAATTGATCAGAAAGTGTCCCTCTGACATGCTTTCTGAATGGAGCATCATATGTATCTTCTATGATGGTCTGTCTGAGCTGTCCAAGATGTCATTAGATAGCTCTGCTGGAGGATCTCTTCATCTGAAGAAGACGCCTACAGAAGCTCAAGAACTAATTGAAATGGTTGCAAATAACCAATTCATGTACACTTCTGAAAGGAATCCTGTGAACAATGGGACGAATCAAAAGAAAGGAGTTCTTGATATTGATACTCTGAATGCCATATTGGCTTAGAACAAAATATTGACTCAACAAGTCAATATGATTTCTCAAAGTTTGTCTGAAATGCAAGCTGCACTAGGCAGTACTAAGAACGCTTCATCTGAAGAAGAAGCTTATGATCCTGAGAACCCTTCAATGGAAGAGGTGAATTACATGGGAGAACCCTATGGAAACACCTATAATCCTTCATGGAGAAATCATCCAAATCTCTCATGGAAGGATCAACAGAGACCTCAACAAAGTTTCAACAACAATAATGGTGGAAGAAACAGGTTTAGCAATAGCAAACCTTTTCCATCATCATCTCAGTAATAGATAGAGCATTCTGAGCAGAATTCTTCTAACTTAGCAAACTTAGTCTCTGATCTATCTAAGGCCACTCTCAGATTCATGACTGAAACAAGGTCCTCCATTAGAAACTTGGAGGCACAAGTAGGACAGCTGAGCAAGAAAATTACTGAACTCCCTCCTAGTACTCCTCCAAGCAATACAGAAGAGAATCCAAAAGGAGAATGCAAGGCCATTAACATGACCCACATGGCCGAACTTGGAGAGGAGGAAGAGGCAGCGATCGCCACTGAGGAAGACCTCAATGGACGTCTACTGGCCTCCAATGAGTTCCCTAATGAGGAACCATGGGAATCTGAGGCTCATAATGAGACCATAGAGATTCCATTTGATTTACTTCTGCTATTCATGAGCTATGATGAATATTCTTCCTCTGAAGAGGATGAAGATGTCACTGAAGAGCAAGTTGCTAAATACCTTGGAGCAATCATGAAGCTAAATGACAAGTTATTTGGTAATGAGACTTGGGAGAACGAACCTCCTTTGCCCACCAAAGAACTGGATGACTTGTCTAGGTAGAAATTACCTCAAAAGAGACAAGATCCTGGGAAGTTCTCAATACCTTGTGCCATAGGCACCATGACCTTCAAGAAGGCCTTGTGTGACCTAGGGTCAAGTGTAAACCTCATGCCTCTCTCTGTAATGGAGAAGCTAGGGATTTTTGAGGTACAAGCTGCAAGAATCTCACTAGAGATGGCAGACAATTTAAGAAAACAAGCTTATGGGCTTGTAGAGGATGTTCTGGTAAAGATTGAAGACCATTACATCCCTACTGATTTCATAGTCCTAGAAACTGGGAAGTGCATGGATGAATCCATCATCCTTGGCAGA
>NC_029774.3:66492919-66494792 GCF_000817695.3 Arachis duranensis | reverse complement strand
ATGTAGGTTGATGATCATGGGAAGTCACAAAATCAATTAAAAAAGCAAAAACAGAATAAAAAACAGAAAGAAAAATAGCACACCCTGGAGGAAGACCTTGCTGACGTTTAAACGCCAGTAATGGCAGCAAATGGGCGTTTAACGCCCAGTCTGGCACCATTCTGGGCATTTAATGCCAGAAAGGGGCACCAGACTGGCGTTAAACGCCAGGAAAGGGCAAGTAGCTGGCGTTAAACGCCAGAAATGGGCACCAGCCCGGCGTTTAACGCCATAATTGGCATAGAGAGCATTTTTGCTCGCCACTTGGTGCAGGGATGACTTTTCCTTGACACCTCAGGATCTGTGGACCCCACAGGATCCCCACCTACCTCACCACTCTCTCTCTTCTTCACCCATTCACCAATCACCTCAACACCTCTTCCCCAAAAACCCCTCACCTATCAAATCCCATCTTTCTCTTCACCACTCACATCCAACCTTCATAAAACCCCACCTACCTCACCATTCAAATTCAAACCACTTTTCCTCCCAAACCCACCCTCACATAGCCGAACCTTACCCCTCCATCCACTCCTATATAAACCCTTCTTTACCACCTCATTTTCACACAACCTAAACACTACTTCTATCCCTTTGGCCAAACCACAAAGCCATCTCCATCTCCTTCATTTCTTCTTCTTCTACTCTCTTCTTTTGTCTTTTGCTCAAGGACGAGCAAACCTTTTAAGTTTGGTGTGGTAAAAGCATTGCTTTTTGTTTTTCCATAACCATTTATGGCATCCAAGGCTTTTTTATTTTTTTGTAACCATTTATAACACCAAAGGCCAGAGAAGCCTCTAGAAAGAGGAAAGGAAAGGCAACTACCTCCACCTCTGAGTCATGGGAGATAGAGAGACTCATCTCAAAGGTCTATCAAGACCACTTCTATAAAGTTGTGGCCAAGAAAAAGGTGATCCCTGAGGTCCCCTTTCAGCTCAAAAGGAATGAATACCCGGAGATCCGACATGAGATTCGAAGAAGAGGTTGAGAAGTTCTTACCAACCCCATTCAACAAGTCGGAATCTTAATGGTTCAAGAGTTCTATGCCAATGCATGGATCACCAAGGACCATGATCAAAGTGTGAACCCGGACCCAAAGAATTGGCATACAATGGTTCGGGGGAAATGCTTAGATTTTAGTCCGGAAAATGTAAGGTTGGCATTCAACTTGCCCATGATGCAAGGAGATGAACACCCTTACACTAGAAGTGTCAACTTTGATCAAAGGTTGGACCAAGTCCTCATAGACATCTGTGAAGAGGGCGCTCAATGGAAGAGACATTCAAGAGGGAAGCCGGTTCAACTGAGAAGGCATGACCTCAAGCCCGTGGCTAGGGGATGGTTGGAGTTTATCCAACGCTCAATCATTCCCACTAGCAACCGGTCTGAAGTTACTATAGACCGGGCCATCATGATTCATAGCATCATGATTGAAGAAGAAATAGAAGTTCATGAGGTTATAGCCCAAGAACTTTATAAGGTGGCGGACAAGTCCTCTACCTTGGCAAGGTTAGCCTTTCCTCATCTCATTTGTCACCTCTGTTATTCAGTTGGAGTTGACATAGAGGGAGACATCCTCATTGATGAGGACAAGCCCATCACTAAGAAAAGAATGGAGCAAACAAGAGATCCCACTCATCATGAAATCCCTGAGATTCCTCAAGGGATGCACTTTCCTCCACAAAACTACTGGGAGCAAATTAACACTTCCCTAGGAGAATTGAGTTCCAACATGGGACAACTAAGGGTGGAGCACCAAGAACATTCCATCCTCCTCCATGAAATTAGAGAAGATCAAAGAATCATGAGAGAGGAGCAAAAAAGACAAGGAAGA
>NC_029774.3:66491906-66492770 GCF_000817695.3 Arachis duranensis | reverse complement strand
GATTATGTTTATCTATGTTTGTGTCTTGTGATCATTAGTGTCTTAGTATCTATGCCTAAAAAGTTATGAATGTCCTATGAATCCATCACCTCTCTTAAATAAAAAAATGTTCTTAATTGAAAAAGATAAGAATTGCATGAATTTTGAATTTTATAACAGTTTAATTATCTTGATGTGGTGGCAATGCTTTTGTTTTCTGAATGTATGCTTAAACAGTGCATATGTCTTTTGAATTTGTGGTTCATGAATGTTGGCTCTTGAAAGAATGATGAAAAAGGAGACATGTTACTGAGGATCTGAAAAATCATTAAAATGATTCTTGAAGCAAGAAAAAGTAGTGTTAAAAAAAACGAAAAAAAAGAGAGAAAACGAAAAAAAAGAGAGAAAAGAAAAAAAAATAAAGTTGTGATCCAAGGCAAAAAGAGTGTGCTTAAGAACCCTGGACACCTCTAATTGGGGACTTTAGCAAAGCTGAGTCACAATCTGAAAAGGTTCACCCAATTATGTGTCTGTGGCATTTATGTATCCAGTGGTAATACTGGAAGACAGAGTGCTTTGGGCCACAGCCAAGACTCAATAAGTAGCTGTGCTCAAGAATCATCACACTTAACTAGGAGAATCAATAACACTATCTGGATTCTGAGTTTCTAAAGAAGCCAATCATTCTGAATTTCAAAGGATAGAGTGAGATGCCAAAACTATTCAGAGGCAAAAAGCTAAAGGCCCCGCTTATCTAATTAACACTGATCTTCATAGATGTTTTTGGAATTCATTGCATATTCTCTTCTTTTTATCTTATTTGATTTTCAGTTGCTTGGGGACAAGCAACAATTTAAGTTTGGTGTTGTGATGAGCGGATAATTT
>NC_029774.3:66483401-66491061 GCF_000817695.3 Arachis duranensis | reverse complement strand
GCGTTGAACATTTTCACTGAGAGGACGGGATTGTAGCCACTGACACGGTGATGCCCAACATACAGCTTGCCATGGAAAGTAGTAAGAAGGATTGGATGAAGACAGTAGGAAAGCAGAGACATGGAAGGGACAAAGCATCTCCATTCGCTTATCTGATGTTCTCACCAATGAATTACATAAGTATCTCTATCTTTATTTTATGCTTTATTCATATATCATCAATAACCATTTGATTCTGCCTGACTAAGATTTACAAGGTGACCATAGCTTGCTTCATACCAACAATCTCCATGGGATCGACCCTTACTCACGTAAGGTTTATTACTTGGACGACCCAGTGCACTTGCTGGTTAGTTGTGCGAAGTTGTGATAAAGAGTTGAGATTGCAATTGAGCGTACCATGTTGATGGCGCTATTGATGATCACAATTTCGTGCACCACCTCCTAGCAAGCGCTTCTTTGCTGTCTTTAGCTGGACTTTACTGAGCTTTAATCTAGTCTCAGTTTTAAGCATTCTTGCTCAATATTGCCTTCGAGATAATGTTTGACTCTCGGCCCATTAACAATGATCTTTTTGTCAGAGTCAATATCCTGAAGCTCTACATATCCATATGGTGACACACTTGTAATCATATGGTCCCTTCCACCGGGATTTCAGTTTCCCAGGGAATAATTTGAGCCTACAGTTAAATAGCAGAACCTTCTGTCCTGGCTCAAAGACTCTAGATGACAGATTTCTGTCATGCCACCTTTTTGCTTTCTCCTTGTAAATTTTAGCATTTTTGAAAGCATTGAGTTTGAACTCCTCTAGCTTATTCAACTGGAGTAATCTCTTCTCTCCAGCTACCTTAGCATCAAGGTTTAGGAACCTGGTTGCCCAGTAGGCCTTGTGTTCTAGTTCCACTGGCAAATGACAGGCTTTTCCATACACAAGCTGGTATGGAGAGGTCCCTATAGGAATCTTGAATGCGGTTCTGTATGCCTACAGAGCATCATCCAGACTTCTTGCCCAATCCCTTCTACGGGTACTTACAGTCCATTCCAGGATTCATTTTAGTTCTCTATTTGAGACTTCAGCCTGCCCATTTGTCTGTGGATGATATGGAGTTGCCACTTTGTGGTTAATTCCATATCGGATCAGAGCAGAGTCAAGCTGTTTATTGTAGAAATGAGTGCCTCCATCACTAATTAGTACTCTAAGGACACCAAACCTGCTGAAGATATACTTCTAGAGGAATTTCAACACTGTCTTAGTATCATTGGTAGGTGTTGCAATTGCCTCTACCCATTTAGATACATAGTCTACTGCCACCAAAATATAAGTGTTTGAATATGATGGTGGGAAAGGTCTCATGAAGTCAATACCCCATACATCAAACAACTCAATCTCTAAGATCCCTTGCTGAGGCATGGCATAACCGTGAGGCAGATTACCAGCTCTCTGGCAACTGTCACAGTTATGTATAAGCTCTCGGGAGTCTCTATAGAGAGTAGGCCAATAGAAGCCACATTGGAGAACCCTTGTGGCTGTTCGCTCACCTACAAAATGTCCTCCATATTGTGATCCATGGCAGTGCCACAGGATTTTCTGCACCTCTTCTCTAGGTACAGATCTACGGATCATTCTATCTGCACACCTCTTAAAAAGATATGGTTCATCCCACAAGTAGTACTTTGCATCAGAAACCAATTTTTTTGCTTTCTGCCTACTGTACTTTTTGGGTATGAATCTTACAGCTTTATAGTTTGCAATGTCTGCAAACCATGGTGCTTACTGAATGGCAAACAATTGCTCATTCGAAAAGGTTTCAGAGATCTCAGTAGGAGTAAGGGACGCTCCTGCTACTGGTTCTATCCGGGACAGGTGGTCAGCTACTTGGTTCTCTGTCCCTTTTCTGTCTCTTATTTCTATATCAAACTCTTGCAGAAGCAACACCCATCTTATGAGTCTAGGTGTTGAATCCTGCTTTGTGAGGAGATATTTTACAGTAGCATGGTCAGTGTACACAATCACTTTTGATCCTACTAAATAAGATCTAAACTTGTCAATGGCATAAACCACTGCAAGCAACTCCTTCTCTGTAGTTGTGTAATTCTTCTGCGCGTCATTTAAAACACGGCTAGCATAATAAATGACATGCAGAAGCTTGTCATGCCTCTGTCCCAATACTACATCAATGGCATCGTCATTGGCATCACACATTAGTTCGAATGGTAATATCCAGTCTGGTGCAGAAATGACTGGTGGTGTGACCAGCTTAGCTTTTAGAGTCTCAAATGCCTGCAGACACTCTGTATCAAAGACAAATGGTGTGTCGGAAGCCAGCAGATTGCTCAGAAGTTTTGCAATTTTTGAAAAATCTTTTATAAACCTCCTATAGAATCCTGCATGCCCCAGAAAGCTTCTGATTGCCTTAACATTGGTAGGTGGTGGTAATTTTTCAATTACCTCTACCTTAGCTTGATCCACCTCTATTCCCTTGTTCAAAATTTTGTGCCCAAGGATAATTCCTTCAGTCACCATGAAGTGACATTTCTCCCAGTTTAAAACCAGGTTAGTCTCTTGGCACCTTTTCAAAACAAGTGCTAGATGGTCAAGACAGGAGCTGAATGAGTCTCCAAACACTGAGAAGTCATCCATGAAGACTTTCAGAAATTTCTCTATCATATCAGAGAAGATAGAGAGCATGCATCTCTGAAAGGTTGCAGGTACGTTGCACAAACCAAATGGCATCCTTCTGTAGGCAAATACTCCAGATGGACATGTGAATGCTATTTTCTCTTGGTCTTGAGGATCTACTGCAATTTGGTTGTAACCTGAATAACCGTCCAAAAAGCAGTTGTAATTATGACCTACTAGTCTCTCTAGCATCTGCTCTATGAATGGTAAAGGAAAATGATCCTATCTGGTGGCTGTATTAAGCCTTCTGTAGTCAATACACATACGCCACCCTGTAACTGTTCTTGTAGGAACTAGTTCATTCTTTTCATTATAAACCACTGTCATGCCTCCCTTCTTAGGGACAACTTGGACAGGGCTCACCCAAGGGCTATCAGAAATAGGATAAATAATTCCAGCCTCTAGTAACTTAGTGACCTCTTTCTGCACCACCTCCTTCGTGGCTGGATTCAGCCGCCTCTGTGGTTGAACCACTGGCTTAGCATCATCCTCCAATAGGATCTTGTGCATGCATCTGGCAAGGCTAATGCCCTTAAGATCACTTATGGACCACCCAAGAGCTGTCTTGTGTGTCCTTAGCACCTGAATTAGTGCTTTCTCTTCCTGTGGCTCTAAAGCAGAGCTTATGATTAGCGAAAAAGTGTCATCTTCTCCCAGAAATGCATATTTCAGGGATGGTGGTAGTGGTTTGAGCTCGGTTTTAAGAGGCTTTTCCTCTTCCTGAGGAGTTTCCAGAGGTTCTTTTGTTTTCTCTGGTTCCTCCAGATCAGGCTGAACATCTTTAAAAATGTCCTCTAGCTCTGATTCGAAACTCTCAATCAGATTGACCTCTTCCACCAGTGAGTCAATATTATCAACGCTCATGCAGTCGTTTGGGGTGTCTGGATGCTGCATAGCTTTGACAGCATTCAACTTAAACTCATCCTCATTGATTCTCAGGGTCACTTCCCCTTTTTGGACATCAATGAAGGTTCGTCCAGTTGCTAGAAAAGGTCTTCCTAGAATGAGAGTTACACTCTTGTGCTCCTCCATTTCCAGTACCACAAAGTTAGTGGGAAAGGCAAATGGTTCAACCTTGACAATCATGTCCTCAATTACGCCTGATGGAATTTTAGTGGAGCCATCAGCAAGTTGGAGGCATATCTGGGTTGGTTTAACTTCATTAGTCAAACCAAGCTTTTTGATAGTGGATGCAGGTATCAGGTTGATACTTGTCCCAAGATCACATAGAGCTGTCTTGGTACAAGCATCCTCTAATGTGCATGGTATCATAAAGCTTCTGGGATCTTTAAGCTTCTCTAGTAAGCTTTTTAGAATGACTGCAGTGCATTCTTTAGTGAGGAAAACTTTTTCAGTTTCTCTCCAATCCTTCTTATGACTTAAGATCTCTTTCATGAACTTAGCATAAGAGGGTATTTGCTCAAGTGCCTCTGCAAACAGAATCTTTATTTCAAGAGTCCTAAGGTAGTTTGCAAAGTGTGCAAATTGTTTATCCTGTTCCGCTTGGTGGAGTTTCTGAGGATAAGGCATGGATAAAAAGATAAAAAGCAAGAATAGTAAATGGCAAAAGGAATAAACTAATAACTAGAAAAGCTCTTGGCAAGGTATGAGAACTGGAAGTCCTATCCCAGTTATCCTTATCAATTGTGATGAGAATTGGATTTTTCTCCCACTAAGTCAACCTCTAACTATGAAAGTAAGTCAAGTGGATGAATTAATTTTGATTCTTCAGGTTCTAGTCTTTTCGTGGGAAAGGCTAGAGTTATTGGAACTCGAATTAATTCTTGAAGAATTCCAATTTTCAATCAACAATGAGTTTGATAACTCAAATGTCTCCAATGACTCAACCAAAGCCAAAAGGGAAAAGTCTAAATTATTTATATAAATAAAAGAAAGCAATCATAATTCTGAAATACCTCAAATTATATTAAATGAAGATATCAATTCTAACATGAAAAAGTTCATAAATTAAATTGGGAAAATAAATAAAAAGAACATTAAACCTGGAAATTGAGAAGAAGAAATCCTAAATCCTTTAAGAGTAATCCTAATCCTAAAACCTAAGAGAGAGGAGAGAACCTCTCTCTCTAAAAACTACATCTAAATTATGAAAAGTGAATTATGAGTGTCTCAATTGTTCCCCTATGAATGAATGTATTCCCCCACTTTATAGCCTCTATTATGTATTTTCTGGGCCGAGAACTGGGTCAAGAACAGTCCAGAATTCGCTGGTTATGAAATCAAACACGCTGTCTTTCGTCACTGCGACGCGTCTGCGTGGAACACGCGTTCGCGTTGTCTAGCTATATAGTCACTATGGAAAATTATATATCAAAACGAAGCTCCAGACGTTAGCTTTCTAACACAACTAGAATCAAATCAATTGGATTTCTATAGCTCAAGTTATGACCGTTTGAGTGCAAAGAGGTCAGGCTGACAGCTTTGGCAATACCTTCAGTTTCTTGTATTCCTTCCACTTTTGCATGCTTCCTTTCCATCCTTTGAGCCATTCCTGCCCTGTAATCTCTGAAAACACTTAACACACATATCAAGGCATCGAATGATAATAAGAGAGATTTAAACATAGTAAAATTTCAAGTCCAAAGAAGCATGTTTTCAATCATAGCACAAAATCCGAAAGGAAAAAGTAAAACCATGCAAATAGTATGAATAAGTGTGCAAAGGCTTGATAAAAACCACTCAAATTAGCACAAGATAAACCATAAAATAGTGATTTATCAATCTCTCCACACTTAAACATTAGCATGTCCTCATGCTAAGCTCAAGGGAACTAAAAGAGTGAAGGGGAATAGTAGAATGTATGAAATGCAACCTATCTATATGAATGCAACCATATGCAAAAATGATTCTACCTACTTGGTAAAAAGTAAATAAATCTTTCAAGAACAAATATGAACTAGATTTCACTAATTCAAATCACAAAATAAAGTACAAATAACTTGGAAGAAGAAAATAGCTCATGAAAGTAGGGAACAAGGAATCGAGCATCAAACCCTCACTGGAAGTGTACATACTCTAATCGCTCAGGTGTTTGAGGTTCGATTCTCTCAATTCTCTACTAATCTTGCTTTCTATGGCTTGCTCTTCATCTAACAATCAACAAAAATTTAATGCACAGATACACAAATCAAGAGGTCTTTTAAGGGTTGTAATGGGGTCAAGGTCAAGGTAGGATTGTATTTGGCCAAGTGGACTAAAATCTGAATCCTTAATTAACTTAAACTTTCCACCTAACTTCAGACAATCCATATAATCATAACATAAAATCAATAACTACCCATTAACTGTATTTACCATACATTCATGCATCCCAAATTTAGGTACAACTCATATGCATTGATATTATTACTTAACTTGGGGCATTTTGTCGCCTTTTTATTTTTATTTTTATTTTTATTTTTTTGCTTTTTTTCTTTTCTTTTTCTTTTTCTCTTTTTTATTTTTCTTTTCTTAATCTATTTTTTTCTTTTTCAATGCATATGATTAAGGTATTGAATGCATAAACATGTTCTTAACATTTTTCACATTTTCACACAAAGTCTAACATACTCAATTCTCAAACCAAATGTTTCCAAACTCAATTTCCCCACACTTAAATCATAAGCACTCTCACTAGTCTAAGCTAACCAAGAATACAAATTAAGGACATTATTATTTTCCGCTTAGAGTTAATGATGTGCTAAAGTAAAGAATAAAAAGGGTAAAATAGGCTCAAATTGGTTTGCAAAGGATAATGAAAGGTTAAAGCCATATAGGTATGTAAGCTTAGTGAAACAAGGCCTCAATCATATAAGTGCATGCTTATATCAAACAATGGAAATATAGAATTAAGCAAGACAAAGATCACAATTTTAGAGAGAAAAACACACACCAAAAATAAAATATTGGTTGATAAAATGCAACCAATCAAATAGGCTCAAAATCTCACGGGTTTTGTGTGTTTGAGCTCTAAACCACGTTCCAAAATAATATTTCTTCAAACAAGTTTCTCAAAAATTTTAATTCAAATTAGTGAAATGCTATAAAAGGTTTCTTGAAAAAGAAAATATTACTTCAACCAAGTGGTAAAATATGCACAAAATCAAACAAACATGCAAATGCAACAACTAATTTAACAAAGAAAATTTAAACATTGGTGTTGAGATAGGAAGGTACTAACCCACGGAGATCGGTATCGACCTCCCCACACTTAAAGGTTGCACCGTCCTCGGTTCATGCTAAGATGTACAAGTGGACGGGTGGTGGACGAAATTGTGATCACTTGTTCTTGTATTTATAAAGGATGTATACTCTGAGGGCATTGTTTATTTCTTTCACAATCTCGTTCAACTAACCAGCAAGTGTACTGGGTCGTCCAAGTAATAAACCTTACGTGAGTAAGGGTCGAATCCACAGAGATTGTTGGTATGAAGCAAGCTATGGTCACCTTGCAAACCTCAGTTAGGCAGATTAAAATAGTTTTATGGGTTTTCGAAAATAAAGATAAAAGAATAGATCAAATAAAAGGATAGAAATACTTATGCAGATTCATTAGTAGAGGTATCTTTTAAGTATATACAGCTGCTGCATGACTCAAGCACGCCTGCTCTCCTACTGCTTCTACTCAATCCTTCTTACTCCTTTCCATGGCAAGCTTTGTATAGGGGTTCACCATCAACTGTGGCTACTTTCATTCCTCACGGGGAAATAACCTGTGCGGCTGTCACTCGCACAGCTAACCAGTCTGGAGGCATCACCCATGGCTGATGGCTACATCCCATCCTCGCAGTGAAAACTATGCTAACGCACTCTGTCACAGTACGGCTAATCACCGGTTGGTTCCCGCTCCTACTGGAATAGAATCCCTCTTTTGCGTCTGTCACCAACGCCCAGCAGGTTAAAGTTTGAAGCACGTCACGGTCACTCATGATCGGAATCCTACTCGGAACACCACAGACAAGGTTGGACTTTCCGGATCCA
>NC_029774.3:66480914-66482468 GCF_000817695.3 Arachis duranensis | reverse complement strand
CTTTTTCCTTTGAAGTTTAGAGTGATTGGCTTCTCTAGGAACTTAGAATTTTGGATAGTGTTATTGACTTTCCTAGTTAAGCATGTTGATTCTTGAACACAGCTTCTTATGAGTCTTGGCTGTGGCCCTAAGCACTTTGTCTTCCAGTATTACCACCGGATACACAAATGCCACAGACACATAACTGGGTGAACCTTTTCAGATTGTGACTCAGCTTTGCTAAAGTCCCCAGTTAGTGGTGTCCATAGCTCTTAAGCACACTCTTTAGCTTTGGATCACGACTTTAACCATTCAGTCTCAAGCTTTTCACTTGGACCTTCATGACACAAGCACATGGTTAGGGACAGCTTGATTTAGCCGCTTAGGCCTGGATTTTATTTCCTCGGGCCCTCCTATCCATTATGCTTGCTTTTTCTTTTTCTTTCTCAATTTTTCGCCAAATTTTTTTTTTCACAAGCTTTTGCTTTTTCACTGCTTTTTCTTGCTTCAAGAATCAATTTCATGATGTTTTTCAGATCATCAATAACATTTCTCTTTGTTCATCATTCTTTCAAGAGCCAACAATTTTAACACTCATAAACAACAATATCAAAAATATGCACTGTTCGTTCATTCATTCAGAAAACAGAAATTATTGCCACCACATCAATATAATTAAATTAACTTCAAAGATAAATTCGAAATTCATGTACTTCTTGTTCTTTACATGGTTACACACTAATGATCATGAAGTAGAGACACAAAAACATAGATAAACACAATATTTAAAACCGAAAACAGAAAGAAAATAAAGAACAAGGAATGAATCCACCTCTTAGTGGCGTCTTCTTCTTGAAGGACCAATGATGTTCTTCAACTCTTCTATGTCCCTTCCTTGCCTTTGTTGCTCCTCCCTCATAGCTCTTTGATCTTCTCTTATTTCTTGAAGAGTGAGGGCGTGTTCATGGTGTTCCACCCTTAGTTGTTCCACGTTTTGGCTCAAGTCTTCTAAGGAGGTACTGAGTTGCTCCCAATAGTTGTTGGGAGGGAAGTGCATTCCATGAGGCATTTGTTGATGAACTTCCTCATGTTCTCCTTGGGGGCCGTGAGGAACTTCCCTTGTTTGCTCCATCCTTTTCTTGGTGATGGGCTTGTCTTCTTCAATGGAGACATCTCCATCTATGATAACTCCAACTGAGTAGCATAGATGGCATATAAGGTGAGGGAAGGCTAGCCGTGCCATGAGTGAGGACTTATCGGCTATCTTGTAGAGTTCATTGGAGATGACCTCATGAACTTCCACTTCCTCTTCAATCATGATGCTATGGATCATGATTGCCCGATCTACAGTAACTTCAGATCGGTTGCTTGTAGGGATGATGGATCTTTGGATGAACTCCAACCATCCTCTAGCTACAGGCTTGAGGTCCAGTCTTCTTAGTTGGACCGGTTTGCCTTTGGAGTCTACTCTCCATTGGGCGCCTTCCACACAAATGTCCACAAGGACTTGGTCCAACCTTTGATTAAAGTTGACCCTTCTTGTGTAGGGGCGTTCATCACCTTGCATCATGGGTA
>NC_029774.3:66443284-66469893 GCF_000817695.3 Arachis duranensis | reverse complement strand
CAGAGCTCCACACCCTTAATCTATGGTGTGCAGAAACTCCACCGTTGAAAATACATAAGCAAAGAGTTCAGGCATGGCCGAATGGCCAGCCCCTCTAACGTGATCAATGATCCCCTAAGAAGAAGAATAAAACAAAACTGAGATCAAAGATGTCTAATACAATAGATAAATGTCCTATTTATACTAGACTAGCTACTAGGGTTTACATGAGTAAGTAATTGATGCATAAATCCACTTCCGGGGCCCACTTGGTGTGTGCTTGGGCTGAGCTTGATGAATTCACGTGTATAGGCATTTCTTGGCGTCAAACTTCAGGTTATGACGTGTTTTGGGCGTTTAACTCCGGATCATGACGTTTTTCTGGCGTTTAACTCCAGACAGCAGCATGAACTTGGCGTTTAACGCCAAGTTACGTCGTCATTCTTCGAATAAAGCATGGACTATTATATATTGCTGGAAAGCCCTGGATGTCTACTTTCCAACGCCGTTGAGAGCACGCCAATTGGAGTTCTGTAGCTCCAGAAAATCCATTTTGAGTGCAGGGAGGTCAGAATCCAACAACATCAGCAGTCCTTTTGTCAGCCTTCTTCAGAGTTTTGCTCAAATCCCTCAATTTCAGTCAGAATTTACCTGAAATCACAGAAAAACACACAAACTCATAGTAAAGTCCAGAAATGTGAATTTAACATAAAAACTAATGAAAACATCCCTAAAAGTAGCTTAAACTTACTAAAAACTATATGAAAACAATGCCAAAAAGCGTATAAATTATCCGCTCATCAACGGGCTGCTCCAACTGATACTTTTCTCCAAGGATTGTGCAGATGGACTTGTTTGTCTCTCTATTAAGAAGCTTTTCCTCTTTTTCCTTCTTTGGTGGCCAGACTGAAAGAAGAGAAGAAGAATAAAAGTAACCCAAAAATAAGGATAGAAAACAAATAAAATATGGGTGTTAATGCCAGATAGTAAGGGTCTCAATTACATGGTAGCTACAACATGTAGTGAGAAAACAATAGAAGCATACAGCATATCAATAGTGCAATAATTGCAACAATGGGGAAGAGAGTGTGGGTAATGCAAGATAGTATAAGTGCATATCAATGCAAAAGAAATACCAGTATCATAAAAGATGAGCATTGACTTAAATAATAATACCCAATAGTGGAAAACAAGTCACTAAGCACCCAAAATAATTCAAGAGAAGATGCAACAGTTAAATAAGAAAATTTAACATCAACGGAAAAAATTAAAATGCAATGAATGAAGGTATGCAGATTAATTAAATAAAATAGAATAAAAGTGAAGAAGGGTGAGAGGTTAAATGAATGAAGAAGAAGAAAGTAAGAAAGAAGGAAGAAAGAAGTAGAAAGGAGAGAAGAAAGAAGTAAGAATGTAGAAATGGGCCACGACGCGTACGCGTGCATCACGCAGACGCATAAAAGCTGAAATAGCCATGGGACGCGCGCGCGTCAGGGACACATACGCATGGGTCACTTTGTACCTGCAGCGCAATTCCAGCTCAAGGGCAGCTCAACTCTCTGACTAAACACTATTGATGTCGATTTTTTTGGTCACGCGTGCGCGTGGAGAGCTATTTTCACAAATGAAGCGGACACGTAAGGGATGCGTCCGCGTGGATGCATTGGTGCCAAAGGCACGCATCCAGCCACGCTCCCGCGTGACTTTCTGTTCAATTTCCTTTCTTCGCTTATGCACCTATGACGCGGACGCGTCAGCGACGCTTACACGTCACATGCTTTTTTTATATAATAATGCAGTATGCAGAATGTAATGCTAATATGGAGGTTATGAATAATTCTAGGTTCAATATAATAAAACAAAACTTTAAAACAAACAAAACGAAACAAAATTAAAATTGAAAAGGAACGATCATACCATGGTGGGTTGTCTCCCACCTAGCACTTTTAGTTATTGTCCTTAAGTTGGACATTTTGGGGAGCTCCTTATCATGGCAGCTTGTGCTTGAACTCATCTTGAAACTTCCACCAATGCTTGGACTTCCAATAAACTCTATCAATACCAAGTAAATTCCTCAAGCTCTGATGGAGTTCCACAAGCTTTGAGCTCCCAAAATTGATCCTCCTATATTCCTGGATCCCAAATCTTGTTTCTACATCCGTCTTCAAGTTGATCATCATTGTTCCATCCGGGTGGTAAGCAATTTGAATTCTCTAAGGAGTACCAAACTCTTCTTTTGGATCTAACCAAATTATCACCAGTTGAGTCCTTATATCTAACTCTGGAAATATCTACCTTGATGAGCCTGGATTTGCAACTCCAACCACTAAACATTTTTCTCTTACGCTTAATGCCACAATGCTTCCTGAGTTGGCCGTCCTTTTCAAGAATACCGTAATCAAGTGGGATCGGAAAATGAACTGAGATAATTTTTACCCACTCAAGTGAAGGAGTAGACGACAACCTAGGTGGAGAACTCTCCAACGTTCTTGACAAAGCGTATTCAACTCCCGTCCGCCCTTTTCTAAGGATTTTCGCTTCCACATTATTCTCAGACTCAATCAGAGAAGAGTCTTCATATTCAAGGAGTTCATTTGCGGATGTAGATTTATTATTAGGAGGACTTGATGCATGATTCTCATCACCAAGGGAACCTACTTCTTGATCTATCCCATCCAAGTCTTCATAAGGAATATGCCATGGAGGTTGTGCACTGGCCTTCTTGACATCAATTTAAATCTTCAACCACTTCTTCCTCTTCAACTGTTATGGCTTCTTCCACTTGTTCCAATACAAAGCCATGTTCCTCATTGTCCACCAGAGTTTCTAGTGTCTCCTTCATTGAAGAGAGGATTTTTGCATGGTCTAGTATTCAGAATAAATTCTCGTTGCAAGTATAGCTTCTAAACCAACAAGAATCCTTTCTTACAAACGTTTTGGTTGTCACAAGTAACAAACCCCTAAATAAATTGATAACCGAAGTATTTAAACCTCGGGTCGTCTTCTCAAGGAATTGCAGGAAGATATGTTCTTATTATTGGTTATGAGTTTGTAAATTGGGGGTTTTAAGAATGAGGAACAATTATGATGAATGACAAGTAAAATAAATAATTGACTGTAAAATAAACTCTTGGCAAGGTATGAGAAATTGGAAGTCCTATCCTAGTTATCCTTATCAATGATGATGAAAATTGCATCTTAATTCCACTTAGTTAACCTCTGCTGGTGCAAAGGAAGGCTAAGTGGCTAATTAGATTGATCTTCAAATCCTAGTTAATTCCTAGAAAAAGATTGGGATCATAGAAGTTCAAGCTAATTGGCAAAGATAGCGGTTATCGATCATGTTGAGTTTGATAACTCAAGAGTTACTAATTTCTTAACCAAAGCCAAGAATGTAAAAAGCTGAATTAAAATTATAAATTTGAAAACATCTCAATAATGTATAATCCTAACATGAAAAGTTCATAAGCCAATTGGGCAACATAAATCAAATACAAATGAAAGCATCAGAATAAATAAAAGTAGAAGGGAGACATAAGTTATTGAACCTGATGAAGAGTTGAAATAAATCCTAATTTTTAAAAATCCTAATTTCTAAATCCTAAGAGAGAGGAGAGAGCCTCTCTCTCTAAAAACTACATCTAAAACTAAAATTGTGAATTATCAAAACCTTCCGAGTCTCTGCAAGTTCCCTGACATTAATCTATGTTTCTGGGCCAAAAACTGGGTTGAAATGCGGCCCGGAATCTCTGCCAGCGACTTTTGTAATTCTGCAGATCGCGTATGTCACGCGTCCGCGTCGTCCATGCGATCGCGTCACTCAGCGTTTTTTGTACCACGCGTGCGCGTCGTCCACGCATTCGCGTCATTCGTGCAGCTTCCAATCTGCGCGGTCGCGTCAGGCACGCGATCACGTCACTCTGATTTCTTCCATTTCACGCGGTCGCGTGAGCCATGCGACCGCGTGACTTCTCGCTTGTCATCTCCTCAATTCCTTGTGTTCCTTCCATTTTTTGCACGCTTCCTCTTTATTCTCTAAGCCATTTCTGCCCTATGAAGCCTGAAACACTTAACACACAGATCAAGGCATCGAATGGTAATAGGAGAGGATTAAGATTAGCTAAATTAAGACCAAAGAAGCATGTTTTTAATCATAGAACTAAACTAGGAAGGAATTGTAAAATCATGCAAATCTTATGAATAAGTGGGTGAAAAGCTTGATAAAACCGCTCAATTAAATACAATATAAACCATGAAATAGTGGTTTATCAACCTCCCCACACTTAAACATTAGCATGTCCTCATGCTAAACTCAAGGAGACCAAATAAATGAGTAGGAAAAGGCAAGACTCATGCAATGCAACCTATGAATGTGAATGCAACTACATGCTTAAATGATTCTACCTACTTGGTGAAAAAGTAAATAAATCTTTCAAGAATAAAAAGCAAGAATAGTAAATGACAAAAGGAATAAACTAATAACTAGAAAAACTCTTGGCAAGGTATGAGAACTGGAAGTCCTATCCGAGTTATCCTTATCAATTGTGATGAGAATTGGATTTTTCTCCCACTAAGTCAACCTCTAACTATGAAGATAAGTCAAGTGGATGAATTAATTTTGATTCCTCAGGTCCTAGTCTTTCCTTGGGAAAGGCTAGAGTTATTGGAACTCGAATTAATTCTTGAAGAATTCCAATTTTCAATCAACAATGAGTTTGATAACTCAAGTGTCTCCAATGACTCAACCAAAGCCAAAAGGGAAAAATCTAAATTATTTATATAAGTAAAAGAAAGCAATCATAATTCTGAAATACCTCAAATTATATTAAATGAAGATATCAATTCTAACATGGAAAAGTTCATAAATTAAATTGGGAGAATAAATAAAAAGAACATTAAACCTGGAAATTGAGAAGAAGAAATCATAAATCCTTTAAGAGGAATCCTAATCCTAAAACCTAAGAGAGAGGAGAGAACCTCTTTCTCTAAAAACTACATCTAAATTATGAAAAGTGAATTATGAGTGTCTTAATTGTTCCCCTATGAATGGATACATTCCCCCACTTTATAGCCTCTAATATGTGTTTTCTGGGCCGAGAACTGGGTCAAAAACAGTCCAGAATTTGCTAGTTATGAAATCAAACACGCTGACTTTTGTCACTGCGATGCATCCGTGTGGAACTGCCCTAATGACGCGCACGCGTGAATCACATGCACGCGTGATTTTGCCGCGTGCTGGACGTATCAGAAATCGCTGGGGGCAATTTCTGGAATGTTTTTTACCCAGTTTTTCTCCCAGAAAATACATATTAGAGGCTATAAAGCGGGGGAATGCATCCATTCATCATACAACATTCAATATTCACAATTTTTAGGTTTTAGATGTAGTTTCTAGAGAGAGAGAGAGAGGCTTTCTCCTCTCTCTTAGGATTTAGGATTTAGGATTTCTCTTAGGTTATGTTTACTTCTTCTTCATTCCAGGTTCAATGTTCCTTTAATTTAATGACTTTAGTTCGTTTATTTTCCCAATTTGATTTATGAACTCCGTGTTAGATTTGATTTTTTATTTAATGCAATTTGAGGTATTTCAGATTTATGATTGCTTTCTTCTATTTATGATATAAATAATTTGGATTTTCCTCCCTTTGCTTTGGTTGAGTAATTGGTGACACTTGAGTTATCAAACTCAGCTGTTGATTGAAAATTGGAATTTGCTGATTGATTTGGATCCCTCTAAAGCTAGTCTTTCCATAGGAGTTGACTAGAACTTGAGGAATCAAATTGATTAGTCCACTTGACTTTCCTTTATTTAGTAAGGGTTAACTAAGTGGTAGCAATAACCAATTCTCATCGCACTTGATAAGGATAACTAGGATGGGATTTCCAGTTCTTATACCTTGCAATGGTTTTCATAATAATTAATTTACTTTATTGTTAATTTATTTCCTTGTTCCCTATTTCAAAAACCAAAAAATATACATTTTTCTATAACCAATAATAAATCATACTTCCCTGCAATTCCTTGAGAGACGACCCGATGTTTGAATACTTCGGTTATTTATTTTTTTTGGGTTTGCTTTAGTGACAAACAAGTTTTTGTACGAAAGGATTCTTTGTTGGTTTAGAAACTATACTTACAACGTGATTATTTTTGTGAAATTCTTTATCGGCAAAAGTCATCTCGTCAAAATGGCGCCATTGCTGGGGAATTGCAAACGTGTGCCCTATTATTGGTTATTGTAAATATTTTTCTTTTGCTTGTTTATTTGTTTTTGTTTTTAATTTTTATTAGATACTATGAATTCTCACCCGTGTCAAGTTTGGTTCCAATGTCGTTGTAGGGAATGGAAGCTATAACGAGAACATGCATCAAGGTTGGAATAATCAAAGATGGGAGGAGCCACAAGGATTTGATCAACCCTCTTGGCAACAACCCCCTCCAATGCACTATAACCAACAACCACTCTATGATACATACCAAGATGATAGATATGGTGGACCCCCTTGTAGTTACCAACAAGTCCTACCATATGCTTATGAACCACCCCCACAACATAACTTTGAACCACCTTACTCACAAGCCCCTTACCACCAAATACCCCCATATGACCTTAATCCTTATCCACCATACCAACCACCATCTGAACCATACATAGAACCACCCCAATTTCAAAATAATTGCCCTCCTTCATTTTTCTCTGACGAGATGCTTCAATCTTTTGCACAAGGACAAAATACCATAGAAAGCGCACTTACTGGCCTGACCTCCATTATACAAGCCCTTATCTCCGAGATTGGATCATCGAATACCTCCAACAATCAACCCTCAAGCTCTAGTGCACTTTCTTTTCAACCACATAATGATCTTTCCATCCCATCACCACCCTCCATAGAAGAGCACCCACATCCATCAATCCAAGAGCTACATGATCCCAATGATGCTATTGACATGGAACAAGAGAGAAGGGATCGTTTTCGCGAATCCATACTTCATAAGAAGCTAGAGGAGGCCCTAAAGGTGAAGGTAGGAGAGACCTTTGCAGATGAAGGAGTAGTTGAAAGGATTTGTTATAGAAAGGAAATCATCAAGGAAGAGTACGATTTTATGCTAAAACAACTAGACAAAGCCGTAATAGTTAAAGAGGAAGTGGTTGAGAACTTCAGAGATGTAGAACCTCCGTGGGATGGTCAAGTCATGGAGCCTCCCTCCAAGACAGTTGCATTTGATGTTGAGGAGGGTGTACAACCTCCAAGGCATGTCATGGTTGAAGACTTGGAAGAGGTTAATCAAGAGATGGAGATTAAAGAAGAAGAAGCACAACCTCCCATGCCCTTGGTGAGCAATGAAGAGGAAATTGAAGTGGAAGAATGATCCCAAGAGGAAGAGGTTGATATTGAAGAAGCTTGCAAAGAGGTGGAAGTTGTCAAGGAAGAGCACAAGGGAGTGGACATTGCAAGATTATTAGAAGCACTTCCCCCAAAGCCATTACCATCCAATACAACATTCAAGTGGGTAAAATTCCTATCCTTAACCTTTACTTTCCCACTTGAATATGGGGTACTGGAGACGGATGGTCAACTTAGAGCTCTCTGTGGCTTTAAGAGTAAGAGGGAGATGGTCAGTGGGAAGAGTTGTCCTGCAAAGTTCAATATGGTTGTATGCTCCAAGTTAAAATGCAAAGGTTGGTGTAGAGCTCAATTGAATGGGTGTAGGATGTTGTTTGGCCACTTCCGAGAGAATTCAGACTGCTTGCCACCCGGATGAAACAATATTGCTCAAAAAGAAAACGGGTGCAAAAGCAAGGTTTGGGACCCCGGAATTCATTCCAACAGTCATCACTCTTGGGGCCTTGTCACTTGCTTCCACTTGCTTGAAGGCTTTCTGTGCCTAGTTTGGGATCCCGGAGGCTATTGGAAGTACATTGGAAGTACACACTTTGGTGGGGATTCCTTGATCAGTTCAAGCACAAGCCTCTATCACAAGGAGCTCACCACATGTCCAACTTAAGGACTTTAACTAAAAGTGCTGGGTGGGAGACAACCCACCATGGTATAATCGTTCCATTTTATCCTTGGTCTTATTTTATTTTATTTTCATTAGTGTTCATTCATAATTTCTGCATATTCATCTGTATTCTGCATTCTGCATTTTGCATTCTACATACACAAAAAATCGCAAACCACGCGTGCGCGCAGGTCACGCGTGGGCGTCGATGGCAACTTCGCTCCCCCATCCAACGAACAGAAAGTTGTGATGGAATTATGCGGCTGGTATGCCCTGCGCACAAATCAACCCACGTGTACGCCTCTATGACGCGTGCGCGTCATCTGCCAAAAGGGAAGACGCGCACGTGTGGATCAGGAAATCAGCGTAAATAGCATGTTGGACACAAAGTTGTGCTGCCCCAATGCTAGAACTGTGCTAGAGGCACAAGGTCATCCATGCGTGCGTGTCCCTGACGCGTGCGCGTCCTTTTGCCTTCAAGCCCACCCACGCGTACGCGTCACATGGCGAATACAGTTCTCAAGCGCAAGCGTGACTTGCGCGCGCACGTCACGTCCCGTTTTTCATTCCCTCCCTTTTTTCTTCTCTCCTTTCTCCTTATTCCCTCCTCTTTTCTTACTTTCTTCTTCTTCATTATTTCTCATCCTTATTCTCTTTCATTCTATTTTTCCTATTGTATTTACATACTTTCATTCATTGCATTTTAATTATGTGCATATTTTTATTTTTTTTCTAAATTTATTATTTTTCTATTGGTGTTAAATGCTCTTATTCAAATGTTGTATCTTTTCTGGTATTATTTTGGTGGTTAGTAACTTGTTTTACACTATTGGGTAATATTATTTAAGTCAATGCTAATCCTTTATAATACTTGTAATCCTTTTGTATTGACATGCACCTATATTGTCTTTCATTACCCACACTCTCTCCCCCGTTATTGCACTTTTTTGCACTATTGATATGCCATTTGCTTCTACTGTTTTCTCACTTGCATGTTGTAGCTACCATGTATTTGAGACCCTCATTATTCGGCATAAACTCACCCATATTTTATTTGTTTTTATCTTTGCTTATGGGTTACTTTTCCTCCTTTTCCTCTTCTTTCAGGGTGTCCACCGAGAAGGAAATGGAAAAGCTTTTCAATGGGGGCAACAAACAAGTCCATCTGCACATTCTTTAGAGAAAGAGTAGCAGTTATAACTCACAACCCGTCCACTTGCACGTCTCAGCATGCACCGAGGACGGTGCAACCTTTAAGTGTGGGGAGGTCGATACCGACTTTTGCGGGTTAGTACTTCCTGACTCAACACTAATGTTTAACTTTTTTTGTTAAATTAGTTGTTGCATTTGCATGTTTGTTTGATTTTGTGCATATTTTACCACTTGGTTGAATTAATATTTTCTTTTTCAAGAAACTTTTTATAGCATTTCACTAATTTGAATTAAACTTTCTGAAAAACTTATTTGAAGAAATATTATATTGAAACATGGTTTAGAGCTTGAACACACAAAACCAGTGAGATTTTGAGCATATTTGATTGGTTGCATTTTATCAACCAATATATTTTATTTTTAGTGTGTGTTATTCTCTCTAAAATTGTAATCTTTGTCTTGCTTAATTCTGTATTTCCACTGTTTGATGTATGCATACACTTACATGATTGAGGCCTTGTTTCACTAAGCTTACATACCCATATGGCCTTAACCTTTCATTATCCTTTGTAAACCAAAGTTGAGCCTATTTTATCCCTTTGTTCTTTACTTTAACTCATCACTAACTCTAAGTGAAAAACAATAATGTCCTTAATTTGAATCCTTGATTAGCTTAGACTAGTGAAAGTGCTCATGAATTAAGTGTGGAAAAAGTGGGTTTGGAAACATTTGGTTTGGAAATTGAGTATGTTAGACTTTGTGTGAAAATGTGAAAAATGTTGAGGACATGTTTATGCATTTAATATCTTAATCATATGCATTGAGAAAAACAAAAGAAAAAATAAATAAATACAAAGAAAAAAATAGAAAAGAAAAAAAACAAATAAATAAAAAAAGGGGACAAAATGCCTCAAGTAAAGTAATAATATCAATGCATATGAATTGTTCTTGAATTTGAGATGCATGAATATGTGGTAAACATAGTTAATGGACAGTTAGATTTTGCATTGTAATTACATGGATTGTCCTAAGTTAGGCGGGAAGTTTAGGTTAATTAAGGATTCAGATTTTAGTCCACTTGACCAAATACAATCCTACCTTGACCTCGATCCCATTATAACCCTTAAAAGACCTCTTCATATGCGTATCTGTGCATTAAACTTTTGTTGATTGGTAGAAGAAGAGGGGAGTGGATCCTCTCCAGTGTAATAAAAACTGGATGATATCTAGTGTTTAATTTCACCCTTCATTGTTTTCTCTCTCCTATTTATTTTTGGTCCCACTTATAGAATTAAAGGTGAGAGATCATACTTTATTCTCTCAAGTGTTAAAAAAATGGAGAGGATCCATTTCCGAAGAAGAGAAAGTCTTAGAAAGCAAGATTAGTAGAGAATTGAGAGAATCGAACCTTAAACACCTGAGCGATTAGAGTATATACACTTCCAGTGAAGGTTCGATGCTCGATTCCTTGTTCCCGGCTTTCATAAGCTTTCTTCTTACAAGTTTACTTATACTTTATTTTATGATTTGAATTAGTAAAATCTAGTTCATGTCTATTCTTGGAAGATTTATTTACTTTGACCAAGTAGGTAGAAATATTTTGCATGTAGTTGCATTCACATAGATAGGTTACATTTCGTACTCTCTACCATTCCTCTTCACTCTTTTAGTTTTCTTGAGCCTGTGCTTAATCTAGTGGATTTCATCCATTATTCTCACACTTATTCATAGAAATCGCATGTTTTACGTTTTCCTTCCTGATTTTGTGCTATGATTGAAAACATGCTTCTTTGGCCTTAAATTTGCTATGTTTAATCCTCTCTTATTACCATTCGATGCCTTGATATGTGTGTTAAGTAATTTCATGGTTTATAGGGCAGGAATGGCTTAGAGGATGGAAAGGAAGCATGCAAAAGTGGAAGGAATACAAGGAACTGAAGGAATTGCTGAGCTGTCTAACCTGACCTCTTGATACTAATTCGACAATAACTTGAGCTACAATGGTCCAAATGAGGCGGTTTCAGTTGCATTGAAAAGCTAACATCTGGGGCTTCGCAACGATATATAATTTGTCATAACTGCTCTAAAGATAGGTAACGCGCACGCGTGGATCACGCGCACGCGTGACCTGGAGAGAACTCAATCCACGCGTACGCATGGACGACGCATACGCGTGACGTTGCCGCGTGCTTGATGTATCAAAAATTGCTGGGGGCAATTTCTGAACTATTTTTGACCCAGTTTTCGGCCCAGAAAACACTGATTAGAGGCTATAAAGTGGGAAAATGCATCCATTCATCATACAACATTCAATATTTACAATTTTTAGGTTTTAGATATAGTTTCTAGAGAGAGAGGCTCTGTAACGACCCAACTCCCAGTATGCGATGGTCATACAAGAAGCTAAGTGTTACTCACTTATCCTTCCTAAATATTAACTATTATTTAATATATGAGCCTGTTCCTTGTTAGAACGATGCCAATTTTACGAGTAACTTTTTTTTATTCGTTGCAGTGAAGAGATAAAATAAACAAGCATACATTGAGGGCAATAAAAGGGAGCATAGGAAAATATAGAAATATAACAGATAATATACATCATGTACACTATAACAAAACATGTTGCGTTTACACAAGATCAAGTCAGTTTACATCGTCGTCATCCTACGTAGCTAATATATACACGACACTCCCAGGGCCTGGACTATACAAAAAGCCGCTAAACTAGCGCCCAGGCTAGCCTAACCATTATATAGCTCCTAGCTCTCGGGTGTACTAACACAAGTGAGAGACTAACTAACAGATAACGTCAGACTAGAGTGTCATCAAAAGAATACTCCTGCTGCTGTCAAACTATATCTACACGTGGCCGTTCGGAGAATTGCCGTGAGGCTCGTCCATCACTTCATCCTGCTCTATTTCTATCTCAGGATCCTCCTACTCCTTATCGTCCGTAGCTACAGCTATACCCTCAGATCCACCAGAAACACTGCTGTTACTATGTATAAAACCATTCGTGAGCACAGGTCCGTTCGCGTATATAGGAGCTACCCCACCGTCCGGTACTGCCGGCTCATCAGGGTGTAGAAAGTCAGGGATCGGCTCAGGGGAAAAGTTCCACTCTGCTAGTGTAACAGGTACATAGTCACCTGCTAACTCGGGCTCATCAGGAATGATAGGCTCAGGTTCTACCTCATTCAAAGGTTGGGCTGGTATAGGGTGCTCAAGATCATCAGGAAAAGGATGCACAGGTGCGTTAGGATGTAACCAGGATAAGGGAAAGTCGTACGGAGCATCGGGGTTAAAATGCGGGCTAGACAGAGGATGTTGAAAAGCTCGATTAGGTAACGCATATCGTCTAATATGAGGCTCCAATCCCATGATGAAGTAACTGTGATGTACCGGATCCTCGTAGACATAGGGGTCCTCAAACTCATAGAATATCACGCCCGTCTCCATCTGAAGGGGAGGAAGGGAGAGAAGGGGTAAGAATTGGGGAGTTCTTAGTAGGGTCGGGGTTATTAGTTATGTTCATTTATTCGGTGTCAATTAGCAGACGAATAACAGAATATAGCAAAGCAGTAAACCGAAGATAAAGATAGCAAGAGAAAGTAGAGACAACAGAAAGCAGAACACAAACAAAAGAATACAAGAAAATAAAACACAGAAATAGCATGCAAGGAGACAAACATAAAGAAATAGACCACACACAGAAAGAAATGCAACAGAGAATGATGTGCAAACAAGAATGATGCATGTCTAGCCCTAGCATAGGCCATGAGCTCATGTGTCGGTTAGCACCTGCATTCCCGACTTTTATCTGGACACGAGTTCACGATTTCCCGGATACGATTTTCCGTTCAAATAAATGCGCATATAATTATTAGCAGCTCTATTGAGACATCCTCTACTTTCTACTTGCAGGAAATATACTCTTGGGAGCGGAAAATTGCTATAGGTATCCTAGTTTCCCTATAGAAGCTCTTAGGTTGCTTTAAGAAACAGATAAATAAACATTATCTCTTGGGTTCCATTAAGCAATGAATAAGCAAACAATATCTCTTGGGTTGCCTCAAGAAACAAATAACTTTTTGATAGGCATTCTGCTCTTAGTCTCTTTACTCTGCTCTTATTTCTCTGTTTAATGTGTGTATTTAAGACTTATGCAAATTTCTGTATGAATAGTTAGCCTATCCCAAGTATAGGTTCATTAAGTCTATACTAAAACAGTTTAACTTTTCATATAATACCTAACCCTAGTCGCAACTCAAGGACTAACCATGTTGCCCTAGTTTGTTCACTAGTCTCTGTCTATTTTTCTATCATTAAAACTTTACAGTCTTTTTCTTTGACTTTTATCGTTTCTTCAACTTTTTATCTTTCTTTTATCTTTGCCTCACTAATATGTTCTTACCACTCCCTAAGTATTTTATGAAGGTAATTATGAGATTCTACGCTTAAAATTGTCTTTCTAAAGCTTTTACAGAAAACTGCCTTTTTCCGTATTATTTTATTATTTTTATTAAAATATTATTTTTAATTAAATATTATTATTTTATATTTTATTATTATTTATTATTTTATCATTAATTTTCGAAAATTAACTTATCTTTTACTTTTAACCTTTAAAATTCACTTTTTACCACCCATAACTTTTAATATTTCTACTTTAACCACCCTAACTTTTAGAAATTACCAAATAACCCCTTTTAAAGATCTAAAAACTGTTCTTCATTGTTCTTCATCACACTCAAAGTGTTCTTCATGTTCTTCGTAAATTCTTCAGATTCTTTCTCTGTTTTTACCCGTTTTTCAGTCTTTTCAGCAACCGATTTTTACCATAATTCAAAATAAATTAGCAGCCACTAAAATGCCATCTTTTCTACATGATTTTAACACAAATTGAACCCCAATTTAGGGTCTAGGTTTTGTTTTCCAGCTGCTCTAAGAACATGAACTCAAAGCTTGAATTTCATCAAATTTCATCAAAATTTCACCAAAATTTCACCAAGAATCAATCATATATGCAACCAATTTTTAGCACAGCCAAATCATACAACATTCACAAAACTCAAACACAAAAAATCAAGATTAATTTCATTACACCCTACCTGGTTTTGCTGCTCCTAATTCGGTTAAACTTTTAGGTGGTCCTTAAGCACTTTTTCCTCCTAAATCACATCAAGAACAACTTTAAATCCAAAAACCCTCAACTAACCAAATCTCACTCAGGATGTTAGGGAGAGATTTCTCACCTTAGACTTTCTGGAAACTCATGTTTGTTGGCCCTCAAGTCAAGTTAAGCATGATTCCTAAGGAAAAACATCAAGAAAACACATGTTTAAGCATGTTTCCTTGAAACCGAATCAAAAGGGAGATGGTGCAGACAACTCACCTTGATTCCAGCATTGATAAGTCATATGATCATGTAAAGAAAGAAGAGATGATCATTTTGGTTGGATTAGAATTTTGATTTGAGTTTTAGCTCAGCAGAAATCAAGCTTTGAAGATTTGGAACTAAGAACTTTTCTCTCTTTTTCTCTCTTGGAAATTTCGGCCACAAGGAGCAAATGAACCAGCCTTGGAGGTTTTGGGGGTGTAGGGTGAGTTGTGATTGGTTGGCTTGGAGGTGGATTAAAATAATATTAAAATATCTCAGGTGTATAACTACTAAAACTAGATGTATCAGATCACTTGTAAAAACATCTCTAAAAATTATTTTCTGAGCTACTAGCATAAATGACACTAGTAAAATATTTATTACGAGAATAAAACATGTATAATGAGGCCTTATTATCGCTAAAGTCATCAGAGAGTGCTGGTGCTAAGCTGCACCAGTAAACTCTGAACCTGGTTAAACCGATTTTCTGTTTTTAACTAAAACTGACCAGGTAACCTTATAATATCATCCAAGAAGCATCTAATACTAATATAATGATGATATTATCTTATTATCTCTCGTCTCTTATGAATCAAGTCCGGTTCATCAAATTGAGACTATTTACGAAAAACAAAATCAAAATTCCTAATCGATATGGTTCAAAAACTAGGTTCTTCGTGACTGCGTTATCAAGCTTGCCTCGGAAAAGGTTCTAGCTTAAAGATGACATAATGACAATGAGGATCGAGATACTTGATGATATATAAAAGGTTTTCGTCTTACTGATCTTCCGGAGAAATCCGTACTTTTAGAAAAGATCTCGCGTACTCGAAAACCGGGGTTGTTACATTCTACCCTCCTATAAGAAAATTTTGCCCTCAAAATTTTAGTTACCTGAGAATAGATGCGGGTAATCAGCTTTCATCTTATCTTCTAGTTCCCAGGTGTGCTCTTCTTCTCCTCTTTGTCTCCAAGCTGCTTTGATTAAGCGAACAGTTTTACCTCTTAGCTGCTTATCACTTCTTTCTACGATCTGAACTGGTGATGCTTGATATGTCAAATCGTTTTGTAAATGTACTGTCTCTAGTTGTAAAATGTGAGTCTCATCAGAAATATATTTCTTAAGTTGTGAAGCATGAAAAACATCATGAAGGTTTGATAGATATGGAGGAAGGGCTACTTGATAAGCTACTAGACCGACTTTTTTAAGTATTTGGAAAGGTTTTATTTATCGAGGGTTAAGATTTTTAGTCTTGAGGGCTCTACCTATTCCAGTAGTCGGGGTTAATTTTAGAAAAACATGGTCTCCTTCACTAAACTCTAAGGGTCTATGTCTATTATCGGCATAACTCTTTTGGCGGCTTTGTGCTATCTGGATCTTCTGACGAATCCCCTTTATCTTTTCAGTAGTTTCTTGCACTAAGTCTGGACCCAAGATACTAGCTTTTCCATCATCATTCCAACACAGTGGTGTTTGACATTTTATTCCGTAGAGAGCTTCATATGGTGCCATCCCGATACTTTGTTGGTAACTGTTGTTGTAGACGAACTCGACCAACGACAAATATTTATCCCAACTGCCTTAGTTATCCATCACACAAGATCTTAGCATGTCTTCTAATGTCTGAATTGTCCACTCTGATTGTCCGTCTGTCTGAGGATGGTATGCTGTACTCATGTGCAATTCTGTCCCCAACGCTTTCTGGAAAGCTCCCCAGAATCTAGAAGTAAACCTCGGATCTCGATCTGAAACAATTGATGAAGGTATCCCGTGCAACCGTACAATTTCTTGAATATATATCCATGCCAGCCTTTCTAATGTATAGTCAACTCGAATCGGAAGAAAATGCGCCGATTTCGTCAACCTGTCCACAATCACCCAAATAGCATCGTGTCCTATTGAGGTCTTTGGCAATCCCGTGACAAAATCCATAGTGATCTGCTCCTATTTCCATTGTGGTATTTCTAAGGGTTGCAGGGTTCCTAACGATTTTTGATGTTCCACCTTCACCTTCTGGCAGGTTAACAATTTTGAGACATAGTTAGCTACCTCTTTTTTTAAGCCCGGCTAGCTACCTCTTTCTTTAAGCCCGGCCACCAGAACATTTGTTTCAAAGCTTGATCCATCTTTGTCACTCCAGGATGCATAGAAAATCTACTTTGATGAGTTTCTGCAAGAATCCTTCGTTGCAAATCTCCAGAGAGAGGCACACAAATCCTGTTACCTCCATAGACCGTTACGATCTTGTCTTACAGCTTCTGGTTCCTCTGCTTTCATTTGTTTCAGCACCATCATCATTTCTGAGTCCTGTGCTTGTGCTTGCTGAATACTAATCTTAAAATTTGGTGTTATATGCAATTGGGCCAAACAGACTCCACTTGACGTCTCAGTCATAGCCAACTTATGGTCCTCAAATTCCGCAAGTAACTTTTCTTCCTTTATCATCATCCAAGAGATACTCAAATTCTTCCTGCTCAAGGCGTCTGCCACGATGTTCGCTTTCCTTAGGTGATAACTTAACTTAAAATCACAGTCCTTCAAAAATTCCATCCACCTTCGCTGTCGCATATTAAGATCTTTCTGGTCAAAGATATACTTTAAACTTTTGTGGTCGGAGAAAACTTCCAGTTGAGCGCCATACAAATAATGCCTCCAGATCTTCAGAGCAAACACCACTGTAGCCAACTCCAAGTCGTGTGTCGGATAATTTTGTTCATGAGGTCTCAGCTGCCGGGAAGCATAAGCCACCACATTTTTGTCTTGCATCAGCACACACCCAAGTCCTTTATGAGAGACATCACAGTATACTTCAAATGGTTTCTGTGGATCAGGTAGTACTAATACAGGAGCAGTTGTTAGCTTTTCCTTAAGCATATTGAAACTTCTATCACACTCAGCCGTCCAAACAAACTGAACTTCCTTTCGTGTAAGGTAAGTCAGAGGTAAGGCTATCTGTGAAAACCCTTTAATAAAGCTCCGATAATATCCAGCAAGTCCGAGAAAATTCCAAACTTCTGTAACGGTCGTAGGTGGTTCCCATTGCACCACTGCTTCAATTTTTGAAGGATCCACAGCAATTCCTCCCTGTGATATAACATGTCCCAAAAATGCCACCTTCTCTGTCCAGAATTCATATTTTGATAGTTTCGCATATAACTTCCGAGTCCTCAGTATCTGCAATACAGTCCTTAGATGCTCTTCATACTCTCTTTCTATCTTCGAATAGTTGAGAATATCGTCTATGAAAACTACTACGAACTGATCAAGGTACGGACGAAAAATACGATTCATGTAATCCATGAAAATTGCAGGAGCATTAGTTAGTCCAAACGACATAACCGTATACTCATAGTGACCAATATCGAGTTCTAAATGCAATCTTTGGTATATCTGACTCTTTCACTCGAATATGGTGATAGCCCGATCGCAACTCAATCTTCAAGAACACAGTTGCACCTTTCAACTGATCCATCAAATCATCTATCCGTGGAAGTGGATACTTGTTCTTGATAGTGACTTTATTTAACTGTCGGTAATCTACGCAAAGTCTTATTCCACCATCCTTCTTCTTTACTAGCAATACTGGAGCTCCCCAAGGTGATGCACTGGGATGAATAAATTTCTTTTCAAGTAGCTCATCCAACTGCTTCTTCAATTCTGCAAGTTCCAATGGTGACATCTGGTATGGTGCTATGGAAATTGGTCCGGTTCCAGGTACAAGTTCAATGCTGAATTCTATCTCTCGCTGAGGAGGAAACTCAGGTATGTCGTCTGGGAAAACATCAGAAAATTCCTTCACCACTCGGATTCGTTCTAAAATTAATTCACTGTCATTCGAGCTAGCCGCTAACAGAACATACCCCTCACAATCACTCCCGTCTAAGGTAACTCTTACAAAATTCAGATATAAAGTATGAGACAAAATTGGTTTAATATCTAAACTATCAGATAGAATAACAGCAGTTCTTTTATAGCAATCAAGGAAAACATAATACTTGGACAACCAATCTAATCCTAGAATAACTTCTAAACCACATAGAGACAAACAGATTAGATCATGTATATAAGTTCTATTCCTAATAGTGAATGGTACTTGCAGGCACACTAAACTAGTCAAAGCATTTTGGGATGCAGGTGTATGGACAATTAGATCAAAGTTTAACACAGAAATCTAGTCCCAACTCATGAGCAACAGTTAAAGAAATAAAGGAATACGATGCACTCGAATCATACAGTACAGTTAGAAATCGATTTTTAACATAACACTAACCTTGGATCAGGGCGTCTGATTGCATAGCATCATCAGCAGTCATGGCAAACACTCGACCTTATTGCTGGGTTCGCACTGGATTCTGAGTAAACCTCTTTGGGCAATTCTTTGCCTTATGTCCTGGTTCGTTACAAATATAAAACTTGGATGTCCCAAATAAGTAGGGTCTATTACCATGATCTTTCCCACACTGCCTACATACAATATTCACCTGTGCTTGTTGGGGTCGTTTACCATTATCCTGCCTCGGTCTACCTCCGTTTCCACCCGTAGGGCGAGCAGAAACGTTACCAGCTCGTAGATTCCTTTGCTGTGGCACACCAGGTGTCTTGAAATTGGTCCTTCGTGGTTGCCAATTATAACTATTGTAGTTCCTTGGTGGAAATCCTTGACGACTTGCTTTAGACGCAATTACCTTCTTAGCACATTATTCCACTAACTTACACTTATTAACCAGCTCAGCAAAATTTCGTATCTCCAATGGAACTACTGAACTCATCAGATCCTCACGAAGGCCCCCTTCGAACTTCAAACACTTCCATTCTTCAAAGTCAACAGGATTCCCTTGGCAGATCTTGGAGAAACGGCACAAGTCATCAAACTTACGGGCATATTCTGCAACAGTTGTGTTACCCTGTTTCAGTTGCATAAGTTCCATCTCCTTAGCGTCACGAGTTGCCCTCGGAAAATACTTCTTATAAAATTTATCCTTAAGAGTATTCCAAGGAATATCGCCTTCATCTTATTGCAACGGTCGCTGTAGCCCCTGCCACCAATGATCAGCTTCTCCTTCCAGCATATAAGTAGCGAACTCCACGTGTTGGCCTTCTGGAACATGCTGCGCTCGTAGTGATTGTTCGATACCTCGAAACTAATTGTCAGCATCGGTCGCAACGAGTGTACCTTTAAACCTAGGCGGTTTAACCTTCAGAAAGGTAGCAAGGGTCATAGGTTTATCGAGATGCCCTAAGTTATTCTCATCATTCTCACTATCTTCTCCATGTTCATTCTCATTCCCGTTTCTAACTCCAAGACGGTCAATAGCCCTAGCCGTTGCAACTGCAGCCTCACGCACTGCTTCAGCTATGGCGTTCATGGTAGTCATAAACGTTTCCTGTTCCCTCTCGTGGTTAACATTAAGAATTCCTTCCCGTACGCCTCGTCTCCGTGAAGCCATTGTGGTCTTGTTCACACCAAACAATCATTATTAAGGTGATCATTCTTAACACTTCAAGTCAAGTGTGAACATTCCTAGAATGAAAACACAGAGACAATCATGCAACACATATCACATAGATATCCTACAAGCATAAGACACACAACAGAGTATGTAATAAAGCACAGTCAGTCCACTCCCAGGCTCTATTGGGAACGAACTGCTCTGATACCAAATTGTAACGACCCAACTCCCAGTATGCCATGGTCATACAAGAAGCTAAGTGTTACTAACTTATCCTTCCTAAATATTAACTATTATTTAATATGTGAGCCTGTTCCTTGTTAGAACGATGCTAATTTTACGAGTAACTTTTTTTATTCGTTGCGGTGAAAAGATAAAATAAACAAGCATACATTAAGGGCAATAAAAGGGAGCATAGGAAAATAAAGAAATATAACAGATAATATACATCATGTACACTATTACAAAACATGTTGCGTTTACACAAGATCAAGTTAGTTTACATCCTCGTCATCCTACGTAGCTAATATATACACGACACTCACAGGGCCTGGCCCATACAAAAAGCCGCTAAACTGGCACCCAGGCTAGCCTAACCACTATATAGCTCCTAGCTCTCGGGTGTACTAACACAAGTGAGAGACTAACTAACAGATAATGTCAGACTAGAGTGTCATCAAAAGAATGCTCCTACTGTTGTCAAACTATATCTACACGTGGCCGTTCGGAGAATCACCGTGAGGCTTGTCCATCTCCTCATCCTGCTCTATCTCTATCTCAGGATCCTCCTCCTCCTCATTGTCCGCAGCTACAGCTATACCCTCAGATCCACCAGAAACACTACTGTCACTATGTACGAAACCATTCGCGAGCACAGGTCCGTTCGCATATATAGGAGCTACCCCACCGTCCGGTAGTGCCGGCTCATCAGGCTGTAGAAAGTCAGAGATCGGCTCAGGAGAAAAGTTCCACTCTGGTGGTATCACAGGTATGTAGTCACCTGCTAACTCGGGCTCATCAGGAATGATAGGCTCAGGTTTCACCTCATTCAAAGGTTGGGCTGGTATAGGGTGCTCAAGATCATTAGGAAAAGGATGCACAGGTGCGTTAGGATGTAACCAGGATAAGGGAAAGTCGTAAGGACCATCGGGGTCAAAATGCGGGCTAGACAGAGGATGTTGAAAAGCTCGATTAGGTAACGCATATCGTCTAATATGAGGCTCCAATCCCATGATAAAGTAACTGTGATGTACCATATCCTCGTAGACATAGGGGTCCTCAAACTCATAGAATATCACGCCCGTCTCCATCTGAAGGGGAGGAAGGGAGAGAAGGGGTAAGAACTGGGGAGTTCTTAGTAGGGTCGGAGTTATTAGTTACGTTCATTTATTCGGTGTCGATTAGCAGACGAATAACAGAATATAGCAAAGTAGTAAACCGAAGATAAAGATAGCAAGAGAAAGTAGAGACAACAGAAAGCAGAACACAAACAAAAGAATACAAGAAAATAAAACACAGAAATAGCATGCAAGCAGACAAACATAAAGAAATAGATCACACACAAAAAGAAATGCAACAGAGAATGATGTGCAAACAAGAATGATGCATGTCTAGCCCTAGCGCAGGCCATGAGCTCCTGTGTCGGTTAGCACCTGCATTCCCGACTTTTATCCGGTCACGAGTTCACGATTTCCTGGATACGATTTTCCATTCAAATAAATGCGCATATAATTATTAGCTGCTCTATTGAGACAGCCTCTACTTTCTACTTGCAGGAAATATACTCTTGGAAACGGAAACTTGCTGTAGGTATCCTAGTTTCCCGCAACATATATATATAATATCTCTTGGGTTGCATTAAGCAACAAATATATATAATATCTCTTGGGTTGCATTAAGCAACAAATAAGCAAACACTATCTCTTGGGTTGCCTCAAGCAACAAATAACTTTTTGATAGGCATTCTGCTCTTAGTCTCTTTACTCTGCTCTTATTTCTCTGTTTAACGTGTGTATTTAAGACTTATGCAAATTTCGGCATGAATAGTTAGCCTATCCCAAGTATAGATTCATTAAGTCTATACTAAAACATTTTAACTTTTCATATAATACCTAACCCTAGTCACAACTCAAGGACTAACTATGTTGCCCTAGTTTGTTCACTAGTCTCTCTCTATTTTTCTGTCTTAAAACTTTACAGACTTTTTCTTCGACTTTTATCTTTTCTTCAACTTTTTATCTTTCTTTTATCTTTGCCTCACTAATATGTTCTTACCACTCCCTAAGTGTTTTATGAAGGTAATTATGAGATTCTACGCTTAAAATTGTCTTTCTAAAGCTTTTACAGAAAACTGCCTTTTTTCGTATTATTTTATTATTTTTATTAAAATATTATTTTTAATTAAATATTATTATTTAATATTTTATTATTATTTATTATTTTATCATTAATTTTTGAAAATTATCTTACCTTTTACTTTTAACCTTTAAAATTCACTTTTTACCACCCGTAACTTTTAATATTTCTACTTTTACCACCCTAACTTTTAGAAATTATCAAATAACACCTTAAACACCAAAAATTTTACTTCCTTGCCCTTTTAAAGATCTAAAACCTGTTCTTCATTATTCTTCATCACACTCAAAGTGTTCTTCATGTTCTTCATAAATTCTTCAGATTCTTCCTCTGTTTTTACCCGTTTTTCAGTCTTTTCAGCAACCGATTTTTATCATAATTCATAATAAATTAGCAGCCACTAAAATTCCATCTTTTCTACATGATTTTAACACAAATTTAACCCCAATTTAGGGTCTAGGGTTTTGTTTTCCAGCTGCTCCAAGAACATGAACTCAAAGCTTGAATTTCATCAAATTTCATCAAAATTTCACCAAATTTTCACCAAGAATCAATCATATATGCAACCAATTTTTAGCACAGAAAATCATACAACATTCACAAAACTCAAACACAAATAATCAAGATTAATTTCGTTACACCTTACCTGGTTTTGCTGCTCCTAATTTGGTTAAACTTTCAGGTGGTCCTTAAGCACTTTTTCCTCCTAAATCACATCAAGAACAACTTCAAATCCAAAACCCTCAACTAACCAAATCTCACTCAGAATGTTAGGGAGAGATTTCTCATCTTAGACTTGCTGGAAACTCACGTTTCTTGGCCCTCAAGTCAAGTTAAGCATGATTCCTAAGGAAGAACATCAAGAAAACACATGTTTAAGCATGTTTCCTTGAAACCGAATCAAAAGGGAGATGGTGCAACCAAATCACCTTGATTCCAGCCTTGATAAGTCATATGATCATGTAGAGAAAGAAGAGAGGATCATTTTGGTTGGATTGGAATTTTGATTTGAGTTTTAGTTCAGCAGAAATCAAGCTTTGAAGATTTGGAACTAAGAACTTTTCTCTCTTTTTCTCTCTTGGAAATTTCGGCGACAAGGAGAAAATGAACCAGCCTTGGAGGTTTTGGGGGTGTAGGGTGAGTTGTGATTGGTTGGCTTGGAGGTGGATTAAAATAATATTAAAATATCTCAGGTGTATAACTACTAAAACTAGATGTATCGGAACACTTGTAAAACATCTCTAAAAATTATTTTCTGAGCTACTAGCATAAATGACACTAGTAAAATATTTATTATGAGAATAAAACATGTATAATGAGGCCTTAGCATCGCTAAAGTCATCAGAGAGTGCTGGTGCTAAGCTGCACCAGTAAACTGTGAACCCGGTTGAACCGATTTTCTGTTTTTAACTAAAACTGACCAGGTAACCTTATAATATCATCCAAGAAGCATCTAATACTAATATAATGATGATATTATCTTATTATCTCTCTTCTCTTATGAATCAGGTCCGGTTCATCAAATTGAGACTATTTATAAAAAACAGAATCAAAATTGCTAACCGATATGGTTCAAAAACTAGGTTCTTCGTGACTGTATTATCAAGCTTGCCTCGGAAAAGGTTCTAGCTTAAATATGACAAAATGACAATGATGATAGATATACTTGATGATATATCAAAGATTTTTCTCTTACTGATATTTTGGAGAAATCCGTACTTTCAGAAAAGATCTTGCGTACTCGAAAACCGGGGTTGTTCCTCTCTCTTAGGATTTAGGATTTAGGATTTCTCTTAGGTTAGGTTTACTTCTTCTTCATTCCAGGTTCAATGTTTCTTTAATTTAATGACTATAGTTCGTTTATTTTCCCAATTTGATTTATGAACTCTGGTGCACGAAAATTGCAATCACACTTTTGCAATCTGCACAACTAACCAGCAAGTGCACTGGGTCGTCTAAGTAATACCTTACGTGAGTAAGGGTCGAATCCCACGGAGATTGTTGGTTTGAAGCAAGCTATGGTTATCTTATTATTCTTAGTCAGGATACCAACCACAGTGTTTTCTAAGTTTAATTGTAAAAAGTGAAAGGGCATAAAATAAATAATTGTTACTCAATAATGGAGAATATGTTGGAGTTTTGGAGATGCTTTGTCTTCTGAATATTTGTAACATAATGCTTCCTCACTTTCATAAATGCAAGGCTCCTTCCATGACAAGCTATATATAGGGTGTCACCGTTGTCAATGGCTACTTCCCATCCTCTCAGTGAAAATGGTCCAAATGCTCTGTCACAGCACGGCTAATCATCTGTTGGTTCTCGATCATGTCGGAATAAGATCCATTGATCCTTTTGCGTCTGTCACTACGCCCAGCACTCGCGAGTTTGAAGTTCGTCACAGTCATCCAATCCCAGAATCCTACTCAGAATACCACAGACAAGGTTTAGACTTTCCGGATCCCCATGAATGCCGCCAACAATTCTAGCTTATACCACGAAGATTCTGATTAAGGAATCTAAGAGATACTCATTCAATCTAATTTAGAATGGAGGTGGTTGTCAGGCACACGTTCATGGATTGAGGAAGGTGATGAGTGTCACAGATCATCACCTTCTTCATAGTGAAGCGCGAATGAACATCTTAGATGGGAACAAGCATGTTTGAATGGAAAACAGAAATAATTGCATTAATTCATCGAGATGCTGCAGAGCTCCTCACCCCCAACAATGGAGTTTAGAGACTCATGCTGTCAAAGAGTATAAAATTCAGATCTAAAAATGTCATGAGATACAAAATAAATCTCTAAAAGTTGTTTAAATACTAAACTAGTAACCTAGGTTTACAGAAAATGAGTAAACTAGGATGGATAGTGCAGAAATCCACTTCTGGGGCCCACTGGGTGTGTGCTGGGGATGAGACTTAAGCTTCTCACGTGCCTGGGCTATTTCTGGAGCTGAATGCCAAGTTGTAACCTGTTTTTGGCGCTGAACGCCGAACTGCAACATGGAACTGGCGTTGAATGCCAGTTTACGTCATTTATCTTCACGGAAAGTATGAACTATTATATATTGCTGGAAAGCCCTGGATGTCTACTTTCCAACCCAATTGAGAGCACGCCAATTAGACTTCTGTAGCTCCAAAAATTCATTTCCGAGTGCAGGAAGGTCAGAATCCAACAGCATCAGCAGTACTTTTTCAGCCTTAATCAGATTTTTGCTCAGCTCCCTCAATTTCAGCCAGAAAATACCTGAAATAACAGAAAAACACACAAACTCATAGTAAAGTCCAGAAATATGAATTTGCCTAAAAACTAATAAAATTATACTAAAAACTAACTAAAACATACTAAAATCTACATGAAATTACCCCCAAAAAGCGTATAAAATATCCGCTCATCACAACACCAAATTTAAACTGTTGCTTGTCCCCAAGCAACTAGATAAATAAAATAGGATAAAAAGAAATTAAGAAGCAATAATATCTCAGAGTTTTAAGTGAAGCTCAGATTCTAATTAGATGAACGGGGCTAGTAGCTTTTTGCTTCTGAACAGTTTTGGCCTCTCACTTTATCCTTTGAAATTCAGAATGATTGGCATCCATAGGAACTCAGAATTCAGATAGCATTATTGATTCTCCTAGTTTAGTATGTTGATTCTTGAACACAGCTACTTTATGAGTCTTGGCCGTGGCCTTAAGCACTTTATTTTCCAGTATTATCACCGGATACATAATTGCCACAGACACATAACTGGGTGAACCTTTTTAGATTGTGACTTAGCTTTGCTAGAGTCCCCAATTAGAGGTGTCCAGAGTTCTTAAGCACACTCTTTTGCTTTGGATCATGACTTTAACCACTAAGTCTCAAGCCTTTCACTTGGACCTGCATGCCACAAGCACATGGTTAGGGACAGCTTGATTTAGCCACTTAGGCCTCGATTTATTTCCTTGGGCCCTCCTATCCATTGATGCTGAAAGCCTTGGATCCTTTTTACCCTTGCCTTTTGGTTTAAAGGGCTATTGGCTTTTTCTACCTCTTTTGCTTTTTTTTTCTTTTTTTTCACAAGCTTGTTTTTCACTGCTTTTTCTTGCTTCAAGAATCAATTTCATGATTTTTCAGATCATCAATAACATTTTTCTTGTTCATCATTCTTTCAGGAGCCAACAATTTTAACATTCATAAAATTTAATATAAAAAATATGCACTGTTCAGGCATTCATTCAGAAGACAAAAAGTATTGCCACCACATATAAATAATTAGAATTTTCCTTATTAAGAACTCGAAAGA
>NC_029774.3:66439454-66443253 GCF_000817695.3 Arachis duranensis | reverse complement strand
ATATATAACTTCTAAGGTAAATTCCTAATAAGAACAATTATCACAAAGTTAAGACTAAGATTAGAACTCAACAACCTTTAGTTTGGAAGATGATGGGTGCTCCTTCAACCTGTGGGGTGTCTGGTCATTCAAGAGACAGCTTCTGGCGCTTCAGCTTCTGTATCTCCGGATATTCGTCTTGTTTCAGATTGAATTTAACTTTTCGGGATCACTGATTTCAGACCCATTATTTTGTGGTAATGGTCTGCATGTTTTTTTTAAGAGCTTCTCTTGATTCCAAAGTGGTTTTGGAATATTCTCTTTCTTGCCTCTTGAAGTGGTTTGTTTTCCCTTAGGTGCCATGATCTTGATGAGTTTTAGCTCAGTGATCACGGAAAAACACACCAAACTTAGAGGTTTGTTTGTCCTCAAGCAAAAGAAAGGAAATGAGAGGTAAAGAAGGAGAGATAGTATCGAATGGTGGATGAGAGAAGGGAGGCCGAATGTGGATTTAAAGGGAGGGGGTGGGTTTTCGAAAATTCTCCTCCCCACAATCCTAGCGTTAAACGCCCAAACTCTGCATGTTTTGGGCGTTTAATGCCCATTTGTAGCCTCTCTTGGGTGTTCAACGCCCAGCTGTTGCTTCTAGATGGCATTGAACGCTAGGAACTCCTTTGTCACTGGGCGTTTTTTTGAACGCCCAAGACGCTGTAAACCTGGCGTTAAATGCCCAGAACGTGCTTCTTTCTGGCGTTCAATGCCTAGAAGATGCTTTCTTCTGGCGTTTAACGCCCAGATGGCTATCCTTACTGGCGTTGAACGCCCAGTAGATGCTTCTTTTGGGCATTCAACGCCCAAAATAGCTCTTACTGGCTTTTTCACACCAGTGAGCTTTCTTTTTGCTATTTTGTCTTGCGAATCCTTCTGTAACTTTGTGAACTCAAGCAATTGCTATTTTACCTTGAAGATTATTGACATAAACCTGTAAAAATCAATTAATTAACAAATAAGCTTTGTAGATGACTGTGTTGCCTCCCAGCAAGCGCTTCTTTATTGTCTTTAGTTGGACTATTATTGAGCTTTAATCAAGTCTCAGTTTTGAGCATTCTTGCTCAAAATTGCTTTCAAAATAATGTTTAACTCTCTATCCATTAACAATGAACTTTTTGTTAGAATCATTATCCTGAAGCTCCACATATCCATATGGTGACACAGTTGTAATCACATATGGACCTCTCTACCGGGATTTCAATTTTTCGGGGAACAATCTCAGCCTAGAATTAAACAGCAGAACTTTCTACCCTGGCTCAAAGACTATAGATGACAACTTCTTATCATGCCATCTTTTTGCTTTCTCTTTGTAAATTTTTGCATTTTCGAAAGCATTGAGTATGAATTCCTCTAACTCATTTAACTGGAGCAATTGTTTTTCTCCAACTAACTTGGCATCAAGGTTTAGGAATTTGGTTGCCCAATATGCCTTATGTTCCAGTTCCACTGGAAAGTGACAGGCTTTTTCATACACAAGCTGGTATGGAGAAGTTCCTATAGGAGTCTTGAATGCTGTTCTGTATGCCCACAGAGCATCATCCAAGCTTCATGCCCAATCCCTTCTTCGGTTAATCACAGTCCGTTCCAGGATTCTTTTAAGTTCTCTATTAGAGTCTTCAGCTTGCCCATTTGTCTGTGAATGATATGGAGTGGCCACCCTGTGGCTAACTCCATATCGAACCAAAGCAGAGTAAAGCTGTTTATTGCAGAAATGAGTGCCCCCATTACTGATTAGTACTCTAGGGATACCAAATCTACTGAAGATGTGTTTTTGGAGAAATTTCAGCACTGTCTTAATATTATTAATGGGTGTTGCTATAGCTTCTACCCATTTGGATACATAATCCACTACTACCAGAATATAAGTGTTTGAGTATGATGGTGGGAATGGCCCCATGAAGTCAATACCCCATACATCAAAAAATTCAATCTCCAAGATCCCTTGTTGAGGCATGGCATAATTGTGCGGCAGATTGACAGATCTTTGGCAACTGTCACAATTAAGTACAAACACTCGGGAGTCTTTATAGATAGTAGGCCAGTAGAAGCCACATTGGAGGACTCTTGTAGCTGTTCGCTCACTTCCGAAATGTCCTCCATACTGTGATCCATGGCAGTGCCAGAGGATCTTCTGTGCTTCTTCTTTAGGCACACTTCTACGGATTACCCCATCTGCACATCTCTTGAAGAGATATGGTTCATCCCAAAGATAGTACTTTGCATCCGTGATCAATTTCTTTGTTTGCTGTCTACAGTACTCTGTGGGTATGAATCTCACTGCCTTATAGTTTGCAATGTCTATAAACCATGGCACTTCCTGGATGGCAAAGAGTTGCTCATACGAAAAGTTTTCAGAGATCTCAGTAAGAGGGAGGGACGCCCCTTCTACTAGTTCTATTCGGGACAGGTGATCTGCTACTTGGTTCTCTGTCCCTTTTCTATCTCTTATTTCTATATCAAACTCTTGCAAAAGCAATACCCATCTGATGAGTCTAGGTTTTGAATCTTGCTTTGTGAGTAGATATTTAAGAGCAGCATGGTCAGTGTACACAATCACTTTTGATTCTACTAAATAAGATCTAAACTTGTCAATGGCGTAAACCACTGCAAGTAACTCTTTTTCTGTGGTTGTGTAGTTCTTTTGTGCATCATTTAAAATATGACTGGCATAGTAAATGACGTGCAGAAGCTTGTCATGCCTTTGTCCCAACATTGCACCAATGGCATGGTCATTGGCATCACACATCAGTTCAAATGGTAATGTCTAGTCTGGTACAGAGATGACTGGTGCTGTGACCAGCTTAGCTTTCAGAGTCTCAAATGCCTACAGAAACTCCTTATCAAAGATAAATGGCATGTCAGTAGCTAGCAGATTACTCAGAGGTTTGGCAATTTCTGAAAAATCTTTTATAAACCTCCTATAGAATCCTGCATGCCCCAGAAAGCTTCTGATTGCCTTAACATTGGTAGGTGGTGGTAATTTTTCAATTACCTCTACCTTAGCTTGATCCACCTCTATTTCCTTGTTCGAAATTTTGTGCCCAAGGACAATTCCTTCAGTCACCATAAAGTGACATTTCTCCCAGTTTAAAACCAGGTTAGTCTCTTGGCACCTCTTTAGAACAAGTGCTAGATGGTCAAGACAGGAGCTGAATGAGTCTCCAAATACTAAAAATTCATCCATGAAGACTTCCAGAAATTTTTCACCATATCAGAGAAAATAGAGAGCATGCACCTTTGAAAGGTTGCAGGTGCATTGCACAGGCCAAATGGCATCCTTCTGTATGCAAATACTCCGGATGGACATGTGAATGCTATTTTCTCTTGATCCTGGGGATCTACTGCAATTTGATTATAACCTGAATATCCATCTAGGAAGCAGTAGTATTCATGACCTGCTAGTCTTTCTACCATCTGGTCTATGAATGGTAAAGGAAAATGATCCTTTCTGGTAGCTGTATTGAGCCTTCTGTAATCAATACACATACGCCACCCTGTAACTGTTCTTGTAGGAACCGGTTCATTTTTTTCATTATGAACCACTGTCATGCCACCTTTCTTAGGGATGACTTGGACAGGGCTTACCCAGGGGCTGTCAGAAATGGGATAAATAATCCCAGCCTCTAGTAATTTAGTGACCTCCTTTTGCACCACCTCCTTCATGGCTAGATTCAGCCGCCTCTGTGGATGAACCACTGGCTTAGCGTCACCCTCTAATAGGATCTTGTGCATGCATCTGGCTGGGCTAATGCCCTTAAGATCACTGATG
>NC_029774.3:66424316-66439404 GCF_000817695.3 Arachis duranensis | reverse complement strand
ATGGTGGTAATGGTTTGAGCTCGGGTTTGGGAGGTTTCTCCTCTTCCTGAGGGATTTTCAGAGGTTATTATTCTCTCTGGTTCCTCCAGATCAGGCTGAACATCTTTAAAGATATCCTCTAGCTCTGATTCGAGACTCTCAGTCATATTGACCTCTTTTACCAGAGAGTCAATAATATCAATGCTCATGTAGTCATTTTGGGTGTCTGGATGCTGCATAGCTTTGACAACATTCAACTTAAACTCGTTCTCATTGATTCTCAGGTTCACTTCCCCTTTTTGGACGTCAATGAGGGTTCGTCCAGTTGCTAGGAAAGGTCTTCCTAGAATGAGAGTTGCACTCTTGTACTCCTCCATTTTCAGCACCACAAAGTCAGTAGAAAAGGCAAATGGCCCAACCTTGACAATCATGTCTTCAATTACGCCTGATGGGTATTTAATGGAGCCATCAGCAAGTTGAAGACATATCCTGGTTGGTTTAACTTCATCAGTCAACCCACGCTTTTTGGTACAAGTACCTTCTTATGTGCATGGTATCATAAAGCTTCCCAGATCTTTAAGCTTCTCAGGTAAGCTTTTCAGAATGACTGCACTGCATTCTTCAGTGAGGTAAAGTTTCTCAGTTTCCCTCCAATCCTTCTTATGACTTAAGATCTTTTTCATGAACTTAGCATAAGAGGGTATTTGCTCAAGTGCCTCTGTAAACGGAATCTTTATTTCGAGAGTCCTGAGATAGTCTGCAAAGTGGGCAAATTGCTTATCCTGTTCTGCTTGGTAGAGTTTCTGAGGATAAGGCATTTTGGCTTTGTATTCCTCAACCTTAGTTGCTGCAGGTTTATTGCCTACAGATGTGGGTTGAGAAGCCTTTTTAGAAGGGTTGTTATCAGCACTTGTATGTGTCTGATCTCCCACTGGCATTTGAATTCCAATAGTGGAAGCTGGAGTGGCGTTAGACGCCAACTCCTTATCTGTTTCTGGCGTCTGAACGCCAGAACTATGCTTCCTTTGGGCGTTCAACACCAATTCCTTTCGTGCTTCTGGCGTTGAACGCCAGGACTGAGCATGGTTTGGGCGTTCAAGGCCAGCTTTCCACCCATTCTCTGGCGTTTGAGCGCCATAATTATTCCTCTCTGCGCTCTTACTGTCCTCAGAGGGATTTTGGTTAGTTTGCTCATTTCTTGGCTTCCTGCTATCTCGAAGTGAGGTATTTAATATTTTTCCACTTCTTAATTGAACTGCTTGGCACTCTTCTATTATTTGTTTTGATAATTGCTATTCTATTTGCTTCAACTGTACTTCCATATTCATATTAGCCATTCTTGTTTCTTGTAGTATCTCCTTGGATTCGGCTAGCTATTTTATTAGAAAATCCAGTTGCTGATTGAATTCAGTAACTTGTTCTATAGGACTGAGTTCAGCAGTTACTGTTTTAGCCTCTTTGTTGATGGAAGGTTCACTGCTTAGGTACAGATGCTGATTTTTGGCAACTGTGTCAATGAGCTCTTGAGCTTCTTCAATTGTCTTTCTCATGTGTATAGATCCACCAGCTGAGTGGTCTAGAGAAATTTGAGCTTTCTCTGTAAGCCCATAATAAAAGATGTCTAACTGCACCCACTCTGAGAACATTTCAGAGGGGCATTTTCTTAGCATCTCTCTGTATCTCTCCCTGGCATCATAAAGGGATTCATTATCTCCTTGTTTGAAGCCTTGGATGCTCAGCCTTAGTTGTGTCATTCATTTTGGAGGGAAGTATTGATTCAGGAATTTTTCTAACAGCTATTTCCATGTCTTTATGCTAGCTTTAGGTTAGTTATTTAACCATCTTTTAGCTTGGTCTTTTACAGCAAATGGAAATAGTAATAATCTGTAGACATCCTGATCTACTTCTTTATCATGTACTGTGTCAGCAATTTGTAAAAATTGTGCCAGAAACTCTGTAGGTTCTTCTTGTGGAAGACCGAAATACTGGCAATTTTGCTACACCATGATAATGAGCTGAGGATTCAACTCAAAACTACTAACTCGAATGGAGGGTATACATATACTACTCCCATATGAAGCAGTAGTGGGGTTAGCATATGACCCCAGAGTCCTTTTGGACTGTTCATTTCCACTTAAGTCCATGATGGAGAAAGGGGAGATGATGTGAATTTATTTTATTTATTTTATTATATATAAAAATTTTAATGACAATAAAAATAAAAATAAATAAAAATAAAAATAAAAAAGAATTTAAAAATATTTTATGAAGATTTTCGAAAAAGTGAGGAGCGAGAAAATGGTTAGGATATTTTCGAAAAAGATATAATTTTTTTTAAAAATCTTAAAAGGATATGATTTGAAAAATTTTGAAATTGAAATCTGAATTTTTATAAAAAAAATTCGAAAATATGGCTTAAAAATAGTTAGAAAAGATATCTTTTTGAATTTTGAATTTTATGATGAAAGAGAATAACACACAAAAGACACAAGACTTCAAATTTTTAGATCTAATGCTCCTTGTTTTCGAAAATTTCGGAGGAAAAACATCAAGGAACACCAAACTTAAAAATTTTAAGATCAAAACACAAGGAAGACTTAAGAACACTTTGAAGACTCATAAGAACAACAAGAACAAAAGATAGAACACCAAACTTAAAATTTTTAGGAAATCACAATAAATTCTCGAAATTTAAAGAAAATTAACAAGAGAACACCAAACTTAAAGTTTGGCACAATATTCAATCAAAGAAAAATTATTTTTAAAAATGATTTTAAAAAGAAGGTACCCAATTATCAAGAACATAAACCAACGCTCTAGCCAATTGAGCTATAAATGTAACGTGTTTTAAAGAGGTATTTTTTTAATAAATAAAAATAATTTTTTTTAAAACTAATATTTTGAAATTGCACAAGGAAAACACGAAGAATACACAAAATAGGAAAAACCAAAGATCAAACAAGAAAAATTGACAAGAACAATTTGAAGATCAAGGAAAAATAAAGAAGATGCAATTGGAAAATTGAAAGAGAAAAAAGAGTATGCAATTGACACCAAACTTAAAACATGACACTAAATTCACAGAAAAAAAACTAAAAATTAATAAAGAAAAATAATATTTTTGAAAAAAAAAAGATTTTTAGAAGGGATAATGATGAGCGGATATTTTATACACTTTTTGGGGGTAATTTCATGTAGATTTTAGTATGTTTTAGTTGGTTTTTAGTAGACTTTTATTAGTTTTTAGGCAAAAATCATATTTCTGGACTTTACTATGAGTTTGTGTGTTTTTCTGCGATTTTAGGTATTTTTTGGCTGAAATTGAGGGAGCTGAGCAAAAATCTGATTTAGGCTGAAAAAGGACTGCTGATGCTGTTGGATTCTGACCTCCCTGCACTCGGAATGGATTTTTTGGAGCTACAGGAGTCCAAATGGTGCGATCTTAATTGGGTTGGAAAGTAGACATCCAGGGATTTCCAGCAATATATAATAGTCCATACTTTGCACGAAGATAAATGACGTAAACTGACGTTCAATGCCAGTTTCATGTTGCAGTCTGGCGTTCAGCGCCAGAAACAGGTTGCAAGTTGGAGTTCAACGCTAGAAACAGGTTACAACCTGGCGTTCAACTCCAGAAACAGCCCAGGCACGTGAGAAGCTTAAGTCCCAGCCCCAGCACACCCCAAGTGGGCCCCAGAAGTGGATTTCTGCACTATCCATCTTAGTTTACTCATTTTCTGTAAACCTAGGTTACTAGTTTAGTATTTAAACAACTTTTAGAGACTTATTTGGTATCTCATGACATTTTTAGATCTGAACTTTTTACTTTTTGATGGCATGAGTCTCTAAACTCCATTGTTGGGGGTGAGGAGCTCTGCAGCGTCTCGATGAATTAATGCAATTATTTTTGTTTTCCATTCAAACATGCTTGTTCCTATCTAAGATGTTCATTCGCGCTTCACTATGAAGAAGGTGATGATCCATGACACTCATCACCTTCCTCAATCCATGAACGTGTGTCTGACAACCACCTCCGTTCTATATTAGATTGAATGAGTATCACTTATATTCCTTAATCAGAATCTTCATGGTATAAGCTAGAATACTTTGGCGGCCACTCTTGAGGATCCGGAAAGTCTAAACCTTGTCTATGGTATTCTGAGTAGGTTTCAAGGATTGAATGGCTGTGACGAGCTTCAAACTCGCGATTGTTGGGAGTAGTGACAGACGCAAAAGGATCAATGGATCTTATTCCGACATGATCGAGAACCAACAGATGATTAGCCATGCTGTGACAGAGCATTTGGACCATTTTCACTGAGAGGATGGGAAGTAGCCATTGACAACGGTGATGCCCTACATACAGCTTGCCATGGAAGGAACTTTGCACTTTTGAAAGTGAGGAAGCATTATGTTACAGGAATTCAGAAGACAAAGCATCTCCAAAACTCCAACATATTCTCCATTACTGCGTAACAATTACTCCTTTTAGACCTTTTTTTATTTTTTTTACAATCGAGGCTAAAGAATCCTATTGGTATTCTGACTAAGATTAATAAGATAACCATAGCTTGCTTCAAGCCAACAATCTCCGTGGGATTCGACCCTTACACACGTAAGGTATTTCTTGGACGACCCAGTGCACTTGCTGGTTAGTTGTGCGGATTGCAAAAGTGTGATTGCAATTTTGTGCATCAAGTTTTTGGTGCCGTTGCCGGGGATTGTTCGAGTTTGAACAACTAAAATTTTATTCTGTTGCTTAGATTAGGAATAATTTATTTTTGTTGCTATAGAGTCATTAAATCTGAGTCCTTTATTTTCTTTTCAAAAATTTTTCAAAAATATTATTTTTCCTTATTAATTTTTAATTTTTGTATGTGAGTTTAGTTTTATATTTTAAGTTTGGTGTCAATTGCATATTTTATATTTTCCTTTAAATTTTTGAATTTGTGTTCTTTATTCTTACTTGATCTTCAAGTTGTTCTTGTTTATTTTTCTTGTTTGATCGTTGGTTTTTCTTGTTCTGTGTCTTTTCTTGTTTTTCTTGTGCTTTTTCAAAACATTAGTTTTCAAAAAATTATTTTTAGTTATTAAAAATACCTTTTTAAAACACGTTACACTTATAGCTCAATTGGCTAGAGCGTTGGTCTATGTTCTTGATAAATGGGTACCTTCTTTTTAAAATCTTTTTCAAAAATAATTTTTCTTTGATTGAATCTTGTGCCAAACTTTAAGTTTGGTGTTTTCTTGTTAATCTTTCTTTAATTTCGAAAATTTTATTGTGGTTTTCTAAAAATTTTAAGTTTGGTGTTCTTTCTTTTGTTCTTGTTGTTCTTGTGATTCTTCAAGGTGTTCTTGTGTCTTCCTTGTGTTTTGATCTTAAGATTTTTAAGTTTGGTTTTCCTTGGTGTTTTGCCTCCAAAATTTTCGAAAACAAGGAGCATTAGATCTAAAAATTTTTAAGTCTTGTGTCTTTTGTGTATTTTTCTCTTTCATCATAAAATTCAAAATTCAAAAAAAAAATCTTTTCTAACTAATTTTAAGCCATCTTTTCGAATTTTTTTTAAAAAAATTTAGATTTCAATTTCAAAAATATCCTAACTACTTTCTCTCTCCTCACTTTTTCGAAAATCTTCATAAAATATTTTTTTATTTTTTAATTTTATTTTTATTTTCGTTTTTATTTTTTTATTTTCATTGTCGTCTTTATTTTATCTTATTTTATTATTATTATTTCAAAATTTTTATATATAATAAAATAAATAAAATAAATTCACATCATCTCCTTTTCTCCATTATGGACTTAAGTGGAAATGAACAGTCCAGAAGGACTCTAGGATCATATGCTAATCCCACTACTACTTCATACGAGAGTAGTATTTGTATATCCTCCATCGGAATCAGTAGCTTTCAGTTGAATCCTCAGCTCATTATCATGGTGCAGCAAAGTTGCCAGTATTTCGGTCTTCCACAAGAAGAACCTACAGAGTTTCTGGCATAGTTTTTATAAATTGCTGACACAGTACATGATAAGGAAGTAGATCAGGATGTCTACAGATTATTACTGTTTCCATTTGCTGTAAAAGACCAAGCTAAGAGGTGGTTACATAACCAACCTAAGGACATCATAAAGACATGGAAACAGCTACCAGAAAGACTCCTGAATCACTATTTTCCTCCAAAACGAATGACACAGCTAAGGCTGAGCATCCAAGGCTTCAAACAAGGAGATAATGAATCCCTTTATGATGCCTGGGAGAGATACAGAGAGATGCTAAGAAAATGCCCCTCTGAAATGTTTTCAGAGTGGGTGCAGTTAGACATCTTCTATTATGGGCTTACAGAAAGAGCTCAGACTTCTCTAGACCACTCAGCTGGTGGATCTATACACATGAGAAAGACAATAGAAGAAGCTCAAGAGCTTATTGATACAGTTGCCAGAAATCAGCATCTGTACCTAAGCAGTGAACTGATGCATTCGCATATTTGCTATTTTAACTAGTTAGTTTAGTTAGTTTTAGCTTAGCTTTATTCATTTTCCTTGAAATAAATAGACAAATTTGTGAACTTTTTCTCCATGCATTCATAAACCAAGAATTAAGTGAAATTTGACATAATCTATGCAAATGATTCAAGAAGATTATATGCAAGTTGATGTGAATGATTCCCTTGAAATTTAATGCATAAGATGGCAAAACTTTGAGGAAAATTCGTTGGTTTATGTTAGGGATGAAGCAAGAAGACAATGGAGCAAGGAAAGCTTGGAACAAGGAGGAATAGCAAGTTGGCAACCTGGAAACCAAGTTGGCAACGCCTATTTTGTGCAATCAGGAGCAAACAGCACGTTGGCAACTTGGAAACCAAGTTGGCAACGTGCTGGTGTGTGTTCAGCAGAGTTGGCAGCTTGACCTTCCCCTCTTCAAGGATGAATATCTTGAACCACAAGGATCCAATTGGCATGATTCCAATTGCGTTGAGAAGCTGACATCAAGAGCTTTCCAACGATATACAATAGTCCATAATGTGGCAAGGAATGGAAGCTCAAATCAGAGGGAAACTTAAGCCCCAAATGCAAGGAAATGAAGCATTGCAAGTTGCCAACTTGAAGACCAAGTTGGCAACGCCAGAGCCACCAGGGGAGGATGTCACCACGTTGCCAACGCCAACACCAAGTTGGCAACGCCAGGGAGAGGCACCATTCAAGTTGCCAACGCCAGGGACATGCACCATTCAAGTTGCCAACGCCAGGGACATGCACCATTCAAGTTGCCAACGCCAGGGACATGCACCATTCAAGTTGCCAACGCCAGGGACATGCACCATTCAAGTTGCCAACGCCAGGGACATGCACCATTCAAGTTGCCAACGCCAGGGACATGCACCATTCAAGTTGCCAACGCCAGGGACATGCATCATTCACGTTGCCAACTTGGGATTGCATGGGCGTGTTCATCAACAACGCAGCAACCCTGGCAGCCTGACCTTGCCCTCTTCCATGGAGTATATCTTGAGTTGTAGACCTTCAAATGATGCACTCTCAACGGCATTGGAAAGTAGACATCCAGAGCTTTCCAACCATATATCATAGTATGGGATTGGCATTCGTTTGAAGCTTCAAAAGATGGCTTCATTTAGAGCTTCAGAATCTGAGCACGTTGGCAACGCTGGAAACAAGGGCGTTTTCACCAAAAACGTGTGCGATCTTGGCAGCTTGACCTTACCTTCTTTGAGGAACCATAACTATTAGAAAGAAGACACTCTGAGCTTTCCAATGATGTATTATAGTCCATATTAAAGCAGAGGATTGACACTCAAATTCTGGGCAACATTAAGCATGAAAGTAAAGTCAAGAAGAAGAAAAGCAAGTTGTTAGCAACAACTTGGGCTAGCAACGCCCATCACCAAGCCCCAGCCCAGGAAACCCATGAGCACGTTGCCAACGTGCAATAACATTGGCGTGTTTGCCAATAACGCTCGTTCACTGGGCCAGAATTGATGTAAACAAGCTTTGCTTCCTCTGTTTTCCTTAAAGGGCATCAACTCCACTCATGAGCTAGCTAACCTCAAGCAAGCAAAACCCATAAATCTCAATCAATCAAGGCCACAAGAATCATCTAGAATAGTTGATTTTCATTTAATTGTAATTTGCTTTTAATTTCATTTCAATTTGTAATTTAGGAAAGCCTATATAAAGGCCATAGTCTCATAGCATTAGAAGGTTGGATTGGGGGGGATACGGAGGAGACCAATTTGGAATTCTGTGAATTGGCACACTCCATTGAGAGTGGGTCTTCGGACCCCTCCCCTTCATACACTCTTCTTCACTTCCCCTTCTCTTCTTCCTTAGTAGTAGTGTAGTTTAATTTGTAGTTTTCATCTATGAATTCTTGAATTCTCGATTTCAGTTTTGAGTCTTTGAGCATTTCCTTTTTATTCTTCTTCTTCTTTTCTTTACACTTAGTTTAATTTTTGTTTATGGCAATTGTTGTTGAAATTGGAGCTATGATTCACTAAACCCCACTTTCATTAGGGGGAAGAGCTCTGCTTGTTTGAATGCATTGATGAACTCCTCTTTTCCTCCTAGTATGTGAGATGTAACTCTCCTTGGTTGAGATTTTGGAAATTGTGTGGCTGGATTAAATTTGATCTTCATCTCTTCTCATTAACAATTAGATCACGAGAGTGGCAATTGGCTATGTTGAGAGAGATTGAATCACCAAGAGATTGGGATTCAATTACCCACTTGCCATGGATCTATACCCATGATTGAGAAGGATTTTGACTAACATCAATTCATGAAAACTAGCATCTCTGATCCCTAATGATCTTCTCTACCATCAAGTCTTATTTCTATTGCCTCTAGTGTTTAATTCCCCACAACCCAATTCCCTTTTACATTCTGTCAATTTATCATTCTTGTCATCTACATTTTGTTCCTTCAATTCTTGCCATTTACTCTTATGTTCTTTAAATTTCTGCACCCTTTAATTCCTTGCCATTTATCTTTGATGTTATTTAAGTTTCTTGCAATTTAAGTTTCAGTTATTTACTTCCATTTTATTTCTATATTCTTGTTCTTAATTGCCATTTAAATTCCTGTAATTATGTTCAAAAATCAAAATGCTCATGAAATCAAAATTATGTTTGCTTGACTAAATTTACCAATTAACCAAAGTTGCTTAATCTACCAATCTCCGTGGGATCGACCTCACTCTTTGTGAGTTTTATTACTTGATACGACCCGGTATACTTGCCGGTAATTACGTGAAATCTCATTTTTACGTATCATGAACCTTCCATCAACAAAGAGGATAAAACAGTAACTGCTGAACTCAGTCCTGCAGAACAAGCTACTGAATTCAATCAGCAATTAGATTTTCTAACAAAACATCTAGCCGAATTCAAGAAAATATTACAAGAAACAAGAATGGCTAATATGAATATAGAAGTGCAGTTGAAGTAAACAGAACAACAATTATCAAAACAAATAACAGAAGAGTGCCAAGCAGTTCAATTAAGAAGTGGGAAAACATTAAATACCTCACTTCAAGGAAGTAGAAAGCCAAGAAATGAACAGACTGCTACCCAAAATCCCTCTGAGGACAGTCAGAGCCCAGAGAGGAATAATCCTGGCGCTCAAACGCCAGAAAATGGGTGGAAAGCTGGCGTTAAACGCCCAAACCATGCTCAGTCCTGGCGTTCAATGCCAGAAACAAGCAAGGAATTGGCGTTGAACGGCCAAAGGAAGCACAGTTCTGGCGTTCAGATGCCAGAAATAGGTAAGGAGGTGGCGTCTAACGCCACTCCAGCTTCCACCCCTGGCATTCAAACGCCAGTGGGAGATCAGACACATACAAGTGCTGATAGCAACCCCTTAAAAAAGGCTTCTCAACCCACATCTGTAGGCAATAAACCTACAGCAACTAAGGTTGAGGAATACAAAGCCAAAATGCCTTATCCTCAGAAACTCCACCAAGCAGAACATGATAAGCAATTTGCCCGCTTTGTAGACTATCTCAGGACTCTTGAAATAAAGATTCTGTTTGCAAAAGCACTTGAGCAAATACCCTCTTATGCTAAGTTCATGAAAAAGATCTTGAGTCATAAGAAGGATTGGAGGGAAACTGAAAAAGTTTATCTCACTGAAGAATGCAGTGCAGCCATTCTGAAAAGCTTACCTGAGAAGCTTAAAGATCCCAGAAGCTTTATGATACCATGCACATTAGAGGGTACTTGTACCAAGCAAGCTCTATGTGATCTTGGGACAAGTATCAACCTAATACCTGCATCTTCTATCAAAAACCTTGGGTTGACTGATGAAGTTAAACCAACCCGGATATGTCTCCAACTTGCTGATGGCTCCATTAAATACCCATTAGGCGTGATTGAAGACATGATTGTCAAGGTTGGGCCATTTCCCTTTCCCACTGACTTTGTGGTGCTGAAAATAGAGGAGCACAAGAGTGCAATTCTCATTCTAGGAAGACCTTTTCTAGCAACTGGATGAACCCTCCTTGACGTCCAAAAAGGGGAAGTGACCCTGAGAGTCAATGAGGACAAGTTTAAGTTGAATGTTGTCAAAGCTATGCAGCATCCAGACACCCAAAATGATTGCATGAGCATTGATATTATTGACTCTCAGGTAATAGCCCAGCCAAACCAGAGAGAATAATAGAACCTCTGAAAATCCCTTAGGGAGAAGAGAAACCTCCCAAATTCGAGCTCAAACCATTACTACCATCCCTGAAATATGCATTTCTGGGAGAAGGTGATACCTTTCCTGTAATCATAAGCTCTACCTTAGAGCCACAAGAAGAGGAAGCACTAATTCATGTGCTAAGGACACACAAGACAGCTCTTGGGTGGTCCATCAGTGATCTTAAGGGCATTAGCCCAGCCAGATGCAGGCACAAGATCCTATTGGAGGATGATGTTAAGCCAGTGTTTCAACCACAGAGGCGGCTGAATCTAGCCATGAAGGAGGTGGTGCAGAAGGAGGTCACTAAATTATTGGAGGCTGGGATTATTTATCCTATTTCTGATAGCCCCTGGGTAAGCCCTGTCCAGGTCATCCCTAAGAAGGGTGGCATGACAGTGGTTCATAATGAAAAAAATGAACTGGTTCCTACAAGAACAGTTACAGGGTGGCGTATGTGTATTGATTACAGAAGGCTCAATACAGCTACAAGAAAGGATCATTTTTCTTTACCATTCATAGACCAGATACTAGAAAGACTAGCAGGTCATGAATACTACTGCTTCCTGGATGGATATTCATGATATAATCAAATTGCAGTAGATCCCCCGGATCAAGAGAAAACAGCATTCACATGTCCATATGGAGTATTTGCATACAGAAGGATGCCATTTGGTCTGTGCAATGCACCTGCAACCTTTCAAAGATGCATGCTCTCTATTTTCTCTGATATGGTGGAAAAATTTCTGGAAGTCTTCATGGATGACTTTTCAGTATTTGGAGATTCTTTCAGCTCCTGTCTTGACCATCTAGCACTTGTTCTAAAGAGGTGCCAAGAGACTAACTTGGTTTTAAACTGGGAGAAATGTCACTCTATGGTGACTGAAGGAATTGTCCTTGGGCACAAAATTTTGAACAAGGGAATAGAGGTGGATCAAGCTAAGGTAGAGGTAATTGAAAAATTACCACCACCTGCCAATGTTAAGGCAATTAGAAGCTTTCTGGGGCATGCAGGATTCTATAGGAGGTTTATAAAAGATTTTTCAAAAATCCCCAAACCTCTGAGTAATCTGCTAACTGCTGACACGCCATTTATCTTTGATAAGGAGTGTCTACAGGCGTTTGAGACTCTGAAAGCTAAGCTGGTCACAGCACCAGTCATCTCTGCACCAGACTGGACATTACCATTTGAACTGATGTGTGATGCCAGTGACCATGCCATTGGTGCAGTGTTGGGACAAAGGCATGACAAGCTTCTGCACGTCATTTACTATGCCAGTCGTGTTTTAAATGATGCACAGAAGAACTACACAACCACAGAAAAAGAGTTACTTACAGTGGTTTACGCCATTGACAAGTTTAGATCTTATTTAGTAGGAACAAAAGTGATTGTGTACACTGACCATGCTGCTCTTAAATATCTACTCACAAAGCAGGATTCAAAACCCAGACTCATCAGATGGGTGTTGCTTCTGCAAGAGTTTGATATAGAAATAAGAGACAGAAAAGGGACAGAGAACCAAGTAGCAGATCACCTGTCCCGAATAGAACCAGTAGAAAGGGCGTCCCTCTCTCTTACTGAGATCTAAAAAGTTTTCGGATGAGCAACTCTTTGCCATCCAGGAAATGCCATGGTTTGCAGACATTACAAACTACAAGGCAGTAAGATTCATACCCAAAGAGTACAGTAGGTAGTAAACAAAGAAATTGATCACGGATGCAAAGTACTATCTTTGGGCTGATCCATATCTCTTCAAGAGATGTATAGACGGAGTAATCCATAGATGTGTGCCTAAAGAAGAAGCACAGAAGATCCTGTGGCACTACCATAGATCACAGTATGAAGGACATTTTGGAAGTGAGCGAACAGCCACAAGAGTCCTCCAATGTGGCTTCTACTGGCCTACTCTCTATAAAGACTCCCGAGTGTTTGTACTTAATTGTGACAGTTGCCAAAGGTCTGGCAATCTGCCTCACAGTTATGCCATGCCTCAACAAGGGATCTTGGAGATTGAGTTGTTTGATGTATGGGGTATTGACTTCATGGGGCCATTCCCACCATCATACTCAAACACTTATATTCTGGTGGTAGTGGATTATGTATCCAAATGGGTAGAAGCTATAGCAACACCCACTAATGATACTAAGACAGTGTTGAAATTCCTCCAGAAACACATCTTCAACAGATTTGGTATCCCTAGAGTACTAATCAGTGATGGGGGCACTCATTTCTGCAATAAACAGCTTTACTCTGCTTTGGTTCGATATGGAGTAAGCCACAAGGTGGCCACTTCATATCATCCACAGACAAATGGGCAAGCTGAAGTCTCTAATAGAGAACTTAAAAGAATCCTGGAACGGACTGTGATTAACCGTAGAAGGGATTGGGCAAGAAGCTTGGGTGATGCTTTGTGGGCATACAGAATAGTATTCAAGACACTGACGTGACGGGAATTGGCAAGTTAAGAAATTATCAATAGAAATACGTTGCAAGTATAGTCCTTAACCAGCCAAAAATTGGCTTATCAATTTAAAAGGGTTGTCACAAAGATTAAAATTAAAATACTAGGAATATGAATTCCAGGTCGTCTCCCAACAAGTTGCAGAGAGATGTGCTATTTTATTAATCAGGTGTTTTCCAAAATGGTTGAGTTGATACACAGGAAATTAATTTAGAGAATTTAATTAATTTTAAATAAAAGCCTTGATTGGGAGTAGATTAGTTGGAAGCCCTATTCTTGTTGAAGTACTCTCAAGATTAATTGATAATTGATGGTTGCTCTATTTAGTTATCCCTTACTAGGTAAGGGAGAGTCAAACAAGTTGGAATGCTGTTTCTATTCACAAGTCCCAATCTGCTCATTGTAAAGGATTAGTGTCAGTGACTAGAGGGCATTCCAACAATGAACCCAATTACAATTTTTCCTTTAAGCACCCCAACTCAAGGGTTCCTTTCAATCAATTCCCCATTAAGTTAGGGAACTACTCGCTCATTGTGAATGTAGAACTCATAACATAGGAAAAGGAATTAAAGAAAGACATGAAAAATAAAAACTCAATGGAATCAATTAAAAATAAAGGTAATTCTTGTATTAATAAATTTTAAAATAATCCAATAATAGAATTGATTAAATTAAAGGACATGGAAGAGTAAAGCCAAGTAAAGAAAACGAACTAGAATGACGAAGTCTTGATGAGGTAATAACTCTTCTCAATATCCTGATGCAAAAAGTAATAGAAAATAAAATCCTAAGAACTATGAATGTGTAGAGAGAAAAACCTAGAGGAAGAGTAAAAACTAGATCTAAAATTGAAAATTGTGTGGAATGAATGTTGTTTCTTGTTTCTGCATGTTCCCTGGCTCTAGTCTGTGTTTCTGGGCCGAAAACTGGGTTGAAATCCGGCCTAGAAACACTGCCAGCGACTTCTAAGATTCTACAGATCGCGCACGTCACGCGGTCGCGTCATTCATCCGGACGCGTCATTCGGCGTTTTGCTTTTCCACGCGGGCGCGTCGTCCATGCCTCCGCGTCGCTTATGCTTTTCCAATCCACGCAGTCGCGTGAGCCAGGCGGCCGCGTCACTGCGATTTCCTCTCTTTCGTGCGGTCGCGTGAGTCATGCGGCCGCGTCACTTCTCGCTGGTCATCTCCTCAATTTCTTGTATTCCTTCCATTTTTGCAGGCTTCCTTTCCAATCTCCCACTCATTCATGCCCTATAAAGCCTGAAACACTTAACAGACAGATCACGACATCGAATGGAATAAAGGAGAATTAAAATACCTAATTAAAAGTCTCTAGGAAGTAAGTTTTCAATCATGTAATAATTTTAGGAAGGAAATATAAATGCATGCTAATTATATGAATAAGTGGGTAAAGATCATGATAAAACCACACAATTAAACACATTGTAAACCATAAAATAGTGGTTTATTAGACACCTATAGGAACTTCTCCATACCAGCTGGTGTATGGAAAAGCCTGTCACTTGCCAGTGGAATTGGAACACAAGGCCTATTGGGCAACCAGATTCCTAAACCTTGATGCCAAGTTAGCTGGAGAAAAACGATTGCTCCAATTAAATGAGATAGAGGAATTCAGACTCAATGCTTTCGAAAATACAAAAATTTACAAAGAGAAAGCAAAAAAAATGGCATGATAAGAAATTATCATCCAGAGTCTTTGAGACAGGGCAGAAAGTTCTGCTATTTAATTCTAGGCTCAGATTATTCCCCAGAAAATTGAAATCCCGGTAGAGAGGTCCATATGTGATTACAAGTGTGTCACCATATGGATACGTGGAGCTTCAGGATAATGATTCTAACAAAAAGTTCATTGTTAATGGACAAAGAGTTAAACATTATCTTGAAAGTAATTTTGAGCAAGAATGCTCAAAACTGAGACTTGATTAAAG
>NC_029774.3:66416781-66424300 GCF_000817695.3 Arachis duranensis | reverse complement strand
GGCCATTTACAAGGCTTATTTGTTAATTAATTGATTTTTACAGGTTTATGTCAATTATCTTCAAGGAAAAATAGCAATTGCTTGAGTTCACAGAGTTACAGAAGGATTCAGAGGATAAAACAGCAAAAAGAAGCTCACTAGTGCGAAAAAAGCCAGTAATAGCTGTTTTGGGCGCTGGACGCCCAAAAGAAGCACTCACTGGTCGTTGAACGCCAGAAAGAAGCATCTTCTAGGCCTTGAACACCAGAAAGAAGCACCTTCTAGGCGTTCAACGCCAGATTTATAGCGTCCTGGGCGTTTAGAAAAATGCCCAGTGACAAAGGAGTTCCTGGCGTTCAACGCCAGCTAGAAGCAACAGCTGGGCATTGAACGCCCAGGAGAAGCTGCAAACGGGCGTTAAACGCCCAAAACATGCAGCGTTTGGGCGTTTAACGCCAGGATTGTGAGGAGGAGGTAAATTCGTTTTCACTTCAAATTTTTTCCAATTTTCATGTTTCAATTCATGATTTCTTGCATAAACATATTACAAACTCTCATCTTTCAACTTCAATTCCAAATTTTTTTTTATCCTAAACATGTTTCTTAATTTTTCTTCAATATCTTTTCAAACCTTTTTCAAAACTCAATTATCTTTTTGAATTCTTTTCAAATCTGTTTAATTTCTTCTGAATTCTTTTTTAAACTTATCATATTGAAATCAAAGTTATCCTTTTTAAAATCTCATCATATCTTTTGAATTTTCAAAATTGCCCCTCCTTCTATTCCTCTCCTTTCCTTTCTTTTGCTTGAGGACAAGCAAACCTCTAAGTTTGGTGTATTTTTCCATGATCACTGAGCTAAAACTCATCAAGATCATTGCACCTAAGGGAAAACAAACTACTTCAAGAGGCAAGAAAGAGAATATTCCAAAACCACCGTGGAATTAAGAGAAGTTCTTAACCAAAGAGCATGCAGACCATTACCACAAAATAATGGGTCTGAGATATGTGATCCCGGAAGTTAAATTCGATCTGAAAGAAGACGAATATCTGGAGATACAGGAGCTGAAGCGCCAGAAGCTGTCTCTTGAAGGACCAGACACCCCACAAGTTGAAGGAGCACCCATCATCTCCCAAACCAAAGGTTGTTGAGTGCTAATCTTAAACTTAACTCTGTGATAATTTTTCTTATTAGGAATTTACCTTAGAAGTTATATATTAGTAGTAGTAATTAGTATCTCTATTTTGATTTTATCTCCAATTAAGCTATAATTTATTTTTTCTCATCATCATCAAACATGAATAAAATAGTAGATTTTTAGAATAAAGAGGCAATATTTTATTTAGAAGATGTCTAACTGCACCCATTCTGAAAATATTTCAGAGGGGTATTTCCTTAGCATCCCTCTGTACCTCTCCCAGGCATTATAAAGGGATTCAAGATCCTCTTGTTTAAAGCATTTGATGTCCAGCCTTAGCTGTGTCATCCTTTTTGGGGGAAAATAATGATTTAGGAATTTGTTTGACAACTGTTTCCATGTTCTTATGCTGGCCTTGGGTTGGTTGTTTAACCAACTCTTAGCTTAGTCTTTTACATCAAATGGAAACAGTAATAATCTGTAGACATCCTGATCCACTTTCTTATCACGTACAGTGTCAGCAATTTATAAGAACTGTACCAGAAACTCAGTAGGTTCTTGGTGCATGAAAATTACACTCACACTATGTAATTCCGCACAACTAACCAGCAAGTGCACTGGGTCGTCCAAGTAATACCTTACGTGAGTAAGGGTCGATCCCACAGAGATTTCTGACTTGAAGCAAGCTATGGTTATCTTATTATTCTTAGTCAAGATACCAATAGGGTTCTTTAGTTTCAATTATAAAAAGTGAAAGAGCATGAAATGAGTGTTTGTTACGCAGTAATTGAGAATATGTTGGAATTTTGGAGATGCTTTATCTTTTGAATTTCTGCTTCCCCCTGTCTTCTTCTTCACGCACGCAAGGTTCCTTTTATGGCAAGCTGTGTGTTGGTGGATCACTGTTGTCAATGGCTACCATCTGTGCTCTCAGTGAAAATGGTCCAGGTGCCTATCACTGCACGGCTAATTATCTATCAGTTCTCACTCATGCTGGAATAGGATCCATTGATCCTTTTGCGTCTGTCACTACGCCCAACCCTTGTGAGTTTGAAGCTCGTCATAGTCATTCAATCCCTGAAACCTACTCGGAATACCACAGACAAGGTTTAGACTTTTCGGATTCTCAAGAATGCTACCAATGGATTCTAGCTTATACCACGAAGACTCTAATTAAGGAATCCAAGAGATACTCATTCAATCAAAGGTAGAACGGAGGTGGTTGTCATGCACGCGTTCGTAGGTTGAGAATGGTGATGAGTGTCACGACTCATCACATTCATCATGTTGAAGTGCGAATGAACATCTTAGAGAAAAACAAGCGTGTTTGAATAGAAAACAGAAATAATTGCATTAATTCATCGAGACGCTGCAGAGATCCTCACCCCCAACAATGAATTTTAGAGCATCATCCGATCAAAAAGTACAAAGTTCAGATCTAAAATGTCATGAGGTACAAAATAAGTCTCTAAAAGTTGTTTAAATACTAAACTAGTAACCTAGGTTTACAGAAAATGAGTAAACTAAGATAGATAGTGCAGAAATCCACTTCTGGGGCCCGCTTGGTGTGGGATGGGGTTGAGACTTGAGCTTCTCTCATGCCTGGGCTATTTCTGGAGTTAAACGTCAGGGTGTAACCTATTTCTGGCGTTTAACTCCAACTTGCAACCTGTTTCAGGTGTTCAACACCAGAATGCAACATGGAACTGGCGTTAAACCCCAGTTTACGTCATTTAACTTCAAGCAAAGTATGGACTACTATATATTTATGGAAAGCCCTTGATGTCTACCTTCCAACCCAATTAAAAGCGTGCCAATTGGACACCTGTGGCTCCAAAAAATCCATTCCGAGTGTAGGGAGGTCAGAGTCCAACAACATCAGCAGTCCTTTTTCAGCCTGAATCAGATTTTTACTCAGCTCCCTCAATTTCAGCCAGAAAATACCTGAAATCACAGAAAAACACACAAACTCATAGTAAAGTCTAGAAATATAAATTTTTCCTAAAAACTAATAAAAATATACTAAAAACTAACTAAAACATACTAAGAACTACATGAAATTACCCCCAAAAAGCGTATAAAATATCCGGTCATCACAACACCAAACTTAAACTGTTGCTTATCCCCAAGAAACTAGATAAATAAAATAGGAATAAAAGAAATCAAGAAGCAATAATATCTCAGAGTTTTAAGTGAAGCTTAGATTCTAATTAGATGAGCGGGACTAGTAGCTTTTTGCTTCCGAACAGTTTTGGTGTCTCACTTTATCCTTTGAAATTTAGAATGATTGGCATCCATAGGAACTCAGAATTTAGATAGTATTATTGATTCTCCTAGTTTAGTATGTTGATTCTTGAGCACAGCTATTTTATGAGTCTTGGCCGTGGCCCTAAGCACTTTGTTTTCCAGTATTACCGCCGGATACATAAATGCCACAGAGACATAACTGGGTGAACCTTTTCAGATTGTGACTTTGCTTTGCTAAAGTCCCCAATTAGAGGTGTCCAGAGTTCTTAAGCACACTCTTTTACTTTGGATCACGACTTTAACCACTCAGTCTCAAGCTTTTTACGTGGACCTGCATGCCACAAGCACATGGTTAGGGACAGCTTGATTTAGCCACTTAGGCCTGGATTTATTTCCTTAGGCCCTCCTATCCATTGATGCTCAAAGCCTTGGATCCTTTTCACCCTTGCCTTTTGGTTTAAAAGGCTATTGGCTTTTTCTACTGCTCCTTCTTCTTTTTTTTCACTGCTTTTTCTTGCTTCAAGAATCAATTTCATGATTTTTCAGATCAACAATAATATTTTTCTTGTTCATCATTCTTTCAAGAGCCAACAATTTTAACATTCATAAAATTCAATATAAAAAATATGCATTGTTCATGCATTCATTCAGAAGACAAAAAGTATTGCCACCACATATAAATAATTAGAATTTTCTTTATTAAAAACTCGAAAAAATATTGCCTCCTTATTCTAAAAATCTGCTATTTTATTTATGATTGATGATGATGAGAAAAATAAATTATAGCTTAATTGGAGATAAAATCAAAATAGATATACTAATTACTACTACTCAAATATAACTTCCAAGGTAAATTCCTAATAAGAACAATTATCACAGAGTTAAGGCTAAGATTAGGACTCAACAACCTTTATTTTGGGAGGTGGATGCTCCCTTAGTATGTGGAGTGCGTGGTCCTTCAAGAGACAGCTTCTGACGCTTCAGTTCCCTCAGTTCACGCTTTTGCTCTTCTTGTTCCCCAAGTAGTTTGCAAAGCATGCTATTTTGATTTTTCTGTTCTTCCTTTAGTTGGTCTATAGCTTCTTGCAACTTGGTAACAGATGCTTCAAGATGCTCCCATTATTCAAATTGAGGAATTTTCGGGAGGAACTCCTGTGTTTTCCTCTTGATGGGGTCATCCTACACTTGTTGTCCTTCCATTGACTTTTTGGTGATTAGTTGCTCAACTGAGATATACTCATTTACTCCCATCTTTACCACAACATCTTTACATAGCATAGAGATTAAGCTTGGATAAACCAACTTGGCATTTTTGGAGTTCTTGTTTGCAATTGTGTAAAGTTCACAAGAAATCAGCTGATGAACTTCCACTTTTTTCCCAACATAATGCAATGGATCATTACTGCTCTTTTGATGGTGACTTCAGAGCGGTTGCTAGTGGGCAGTATAGAACACCCAATGAAGTCTAGCCAGCCTCTGGCGACTGGTTTGTGATCTTCTCTCTTGAGTTGGTTTGGAACTCCTTTTGTGTTGGTTGTCCACTTGGTTCTAGAGAGGCATATATCCTCTAAGATTTCATCCAAGCCCTTATTTGTTCTCATCATTCTCCTATTAAAGGAGTCTAGGTCATCTTGCAGTTGAGGCAGCTTGAATATCTCTCTTATTTTGTCAGGGTGGAGGTGAACAATCTTCCCTCTGACCAGAGTTCGATAGTCATAGAAGGCGGTTCCAGCTATTCTCTGCCTGTCTGTTGGCCATAGATTAGAATAGAATTTTTAAACCATGTTTCTTCCCACCTTTATTTCAGGATTAGCTAGGATTTCCCAGCTCCTATTTTAAATTTGCTCTTGGATATCCAGATATTCGTCTTCTTTCAGATCAAATTTAACTTCCGGGATCACTGACCTTAGACCCATTATTTTGTTGTAATGGTCTGAATGTTCTTTGGTTAAGAACTTCCCTTGATTCCAAAGTGGTTTTGGAATGTTCTCTTTCTTGCCTCTTGGAATGGTTTGTTTTTCCTTAGGAGCCATGATCTTAGTGGGTATTGGTTTAGTGATCACGGATAAACACACCAAACTTAGAGGTTTGCTTGTCCTCAAGCAAAAAGAAAGGAAAAGAGAGGGATAGATGGAGAGCCAAGTTCAAATTGTGGAGGAGAGGAGGGAGCCGAACGTGGATTTAAAGGGAGGGGGTGGGTTTTCAAAAATTTTGAAGAAGATATGATAGAAGATATGATTTGTAAAAGATAAGTATGATAGGAAAAAGATGCAATTTAAAATTGAAAAGATATGAAAGATATTTGAAAAAGATAATCTGAATTTTAAAAAGAAGATATGATGAGTTTAAAAAGATTTGAGAAGAATTTAAAAAGATTTGAAAAGAATTCAAAAAGATAATTGAGTTTTGAAAAAGATTTGAAAAGAAGTTGAAGAGGATTTAAAAAAAAGATTTATGTTTAGAATTAAGATACATTTGATATCTTTGAAAAGGGATTTGAAAAATTAGAATTTGTAATATGTTTATGCAAGAAATTATGGATGGAAACATGAAAATTTGAAAAAAAATCAAGTTGGGAACAAAAACTTCCTCCCTTCTACAATCCTGGCGTTAAACGCCCAACTGCTGCATATCTTGGGCATTTAACGACCCCAGTTGGTGCTTGGTCTGGGCGTTTAACGCTCAGCTGTTGCTTTTAGCTGGCGTTAAATGCCAGAAACTCTTTTATCACTGGGCATTTTTCTGAATGCCCAGGACGCTGTAAATCTGGTGTTAAACACCCAGAAGGTGCTTCTTTCTGGCATTTAATGCCCAGATGGCTATTTCTACTGGCGTTAAACGCCCATTAGATGCTTCTTTTGGGCGTCTAACGCCCAAAACAGCTCTTATTGGCTTTTTCGCACCAGTGAGCTTCTTTTTGCTGTTTTATCCTCTGAATCCTTCTATAACTCTGTGAACTCATGCAATTGCTATTTTACCTTGAAGATAATTAATATGAACCTGTAAAATTATCATTTAATTTAACAAATAAGCTTTGTTAATGGCTGGGTTACCTCCCACCAAGCACTTCTTTATTGTCTTTAGCTGGACTATTACTGAGCTTTAATCAAGTCTCAGTTTTGAGCATTCTTGCTCAAAATTGCTTTCAAGATAATGTTTGACTCTCTATCCATTAACAATAAACTTTTGGTTAGAATCATTATCCTAAAGCTCTACGTATCCATATGATGACACACCTGTAATCACATACGGTCCTCTCCACTGGGATTTAAATTTTACGAGGAATAATCTGAGCCTAGAATTAAACAGCAGAACTTTCTACCCTGGCTCAAAGACTCTGGATGACAGCTTCTTGTCATGCCATCTTTTTGCTTTCCCTTTGTAAATTTTTACATTTTCGAAAGTATTGAGTTTGAATTCCTCTAACTCATTTAACTGGAGCAATCATTTTTCTCCAGCTAACTTGGCGTCAAGGTTTAGGAATCTGGTTGCCCAGTAGGCCTTATGTTCCAGTTCCACTGGCAAGTGACAGGCTTTTCCATACACAAGCTGGTATGGAGAGGTTCCTATAGGAGTCTTGAATGCTGTTCCGTATGCCCACAGAGCATCATCCAAGCTTCTTGCCCAATCCCTTCTACGGTTAATCACAGTCCATTCCAGGATTCTTTTAAGTTCTCTATTAGAGACTTCAGCTTGCCCATTTATCTGTGGATGATATGGAGTTGCCACCCTGTGGCTAACTCCATATTGAACCCAAGCAGAGTAAAGCTGTTTATTATAGAAATGAGCGCCCCCATCACTCATTAGTACTCTAGGGACACCAAATCTGCTAAAGATATGTTTCTGAAGGAATTTCAGCACTGTCTTAGTATCATTAGTGAGTGTTGCAATAGGTTTCACCCATTTGGATACATAATCCACTGCCACCAGAATATAAGTGTTTGAGTATTGGTGCACAAAATTGTGATCATCAATGGCGCCATCAACATGGTACGCTCAATTGCAATCTCAACTCTTTATCGCAACTTCGCACAACTAACCAGCAAGTGCACTGGGTCGTCCAAGTAATAAACGTTACGCGAGTAAGGGTCGATCCCACGGAGATTGTTGGTATGAAGCAAGCTATGGTCATCTTGTAAATCTCAGTCAGGCGAA